>NC_056745.1:1235057913-1235290413 GCF_019279795.1 Protopterus annectens
CCATAGCAATAGTTCAGGTGTTAGACATGTCTGTAGTTAGTGGAGAAGTTGCCCAGTTTAGGGCATAGAGGTGGGGTGTCCAGGAGTCAGGATATTTATCAGATGCTTGGTAAAGCACCACAGGCAAAGTCTTTGGCAGATGAACTCTTCTGGCTCCCAGTACAAGTCTGAAGCTGACTGACATCCCATGCACTGGAGAACCATGTACAGGGGTGCAAAAGGGATACTTTTAACATTGGTTGACTGCATTTCAAACTGCTGACATCTCACAGCTGTGTAAGTGTGATAATAAGAGAGTAATCATAATACATAGAAAGCTAAATATAGGCAAGGCTGTTATTGCCTGTTCTTTTCCCAACATATGCTGACATGGAGTTCGGTAGATGGGCTCATGCTGCTTGAATGGAGAGACTGAGAGAAGTAAGTGTAATGCATGTGGCACAAGAAGTATTACCATAGCTTTAAAAGTTAAGGAGGGATTATTGGGATTTTTATACAGTTGTAGCAAATTGAGTATACAGTTAAGCATACATTTTCTAACTGTAAAAGCAGGTATGCATGCATTAGTCTGTAACACAAACCAACTTTAGCAGTCAAGAATAATACTGTAGTCAGAGGTTGCAGGTTCAAATACCATGCATAGCAGCTATACAATACTGCATTTCTTTAATAATATACTAAATTAACCTCTATACAAGTGGCAAAATTGCCTGCTGTTAACTGTAATCTGTAAAATTGGACCACACATATATGCAATATATGCACATTTTAAGGCTTACTTTCAGCAATCTGTAATTATAGTGTGTAGTTGTTAGGACGTATACTTAAATGTAATACTTCAGATAAAATCGTTGTATACTTGTGTTAATGCATTGTGTGTCACATATGATGGTACTAATTTTATTTTAATCTCACTACAACCCTTATCTCTCTTTCTTTATTTTTTATTACTTGTTGTCAAAATGTCTCCATGTTATCCATCTGTACCAAATCACTAACTGCTACATATCAAAGTGAGGTAGGCCAGCCCCTAATCCACTGGCTCCAGCACCAATGCCCAGCATGTCTGGGACCCAACTTGATAGTACTGTCTCTGCTGCTCCTGTACTACCTATGCCCTCAGTTAAAACTGCCCTGGCAGCTGAGGCTGTGGTACACTCCAGGAGCAGTGGTAGAGGTGGGGATTTCATCACCAGGAGATGCCAGGGTTGGTGAATAAGGTTATGCGCCATACCATTGCTGATCACCTACACCAGATAGAGAGTATGCTCTACCTCATGGTACATAAGAGGAGGAGACATCAAGCACTCCAGCCACTAGTGGAGTAAGGGGAAAGTGATGACAGTACAGTGGGTGAGGACTAGGTTCTCACTGTCTCCATGTTTGATGGGCATGAGCCTGTAGTTGTCTCCTCCTTCACCCCAATCATGGTGTCCCCAAACCTTTTTGTCCCTCGCCATCTGTGCCTTTTGTCTTGTTTGTTTGCATTTGCCATCTCACCTACCCAACTTACCTGACCCAGAAATACCTATCTCCCTTACGCAGCATTCCTCTCTTACCGAATTAAAAAATGGGCATCCATCCCATAAAAAAGTATTGTTCTATAAATAGCTCTCCACGCATTTGTGTCTTCTTAACACACTTGATTTGGTCCAAGTGACTACACAACATGATTACACTGTTGTCACCCCACTTTCTGGAGGTGAGAGTCCAAATTCAGCTAATATTCTGCACATATTTTCAGTTTTCACTGTTGCAGAAGGATAGCTATGGTTCTTTCCTACATCCCTTCTGAAAATTCCTGTATTTCTTTCCCTTTGTTCTTTACCCTGCTTGCCCTCCTATTTCACCATTTTCTTATCTACCTCATTTTAACACCTATAATCTGGTCAAAAAAATAGAATCACATACAACACACATTAGTAGCAGAAAAAGCAATGGATCCCTTATCTTTTTGGCCTCTATGTCTGTGCAGAATTTGACATTGCGCACCAATGCCAAGCAATGGTGAGCAACTCTACAATGCTACAGTTACTTCTGCACAATGCCACTTAACCCTGCTGCAGTATGTCAACACACACAATAACACATTCTGAATTTACTATAAAGAACAATGTCACTGCATTATCACTGTTTATTTAAAACTATTACATTCACTGGATTCAAACCCAGTATCATCTGAGCTAAAATGTATCAATGCATTTACACCTGCTACCACACAATCAGCTAAGCAGCCGGTGTGTTTCATACACTCAGTACTAACTCTCAGACTTTTAGCAATCCGGTTTGCATTTGCCCACTGCTTAACTATGTGAAAACAGTGAAAGTAATGAAAATGTGTATTTTGCATGCTCAAACATTTTGCCAATGGTTGTTCAAACTCACTGCATGATGCGGAACTATGCAAAGTCACTACTAGTGTGTATTAGTACTGTTTACTGTCCATTTACTCTTTATGCCATGAAACTACATTTGGGAATGTAACAAGCTGAAGGCCCTATTTAACAATATGTCACATATTTACAATGCAGCCATGTGTTGCCTTCCTCCATGCACTGCAACCCTGGTCTCTCAGTATTTGTTCACAAATATATCAACTACACTTAACTGACCCTGAGAACTATCGACCCATAAGCCTAACCAGCCTTTTCTGCAAGCCTATGTAAAGAATCATCATGGATCTTATCCACAGGGATATAGGCAACCTTCAAAACTCTTACCTCAACCCAGTTTGGTTTTGTCAAGGGTAGATCTTGCTTATTAAACTTAGTGGACTTCTTTGAAAAAGTCAACAAAGTTCTGGATGATGGAAAAAAGTTCATACTGCCTATGTTGATTTAGACAAGGCCGTTGCCCCATTAAGGTATCACAGAGAAAATCTCCCATCTGGGGATTAACCCATATATTACTAGATGGGTAGCCAACTGTTTCACCAACACTGTCAAAGTTGGGGAGTCCACCTTCACCAGTAGACCAAGGAGGTCATAGCTCCACTGTACTTGACACTTATCAGACCACTAATCAAGTACAATGCTCCCTTCTGTATGTACCTCACCAGACTCCTGCAGTAACTGGAGACACCACAGAGGTTTCTGACAAGGAGAATACAGGGCTTCCAAAACATGACATACATGGAAAGGCTGAAAGCATTGTCACTGTACTCAGAATCATACAGGCTGTTGAGAGATGACCTGTGCCAGGCCTACAGAGCAGTCTCAGACCTTACCCTAATGAAAATGCTGGACATCCACAAATCAAATGAGACAAGAATAACTTGCTCCAGGGATCTTGACATTGCCTGGGACATAAACAGAACATGCTGGAGAGACATATATATCTTCCAGTGATTGCCACTCTTTTGGAATAGGCTCCCACTGCAAGTTAGCCACAGATCCTTAATGACCATATTCAAGCATAACCTTGAAAATAGGATGGGAGATCATAAATTCACACCAGAGGTGGCACCTATTGTGATGCCCATGCCCTGGCCCAGCAATGAAGGAGCCTCAATCCTCACCACTAATACCAGAGAGGGTGTCTCATATAAGAGGAAAGGATAACAAATACACACAGTAAAGTACAATTTCCCTTAAGTGCACACAGAGATCACAGTCAGTCTGGAGCTGGTTGCTCCCTTGCTCCCCAGGTCCCCAGTAAGACTCCCCACTGGCACAGCTAAGGGGTCCAGATCTCAGGCTAGCTGGCAAGCTAATCTCCAGTACCCTCTCTGTCCAACCAGTGCTTTGTGCCCCTGCTCAAGTAGCTGACACACACACACACACACACACACACACACACACACACACACACACACACACTTTGAGATAAGTATTTATACAACTTCACAGACACTCCTGTGAAAAGCTGACACAGATTCTCCAGCTGTGCCCCTTTACCCAGACTATACTATAGTAATCACTGCCACCACCAGCTAATATTTATCAGCTACCCAAAGGACCTTAAAAGGGTGTCCAATTATTACTGTGTGATATTATTATCCAATGGCAAGTGTGACTAATCAGTTTTAAGTCTTATTAGAGTGGCTTTGTACAATAAACTCTATAAATATGTAATGTACTCTAGAGCTTAACTTATCTCTACATAAACCAGTCACAGTTGAAAAGGGTTTAAAATATTTAATAATAAATATTAAAACACAAGACAATACTACTACACCACAGTGCTATCCAAGAGTTCAGAGATTACACAGAAACTTAAAATAAATCAGTAGTACAGTTCTGACATAACAGAAAAACACTTAGTCTAACTTTCTTCTAATTTTTGAACTATTACTACAAGAAACATACTTCTGAAATATCTTACTTAAGACACAGGCAGTGCTGAGGTTGACAAAAATACTTACAGTCTCTCTCTGAGCAATAGCTTTTAAAATCACTAACAGGCATCTGTGCTGGGCCCTCCCAGATTACATCATTTTGACACTTAGGTTTTCCCAGTATCCACATTACAACATTTTGACACTTAGCCTGGTGTTCCCAGGCCACATCAAAACTGCATTTGCATTATTTTACACTTAGAACAATAAAGGGCATTCCACATGTAAATTCTGGTCATTAACTTTACCCGTAAAACAGTAGACAGGATGCTTACTCCAGACTCATCAACTCCAAATTCTAACTTCAATAGACATACAAAACATAATTTTAATTTCAAAGAACATTTGAAATGCTTGGCTTACTTTTCTTTACAGCAGATGCCAATGTTGCTACAATCTTATAGTTCACATTTTACAGTGTTTTCTTTCATTTAAGAAACAAGCCTGTATTTTATATTTATATTTACAAATGATAGAATTATGTACCAGATTCTATTTGACTAGGCTTCAATTCAAGCTAGTGTTTCAAGTGACCCTTGAAAAACACCGCTTGAGAGGGTTAGGTCTATCTGAGTGTATCTCACCCCAGTCCCTGTCTTGAGAGCCCATCTGCATTGGCATTGCTAATCCCACTGCGGTGCTGCACTGACATATCATATGCTTGCAACCCCAGGATCCATCTTAGTAACTTGGCATTTTGCTGACTGGCTCTGTTTAACCATGTTAGAGGGTTGTGATCTGTCATAACAGTGAATCTTCTTCCATATAGATAAGGCTGACATTTCTGCAGTGCCCACACTATGGCTAGACATTCCTTTTATACCATTGCATAGCATTCCTCCCTGGGTTGGAGCCTATGACTGACATAAACTACTGGGTGCTCTTCCCCCTCTGAAGAAATCTGGCTAAGTACAGCCCTCACCCCATGGTTCAAAGCATCAACCTGCACAATAAATTCTTTGCTGTAATCTGGACTGGCTAACACAAGGGGTCCTCCCTGGTTTCCCAGTGAACATGTCCCCAAATTCCTGCAAAACTGCCCAGATTTATCGAACCTGGGTAGGAGATAGCTGCTGGGATATTGCTACCCCTTCCACTGAGGTGTCAGCCTGAGCATCATTGAGGAGATCAGTCCACAGATCTCCTTCAGACTCCTCCTGCAATCCACTGCAAATGCTCAGCACAAGGGCCTCCCTATCATGGTAAGGTTTCATCATCTTAACATGGTACAATATGTGCCCCTGCCATCTGCCTAGCACTTCCACCCTGTAGTTAACATCCCTTACCTTTCTTATCACTTTGTAGGGACCCTCCCAAGCTGCTTGCAGCTTGTTGTGTCTGACAGGAATGAGAACCATTACCTACTGCCCCACGGCATAGTCTCTAGCTTGAGCATTCCTGTCATACTACACTTTTTCTGTTGTTGGGTGTCAGAAAAATATGTATTAATGTATGTGTTTAGTGCCTATTAGAAGCTAAAAGGGTTAACACATTTAATTATATTTTATGTACAGCTTAGTTTTGTATGAAACTACAAGATGCTTTTTCTAAAATGACAATATGCTTTCTGAAACTGCAAGATGCTCTCTGACCTAGTATTTGCTAGCACAGCAAAATTCATGTCTATGCCTTTTGGAAATATACTGAGAAGCAGGTGATTATCTGCTAGGTCAGAAAATTAATGAATAGAACAAAACTGTTTTCTATAATGTTACTGAACTTGTACAATCAGCTCTGTTCCTGTTATGAGAACATGCACAGCTGCAGAATAAAACAGATACAGTTAAACAAAGACTGCTTGAAGAAATGAACTATAATCTGTACTTGCTTTGTGCTCGAATTAGCCATAGTACCTTGAATAGTAACATTGCATAGTGAGAAGTTGTATCTGACCAGTGGTCATCAAGGCCATGTTGTTTTTCTTAGGAAGTTTTTTCATAAACTTGATATGCCAGCAGAAAATCATGGACAAACAGCTGCTATGAAATAATATTGAAAGAATTTGTGATTTGTTACGTCAGCTTGGTAGGCAATGTCTTGTAAGAAATGTATAAGAATGGCTTCACTTCCTGATTCTAATTAGACAAACTCTGTATTAGCATGTTTTTGTCTCCTTGCTGCAAGATTAAAGTGCCTTAACCTGAACCTGCCGTGTATTGATCTTTTTGAAGTTGTTTTTTCCTTTGACAAATTGGTCCTTCGGACCAGAAACTCTCACTTCGCCTCAGGTCAGTTGGGCCATGTGGCATGAAACCATACGGGGAAGAGACCACATCAGTTCTTCTGCTCTGAAAGACCTCCGACTGAATTGTCATTCAAAAGAGGCCAGCCACTGTTCTGATCTGCGACTGGAGGACGAGTTATCACGCGAACCAGAGACGGTCAATCACAAAGGCTCAGGTAAGGTGAGATTTACCTTTTTTTTTTGTTTTAGATCAGGGACTTGATTTGTGTCATCTGTCAGGAGATTTGTTTTGTACAAGTCAGAGACAGGAAGATTGCAGTCTTGTCATAGATCACGGAAACAGAATAGGTAAGGCAGTTATTCTAGATAAACTGTGAAAAAGAGAAAAATCGTGGTACCACGTAAAATAAGAAGGGTTATGTAACAGCTCAAAGGTTAAAATACAATGGGAAATAAGTGCAAAAAAAATCCTAAGGTCCGCCATTAACTGAAGATGCAAAATATATGCAATTACAACGTGCCGACAGTGTTAGGTACTATACAAAATGGGTTAATAAATATGAATTTGATGGCAAATTAGAAAAATCCTCACTTATTAAACTTATCAAACAACTTAAAACTGAAGCAAGAGGTCAGGTAAAAAAGCAACGTCAATTAGGCATTCCTCAGGCACACAGGTGGATTGAGGAAGCAAACCTTATGGAACAAAAGAGTAATAATTCAAAAGCAATGTTTCTAGATAAAAAGGATAATAACTTGGTAATAGCATCAGCCCCTCTGCTTCCCCCGCTTCCCTTACCAGAATATGAAGCGGGTGGACAAGATGGTCCACCTCCACTATATCCGGCTGTCCCCACGAAGCCAAAACCATTTGTCAGAGATCCCATCGAGACTAGGTCTCGAACACGTAACTTAAGAGGGGATATTGAATATCAAATAAATGAAAATTCATGAGCTATGAGTGAAGAAGAAATGTGTCTGCTCATAGAAGTACCAAATCCTCAGGCAGGACAGGAAGGGCAGAACCCAACTCTCCTAGTATATAGACCGTGGTCACCGGAAGATATCCAGAAAGCCACAGAGGGAATTCCCCATCCAAAAGTTAATTTTAGAAAATTCCTAGAAGACTTACAGGGCATGAGGTTAAGTTACCATGTAAAAGGAGAAGAAGTAGAAAAAGTATTCAGACAAATCGTAGGTCCAGATTGGCACATGATCAGTGGCAACTGGAATCCCCGTGACGCAGAACACAAGCCACTCTCACATAGCAACACAGAGTTGGATAACAGAGTGAAAGGTCTGACAGACCGAATCTCTGAGAAATGGAAGCCTAGGGCAGACTGGACTTGCATTAATCAATGCATCCAACAGGAAAGTGAAACTGTTGATAGATATTATGCTAGATTATTAGAATGTTTTAATAACCATTGTGGAATGCAAGTACCTGAAGACCAAACACATGATTCCCCATATGAGCAGCAACTAAACAAAAAACAGAAAAACCCTGGAAGAACACCGCTGGATGCTTCAAGTAGTAAAAATAAGAACTTTTAATAAAAGCTGGTACAAAACAGATAAGCGCTTTCGGGTTGGTAGCCCTTCATCAGATAAATAACAGACATCAAAACTCACAATTTAAACAAAACATCTTCCAATCAGCATCTAGTAAAAAACCCGCCTATTTTTCAGGGTGGGTTTCACTGGGATGACATCATTAAGACCTGGCCCCCTGTGGGCCATCAGCTGTATAATCCATCTAGACTCAATTAATTCAGTTAATTGTTTGATGTCTCCACCCCTTCTACCCAAACTAACATTAACTATAGCCCTAAAGCTGAAATTGTGTGTGGGATTATCTTGAATATGTCTAAAGAGGGCATTGTGCTGATCGCTGTTCCTAATGGCAGATAAATGCTGTAGGATTCTGACCTTAAACATATTGTTGGTTTTGCCCACATAAAAACAAGGGCAAGAACCACAATTGGCCAGATAAACAATGTCCCTTGTTCTACATGTAGCCCTGGCTTTAAAAAAAAAAAGATTCTACCAACGTTGTTTCTGTGGTTTCCATGAACGAACTGTCTGCTCCTGGAGTAGATTCACCAGCAGACAGTAGTCGTTTGGGGGCTAGACCGAAAAATTCGTCAGCGGATCAGCATTTTTTGAACGTGTTGCCTGTCCCTGTCAAGAAGAAGGGGTCCTGGAAACGCTCATTGAGCAAAGGCAGGGACCCACAAAAGAAAAGAAGGACTGTGGAATGACTCAGTATGTTGACACTAATATTGTTTTTAATTTATCTACTTATTGTTTGACTACTGATGAGCTGTATGTGCTTAATAATGGGCTTTCGTTTGTTCCTAGTAGGGACAGTGTTTATCACGAGATCGTGATGGACCTTATGGTTTATTGTAGGAGTATAGCCCTATGTAATTTGTTTGGTGCAATCAATACCAATGATTTAACGTTGAGACAACCTAGCAACTATATGCCCCCTTTTACTCCCTCCATGAACTTGTTTATTAATGCTTGTGAGTGGGACCTTTTGGAGTATTTTCATAAGGGACACAATAATAAGTATTATAATTTGACAGTAAAACAGAGAAAAGCATTACAGGGATTAATTGATAATAATGAGATTACTATAAAAATGGCTGATAAAGGGGGCACAGTAGTGGTTCTAGATACTAGTTTCTATCAGAGTAAGATAGCAGAGCTGTTATCAGATGGTTCCACATATGTTCCTATTAACCCTGTTATGGTTAAAAATTTGGTTGACAAAGTCCATAATAGTTTAGAGCTCTTACTGCATGACATGGTAATAGATGAAGGATTGTACAGGTTTCTTAAGGTTGAAGGGGTGGTAACGCCTCTTTTCAAAGGGTTACTGAAAATACACAAATCCCTGATAGAACCACCTCTACGCCCCATAGTGTCGGGCCGAAAATGGGTGACCGAGAACATTTCCATATGGCTAGAAACAATATTAAGACCATATGTGGATAGTATGAGTAATGTTCTAAGGGACACTGGAGATTTTTTAAAGGCTTTGGGGGAGATAGATAGAGGTACACCCAGGACTCATTATTTAATGGTTACTCTGGATGTACAGAGCCTATTTACAGTCATAAATAACCAGTATGGAATATCAGCAGTTGGCAGTTTATTGAAGGATAGAGGAGCTAATGATTCACAGGTTGATCTTGTGAAGACTATGCTTACTATGGTACTAGAGAATAACATCTTTTTGGGTTTACAACAACTGTACAGACAGGCACAGGGTGTCGCCATGGGCACACCCTGTGCCAATACATATACTAATTTAGTGCTTTCCTTTTGGGAAAATCAATATATTTTCAACAACACAATCTGGCTACCGTTCATCAAGCTATATAAGAGGTTTGTGGACGATGTGGTTATTTTGTGGGAGGGGGAGCCAGCTCGCTTGGATGAGTTTATATCTTTCCTACATTCCACCACCACGTTTTTCAGATTTACTAAAAATACCTCCTATACTCAGTTAGATTTTTTGGATGTCACCATAGAACAAACTGAAACAGGTTTTTCCACTGGTATATATAGGAAGGAGTGTTGGAAGAATACTCTCCTTTCATTTGATAGCATGCATCCACGGTATACATTCCCCAACATTGTGGAAGGACAACTAGGCAGGATCTCAAGAGTATGTACTGAGGATTCCTGTTTCGAAGGGGAAATGAGCAAATTGAGAAGTTACTTTGAAGAAAGAGGTTATAGGAGGGATATGGTGAACAAGGTTGTTGAAGGTAGTAAACACAAGAGGAAACATGTGTATAGACCTTGGATGCATCGTCCCATAGATGAACATAATGTAACTTCTAAGAATGGCACCAATATTCTTAAACCTAAAGTAATGTTCACATATAGTAGTAACATTAATGATATAGGTGAGATTGTTAAAAAGAACTGGAACATTCTAGTAAGTGATGATAGGATTAGGGGTTTAGTAGGATCTAGCCCTTGTATTGCATACAGGAAGAACAAGAGCTTAAAAGATCTGTTATGTGGAGAGTATCATTCCAAAAAACTGAGTTTTAAGTCACAAGCAGGCACTGTACCTTGTGGTACCTGTAAGGCCTGCCTTTATCAATAAGGACACTACTTTTCTTCATCCTGTCTCAGGTAGAATCTTTTCTTTAAAAGCCAGGGCTACATGTAGAACAAAGGACATTGTTTATCTGGCCAATTGTGGTTCTTGCCCTTGTTTTTATGTGGGCAAAACCAACAATATGTTTAAGGTCAGGATCCTACAGCATTTATCTGCCATTAGGAACAGTGATCAGCACAATGCCCTCTTTAGACATATTCAAGATAATCCCACACACAATTTCAGCTTTAGGGCTATAGTTAATGTTAGTTTGGGTAGAAGGGTGGAGACATCAAACAATTAACTGAAGTAATTGAGTGTAGATGGATTATACAGCTGATGGGCCACAGGGGGGGCGGGTCTTAATGATGTCATCCCAGTGAAACCCACCCTGAAAAATAGGCGGATTTTTTACTAGATGCTGATTGGAAGATGTTTTGTTTAAATTGTGAGTTTTGATGTCTGTTATTTATCTGATGAAGGGCTACCAACCTGAAAGCGCTTATCTGTTTTGTACCAGCTTTTATTAAAAGTTCTTATTTTTACTACTTGAAGCATCCAGCGGTGTTCTTCCAGGGTTTTTCTGTTTTTTGCTTCGCTTGTGTGTGCCTTTGGAGGAACCATTTCAGCACCTAGCATTGATTATTGGATTGAGCAGCAGCTAAAGAATGCATTTTTGAAAGGCAGTATTGCACCCATTAGCAGCTTTATTACAAAGCACATGGTAGATCACCGTACAAGTAGATTACAGTCATTACTTGAATATGCAAGACATGCCGAAAGGCATTTTAATAACAAAAAGAAAAAGAAAACCCGAGTATTTGCTGTAGAAGATGGAGCAGAAGTTTTTGTAGTACAGTCGGGAAAAAAGGGCAAGAAAAATGCCCAAGGAAACAAACAATCTGATAAACGATCAGAAGAGTTTGAAGAAAGAAAGAAAAGGGGTGAATGTTTTAAGTGCGGAAAAAAAGGGCAGTTAGCAAGGGATTGCAAGCAAAACAAGAATGTAGCCATGGAAGATAAGGAGGGTGAGGACTGACTATATGATAGTCAAGAATCACTAGAAAGGAATAACCAAGAAAAGATAAATGTAAATGTGATAGAAGGAATAGAGAATGTGACAAAAGAAATAGAAGAAGTGCAGGAAATCACAGATAGTGAAGAAAGTGAAATTTTAGACTTAGCATTATTGAGCCTACAGCTTTATTTAGCAGACACAAAACTGGAAGTTACACTTCTGGTAGAGGGAAGGGAAGTTAAATTTCTGTGTGACTCAGGGGCATCACGAACCCTGATACATCCTTCCAAACTACCAGAAAATTCATAATCGTTTGATTACATATTAGTGAAAGCAGCTAATGGACAGCTGTATCGAGAGCCACTCTCCCATAACATAGCAATAACTGACCCTGTTTCAGGGATGATCCAAAAAAGCAAAATTGTTGTTTCTGCAAAATGCCCAGTAAACCTTTTGGGCAGAGACCTTATGCAGATATTTGACATAGCAATAGTTCTGACTATGCAGGGTATGGAAGCACAGTGACAAATGGATACTTTTGTAGTGCGACCGGAGGGTGAAACATTTTATTGGTACAGCCAGGACTTGGTCACGACTGTTCCAGGGGCAGTAACCGAAGAACTGATGAACATAGCCATCAGTAAATCCCCCTCTCTTGACACTGATAAACAGCATTTGTTGCACTGTACTCTATATTACTGTAGCACACCAGGACCTGATAAGCAATATGAACAAGAACTGTTTAGAAACCATGCCAACAGATTAATATTATGTAATCTGTACTGGGACACAGAAGGGAACAGTGTAGTTAGCTGTTCATTGCCCCAGGAATTCTTTGCACTTTATAAATCTAATCGATTACCACATGTTAGTTTGACTAAAGACAAGAATGTGAAATGGGCAGACTTAGGATAAAAAGTCACAAAGTGGGAAAAACAGACAGAGTTAGAACTGTCAGAACAGGGAGTACAAAAGCAGAAGTTAAATTGGATAACACAGACACACCCAGCTGTACACTTGCAGTCAAGCGAGGACAGCTGAATAGCACTCTTACTAGAAGAGGAAGAAAAAGCCTTACGAGGCATACCAGAAACTCTCTGGTCAATAGGAAAATCAGATGTAGGACTTATTCGTACAGCAGCACCAGTTGCTATCACGCCAAAATCAGCATTTAGACCAAAGAAGAGACAATATCCCTTAAGAAAAGATGCAGAAGTAGGATAGGAATCAAACCTATAATAGCAGCTTTACTTAAGGAAGGAGTATTGATAGAATCTCCCGATTCACCATGTAACACACCCTTATTTCCTGTCAGGAAAGCAAACGGAGAATGGCATATGGTCCAAGATTTACAAGCTGTAAATGACGCAGTAATACCTAGAGCACCTATGGTGCCAGATCCACACACCCTGTTGAATGATTTAAAGCCTCAGCAGAAGTATTTTTTTGTGGTAGATATTAGCAATGCGTTTTTTTCAATACCAATACACCCTGACAGCCAACATTGGTTTGCATTTACATTTCAGGGGAAAAGGTACACATATACGAGACTACCACAGGGATACTGTGAAAGCCCAACAATATTCGCACAAGAAATGGCAAGTAACTTGACGGGTTTTATCCCACTGAGAAGCAGCCAGATTTTACTTTATGTAGATGATATCCTGCTGGCAGCCCCCACCCAACAAGAATGCAGAGAAGATACCATAGCATTACTACAATTTTTAGCCACTCAAGGACATAAAGTAAACAAAAACAAATTGCAGCTTTGGAAAAAGCAGGTTAAATACCTGGGATATGTGATATCCAAAGAAGGCAGAATATTAGATGAAGAGAGAAAAATAGCAAGTTTACAAGCACCCAAACCAACTACCAAGAAGGAAATTATGCCCTTCCTGGGTACAACTAATTACTGTCGGAGTTGGATTCTGAACTATGCTTTGGAATCTGCTCCACTGACTGACTTGATATACAAGAAGCCTATGGCAGCACAAGATTTATTACAATGGACACCAGAAGCAGAGTCAGCTTTCTGTAAATTAAAGCAATTGATAGCGTCCTAATTAGTTTTAGGATTACCAAACTATCATAAACATTTTTTCCAAACCGTAGATTGTAAGCAAGGTTATATGACATCAGTGTTAACACAGCAACATGGGGACAAGCAACGTCCCATAGCTTACTATTCATCACAGCTGGACCCAGTGGCGCGATCCCTGCCCCACTGTGTACAAGCAGTAGTCGCAGCTGCAATGGCAGTGCAGGCTTCAGCCTCAGTAGTGTTGTTTCACCCTCTCACATTGAGAGTGCCTCATGCAGTCGCAATTATTTTACTGCAAGAAAAAGTAGCATATCTTTCTCCTGCTAGACATCTTTCCTGTATGACTATACTGTTGAGCCAACCTCATATGACAATTGAACGGTGTACAACTTTGACTCTGTCTACATTGCTCCCAACCCCTGCAGATGGCACACCACACAGCTGCCTGCAGGAGATTGAGCAAAAGACATTACCTAGAAAGGATCTTACGGATGTTCCCTTGGATGATGCCGAGGTGACATATTACATGGACGGCTCATGCAAAAGGGGTCCCACAGGACAGAATCTAGTAGGATATGCAGTAGTTTCTGATACTGAGATTTTAAAAGCGAAATCTTTACCACACAATTTATCTGCACAAGCAGCAGAATTGATTGCCTTGACACGGGCATGTACCTTAGCAAAGGGTAAATGTGTAAATATTTTTACTGATAGCCAGTACACTTTTTCTACTATACATGTCTTTATGCAACAGTGGAAGAATAGAGGAAGGATAACATTTACTGGCAAACCGATTAATCATGCGCAGTTTATTTTGGATTTGTTAGAATCTATTCAGTTACCTCAGAAAGTAGCTATTTGTAAATGCGTAGCTCATACCAAGCAACAGGATAGGATTTCAAAAGGTAATGCGAGAGCTGATACAGCTGCAAAGCAGGCAGCTTCAGCTTCAGAAGTATTTCTTTTGAGTGAGGAATTACAACCCTCTGAGATTTTAGATTTAGAAATGTTGAAAACAATGCAGACACTTACTACGAATGTAGAAAAACAGAAATGGATAAAACGAGGAGCAATTCTTGAGAAAGGGCTGTACATCTCCAAAGAAGGGAAACCAATATTGCCATCTAACTTGTTTAGATATGCAGCTTTGTTGAGCCATGGGCAGTGCCATGTCTCAATAGGGGGGATGGTACAGTTAGTGAATCAAGTGTTTACAACATATGGATTTAGAAACTATACTAAAAGTTTTTGTGGGGCATGTCATGTTTGTAATAAACATCATGCACAAAGGGCCATTGAAGCCTAAGCAAGCAAGTTTCCCTACACAACCATACCTGTTCCATACTATTTGTATGTATTTCATAGAACTAAACAAAGGTGAAAATAAGAAGTATTGTCTTGTCATTATAGATATGTTTTCCAAATGGGTGGAAGCTTTTCCAACTAAAAATCCAGATGCAGCTACTGTTAATGAAAATTCTTGTTAAAGAAATTAATCCTAGATTTGGCATACCAGAAAAGATCTATAGTGGCAAAGGCACAAACTTTGTAAATCAAACTATACAACAGTTGAGTCGATATTTCAGAATTTCCTTGAAAAACCATTGTGCATACCACCCACAATCTGCAGGATTAGTAGAGAGGCATAATGGAATTTTGAAAAATAAACTTAGGAAATTAATGAGTGAAATACAGAAGAACTGGGTGCACTGCCTGCCTCTGGCATTGCTGAGCATGAGAACTGTTCCAAATGCAAAAGGGTTAACTCCTTTTGAAATACTGTTTGGGAGGGCATATTATATACCTCAGTGGAAACCTCTCATGCCAGCAGACCAGAAGGCTGACAGTTCACTTGCAGAATACATGAGACGACTTTTAAGTAATAAACAACTTTTGCAGTTAAATTCTGTTTCAGATAAAGAACAAACCAGACCATCGGAAGCAGCAGTAGTCCCAGGCACGTGGGTCTGGGTGAAAGTCATCAAGAGAAAAAATTGGACATCACTGAAGTGGGAAGGGCTGTACCAAGTGCTACTGTCAACACCCACTGCAGTCAAGATTACAGAGCGAGCGTCCTGGATTCATTTGACACACTGTAAATTGGTGAAGAACTTTGAACAGGACAAAACCCTTGTTACTGTTACACAACAAGAACAAAATGACCAGATATAGAGAAAACAGGAATGCAGAACAACCCCAGAAGTATTGCATGATCATCCTGTTAACCATACTGATAACAACAATCTTTTTGCTGTGGCCTTTCCTTTTTCCAGTCACATGAGCTGAACCAAAGAAACGTGATGCATTGCTCATAGACTGGCATCCAAACTTTAACACTTACCAAGCAATTAAATATGTGTATGCTGAAACTTTTAATGTTTCGAATTGCTGGATTTGCACAGCTATACCAACAGCATACGGGGATTATTAATGACTGCTGTCCCCCTAGGGGTCAATGAGACCTGGGAAAATTTTATTTTTGATACTACAACTGTAAAATCACAAGACAAAATAGCATTGCACCTGCCTGTTACACAAAAGGGAATTGTGTGTTTTTACAAAAATTATACTGTTCAGGTAGGCTGGAGTAATTGTAATGTGATTGTTCCTTACAAATGTTATATCAAAGCTAATAATGCAAGTTATATTTGTGATACAAACTATGACTCATATCTTGAATCAATGCACAAAACAATTGATGAAATACAACTAATCCTGTTCTTTTTAAACAACTATCTATTATTGATAAGAAAATGTTTCATGCAGGGCAAGTGTATATTAATACTAAAGTAGAGAATTGTTATTTTGTTTGTGGGGAAAAAACATACAAATGGTTACCTGAGAACTGGTCTGGCAGTTGTTTTTTGGGTTACCTGGTTCCAGCCATATGACACACTGCAGTTTTGCCTCAGGGAAGAATTCAAAATGTCAGAGAGGTCACCAAGAAAACCGGAAATCCAATCAAGAGGCCTAAAAATCAGTGGGACGAATCGAAGAAGGCTGGAGAAAACATAATTCCATGAAAAACAAAGATAAACTGACACACATGGACTTGAGTGACACTATTATATCATGGGCAGGTATAGCCCCTGCATATGGTGCAGTGAAATCTATTTGGGAGCTCAGAAAACTGTCCAAACTTCTCGAAGTAATGAGTAATGCAACTTTTCCTGCTCTCTAATTAGTACCTGATGAACTGAACGCTATGAGAACTGTGGTGCTTCAAAACTGCATGCCTCTCGACTTCACCCTAGCGGCGAAAGGCGGTATGTGCGCTTTAATAAAAGAGGAGTGCTGTTCGTATATTCCTGACAACCAGCATGAGATAAACGGCCATCTTGAGGTGATTCAGCAAGTGTCGGCCATGACCAAACCAGGCCCAAACCCACTGATGGACTTTTTCCAGAATTTGTTTGGGGGTGGGGTAGCATCCTAATGAACATCCTGATTGCCATTTGTGTGGGATTACTCCTATTAGGAGTGTGCATTTGTTGTGGTATTCCCTGCATGAAAAGATTAATCAAAGATTTTATAGACATGTCAGTTTCTGAGACTTTGTATCAAAGTACTGAAATTGAAGAATTGTTGAAAAGTGAAACACTTTCATAAGTTTAAACCAAATGACTCTCTTAACTGCAAATCTTGAACAGAAGAGGTTAGGAGAAGAAGCAAACTGTTTATGTTTTTGAAACTAGAATAAAAAGTATTATCATGGGGGAATGCCAGAAAAATATGTATTAATGTATGTGTTTAGTGCTTATTAGAAGCTAAAAGGGTTAACACATTCTATTTTATGTACAGCTTAGTTTTGTATGAAACTACAAGATGCTTTTCTAAAATGACAATACGCTTTCTGAAACTGCAAGATGCTCTCTGACCTAGTATTTGCTAGCGCAGCAAAATTCATGTTTATGACTTTTGGAAATATACTGAGAAGCAGGTGATTACCTGCTAGGTCAGGAAATTAATGAATAGAACAATACTGTTTTCTATAATGTTACTGAACTTGAACAATCAGCTCTGTTCATGTTATGAGAACATGCACAGCTGCAGAATAAAACAGATACAGTTAAACAAAGACTGCTTGAAGAAAAGAACTATAATCTGTACTTGCTTTGTACTCGAATTAGCCATAGTACCTTGAATGGTAACATCACATAGTGAGAAGTGGTATCTGACCGGTGGTCATCAAGGTCATGTTGTTTTCCTTAGGACGTTTTTTCATAAACTTGATATGCCAGCAGAAAATCATGGACAAATAGCTGTTATGAAATAATATTGAAAGAAGTTGTGAGTTGTTACATCAGCTTGGTAGGCAATGTCTTGTAAGAAATGTATAAGAATGGCTGCACTTCCTGATTCTAGTTAGACAAACTCTGTATTAGCATGTTTTTGTCTCCTTGCTGCAAGATTAAAGTGCCTTAACCTGAACTGCTGTGTATTGATCTTTTTGAAGTTGTTTTTTCCTTTGACATGGGCTTCTGCCAGGTTCTCCTGGGCCAAGCCCACAAGTTCCCCGAGCCTTGTCTTGAGGTTTAGGATGTATGCCAAAACAGACTCCTTGTGATACTCACACTCACCTTCCCACTCATCTCAAATTAAATCTAGAGGTCCCTTCACCCTATGCCCATACACCAACTCAAAGGGAGAAAAACCTTTGGATTCTTGGGGAACCTCTCTGTAAGCAAACAACAGATGGGGCAAATATTTGTACCATTCACTCTTAAACTGATCTGCAAATGCCCATAGCATGGACTTGATTGTAGAGTTTAAACTCTCAACTAGACCATTAGTCTGGGGATGGTATGGGGTGGTCTTCATGTGCTTCACCCCACAGGATGCCCACAGACAAGCCAGCAGGTCTGACATGAAATTGGCACCTCTGTCAGACAGTATTTCTTTTGAGAAACCTACCTTGCTGAAAATCTCTAACAAAGCATTTGCCACCTTCTCTGCATCAATGGGACAAAGCCACTGCCTCATGGCATCATGTAGCATAATTCACTACTGCTAGGATATACTTTTTCCCTGTAGAACTTGGGGTACTCAGAGGACCCACAATATCCATAGTTACCCTCTAAAATGGCTCCTCAATCACAGGCAAAGGCAAAGGAACTCTCATCTTGTCTTCTGCCTTGCCTACCTTTTGGCACTGCTCATAGGTCCTGCCGTGCACTGTTACATCTCTGGAAATTCCAGGACAATAGAACTTCTGCATAATATGCTTATTTGTACATTTTATGCCCATATGACCTGCAAAGGGAATAGCATAGGCTATGACTAGAAGCACCAGATGGTAAGCTCTGGGCACTACCGACTGCTATACTCTCTCACCTTCTAGCCCTCCCTCAGGGGTCCACTCTCGTTATAGTAACCCTTTGTCCCAGTATACAGATTCCCCTTTCTTTGAGAATCAGGTCCCTCCCTAGCTACCTGCTTCAGGTCTTGCAGTGTAGATTCTGTGAGCTGAGCCTGTCTCAACTCTCACCTTGTAACTCTTCCCAGCTCCCCCTTCCACAGGAAGTCTGGCATACTCTGACATTGGTGCCTTACTGTCAGCCTGGGTGCTATTACTCACCTCTACCTTTGCAATCACTCTATCCAAGGGAACATCAGTATCCACAAGCAGCTGTGGCTCACATTTAGTCTCACTACTACAAAGTAGCTCCCTTCCTGAAGTAACCACCTCACCAGTCCTGGCTGCAAGTATGCCGTCTGTCTGGGTCTCCCCCAGGCTACAAGACTCACATGCTTGTCTCCTAGTCTGACCGCATGTAACTGCATAAGTACATGGTACTGCCTCATCCAACTCCTTCCTTCCTTCTCAGGACATCTGCAGGATGGTAGTTTAGTACCCCTTTTGTGTCAAGACAACCTACTATTGGCATTTTGTCTTTTCCAGTTACTGGCTCCCTCACCTTTGGTTCCCTGCCTTGCCTCTGTGGACATCTGTATGCCACAAGGCCTCACTGGTTGCATTCAAAACATTTAACCCTAGCTCCTGGACATGTACCTGGACTAGTGGTTTCCCCTTCTACTGGCAGATTTTGTTAGGGCAGTCTGTGCTGCCCACCATGGGTTCCTTTAGACCCATCAGCAATACTGGGGTTCCCCTTCCTGTGCAGGGCTGCCATTCTGGCCAGGTATATGTCTCCCTCTTCCCCCAACTCATCTGAAGTAGCACATTGTCTTTCAGCTAACCAGATAGTCATGTCCTCAGGCAAAGTGCTAAGGGCTTGTTCCCTCATCAAAAGGTCTGCCAGCCCTTCAAAAGTGGTGACCTGACATCCACTCACCCAGCTATGAAAATAAGTGCTCAGTTCAGCAACATATTCATACACACTTTCATCTGTCGTGCGTCTATGCTCACAAAACTTTTTCCTATGCATTTCAGGTATTAGCTTAAAACATTCTAAAAGACATTTTTACAGCAGTATAACCAAAACAGACAGAGTCAAACATTTTTGATAAAAAAAGTTACAGCTTTCCCATGGAGTAAGGGGGTCAGGAACCATACCCAGAGCCTTTGTTCAACACTATACTGTTTGCATACCCTCTCAAACATATGACTGAAACTATTAAAATTATCCCCCTCTTTAAATTGTGGAATACATTTACTGACCTGTTGTGTTTCTGGGGTCCAGTTACTTCCTTCCCCATTACCTCCATGACTCTGGTGAAGAGTCAGCATTTCCCTCTCATCCTCTGACGCTCCATTTCTTCGGCTTCTTTCTCCAAATGCCTGGCCTCCAACTGAAGTCTCTTTAGCTCCAGCTGGATTTTTAAGTCCACTGCAGAAAGATTGAGCTGCCCATTCTCTGAGAATATTGTATCTCCACTGCCAGTATGATTGTCCTTTGCAGAAAGGTTGATCTGTCCATTCTCTGAGGATATTGTATCTCCACTGCCAGTCTGATTGTCCTTCTGCGTGCTGTTTTCTGATGCAGCTGTAACCAAGGCTGCAATCAGGTCTGCCTTAGGTTTCCATGCACCAGTCCCCTAGCCTGGCACATCACCAGCTGGCTCCTTGTCAGCTTTCCATACTCCTCTGCTGATATGCTGCCTGCTCATCCTGACTAACTAAGCTAACAAAAGAAAAAAAAAATTGTGATCTGAGCTCTGAGTATTCACTGCATGGCTGATTTAGAGGACAAAACAAACACCTTCAGAGATTACTGCACATAAGCTACAGGATTTACTCTACCCACACAACTACAAGCCAATTAGTATTTGCCAACTAATTAATATGTGACGTGGATATCCACCACCACCACCACAAATGTGAAGTGGATCCCACCACTGCAAACCACATGTGACGCCTGTGCCCTGGCCCAGCAATCAAGGAGCCTCAATCCTCACCACTAATACCAGAGAGGTTGTTTCATATAAGAGGAAAGGATAACAAATACACACAGTAAAGTACAATTTCCCTTAAGTGCACACAGAGATCACAGTCAGTCTGGGGCTGGTTGATCCCTTGCTCCCCAGATCCCCAATAAGACTCCCCACTGGCACAGCTATAGTGTCCAGATCTCAGCCTAGCTGGCAGGGTAACCTCCAGTACCCTCTCTGTACAACCAGTGCTTTGTGCCCCTGCCCAAGTAGCTCACACACACACACACACACACACACACACACACACACACACACACACACACACACACACACACACTTTGAGATAAGTATTTATACAACTTCACAGACACTCCTGGCAAAGGCTGAGACAGATTCTCCAGTTGAGCCCTTTTTACCCAGACTATACTGTAGTCATCACTGCCACCATCAGCTAATATTTATCAGCTACCCAAAGGCCCTTAAAAGGGTCTCCAGTTATTACTGTGCAATATTATTATCCAATGATAAGTGTGACTAATCAGTCTTAAGGCTTATTAGAGTGGCTTTGTACAATAAACTCTATAAATATGCAATGTACTCTAGAGCTTAACTTATCTCTACATAAACCAGCCACAGTTGAAAAGGGTTTAAAAATATTTAATAATAAATACTAAAAGACAAGACAATAGTACTACACCACAGTGCTATCTAAGAGATCAGAGATCACACAGAAACTTAAAATAAATCAGTATTGCAGTTCAGACATAACAGGAAAACACTTAAGGCCAGATTCACAAAGGCTTGCATGGAGTCTAAGAGTAGAGTCAGACTCCAGGCAGCCAACATGTCTGCCGAGTGATCCAGGAACAGCCGGCAGGGGCGTGCAAGAGAGCTCCTAAAACTCCTCTTACACGGACAGGGCTAGGATATGCAAATTACCTCATTTGCTGCATAAAGTTATGCAAATGAGGTAAATTTGCAATCCAGGAAACCCTAACCTGTCCGAGTAAGAGTAGTGTTTTGTACAGAAATGTACTCGGTTGTCAACTGAGTACCGTTCTGCAAATAGCAAAATGGAGCCAAGACAGCTCCAAATAAAAGGATGAATCCAGTTGAAGAAGCATACAAATGGCCAAATATATGGCCATTGGCAAATCTACCCGTTGCAAAAAAAAAAAAAAAAATTAATAATTTTTTTTTTACCTCGATCTCCAAAGTTTAAGCATAGCGCAGAGTTGCGCAAATGCTCTGCGCTATAAAAACCCAAAAATAAAAAAATAAAAGCCAAAAATAGGCATTTTATGATAAATATAAATCTGTCATGCAAGTGAATGGCAGGCTGAAGACAACATGGCTACTAAGTAGAGGTTGCTAAGGGGGGAATCTTAGTCTAAGAGATGTAACCAAGCATTAGTAGGCAATCTTATGCAAATGATGGTAAGGATAGTGAATCCCAATTTCTCATGGCAAATGAGCAAAGTCTGTGGAGTGTAAGAGTAGGATAAGGGGAGTATCAGAGTAGAAGATAGGTGACTAAAGTTTCTTGTAGAAGTGCCTGCACAGTGTATGCACACGTGTGCATGCCTGTAAAACTGAGTAAGACTTTGTGCGCTCGTGTGCACCTGTGTGCGCACGTTTAAGCCAGAGTAAGCAAGTGTAAGTATGTTGAAACCTGTGTAAGTGTGTGTGTGCCTGTGTGCACGTGTTTAAGCCGAAGTCAGCAAGTGTTAGACCGTGTATGCATGTGTGCATGCGTGTGAGCTGGTGTACGAGTGTTTGCACTTGTTTGTGAGCGCTGCCCCCTGTGGAAACAGAAAGGGAAAAGGAAGCACAACAAATAGTAGGAAGTTAGCCAAGGAGAAGTAGCAGAGCTAGCAGGTGGAAACAATCAGAATCAGCCAATTACACAGGCATTACACTAGCCCAGCCCAGCACTTAAAACTCTGCAAACAACTTTCCACTATGTTTTTCTCAGAGGCACTGCAACACTGCAGTAAGATAATAGAAGTGAAAACTGAAAAAGCTTTACTGAGATAAAGAAATGTTAGGGGCTGTCAATGCTGTTATAAGGTGACAAATGTAACATGCTGAGGGTGGTGGTAATGCAAATGCTGCTGAGCAACCCACAGTGAGGAGACGCAGAAGAGTGTACAGGCCCAGGGTAACCTACCAGGAGCTACATGAGCTGGAGATAGTGAAGCGCTATAGAGTGGACAGAGACCTCATGCCGCAAATTGTTGAGTTGTGCAGGCCACGCCTCATACACAGAACCAACAGAGGGGAACCCATCCCAGTGGAAACCAAGGTATGTGTTGGCCTAAGAATACTAGCAACAGGTACCTTCCAGAGACCAACTGGTGATATGATGGGGATTTCGCAGGCATCAGCATCCAGGGTACTGCACTAGTTCCTGAATGCCATGTCAGCACATGTCAGTGATCATGTATATTTCCCCAAATCCCGTGAGGTATTGGCCAGCAATATGCATCTTTTCCAGCAAATAGCGGAATACCCTGAGGTAGTGGGTGCAATAGACTGCACGCACATATGCATCAAAGCACCAGCTGGTGAGCAGGGTAGGGTCTACTATAACCACAAGGGTTTCCCCTCCATCAACTGCCAGATCATGTGTGATGCCCAGGGCATAATAATGAATGTGTGTGCTGGCTGCCCTGGAAGCTACCATGATTTCCATATCTGGCATCTGACACAGCTGTACCAGACATTTGCCAATGGGGACATCCCTCATGGTCACCTAGTGGGGGATGCTGGATATGCACTCGATCCGTGGCTGATGACACCCATCAGAAATGCATGCACACCTGAACAGGAACAGCATAATGAGGCACACACACAAACACGGAATGTAATTGAGCGTGTGTTTGGGCTGCTCAAGTCACGGTTCTGGTGCCTGGACACATCTGGTGGAGCCTTGCAGTACTCACCAACTACATGTACCCAAATAGTCATGGTGTATACTATGCTACATAATATGATTCTGTGAAAACAGCTGCAGCAGGAGCAGCATAGAGCCATGCCAAACAACCCCCCCATCATTGCCAAGGCCAACACAGGCAGAGCGTGACTCGGAGGAGGAACAACCTGAGCCTGCCCCAGTAGGCAGAAGGAGGCATGCCCAGTATGCTTTGGCCTTGGCAAAGAGGCAACGCATAGCATATACACTGGCTCAGTAGGAACCCTGGAAATGATACCTCTCTCTGACTCGTACATATAGTAAAAGGGATGCCTAACTTGACACTACCTGTTTTCAAATATGTAGAGGGAGTGTAATATGTGCATCCAACATAGGCAGCCCTGCAGCACCACCTGAGGCATGATTTGCATGTGTTAAGCAATATAAAGCAGTGCTAAACAGCTTTTACCACTATTTAGTATATGTAAACAAAATTGCACACACTAAGTAGCACAATTTTGGGCAATGTTGAGCAGCGTTCAGCAATATTGGTTAACGTTGAGCAATGTTGCGCAAGTTTGGCAAAAGCAGGTAAACATAGTCATATTTGCTTTACTGTTCCTTAAGCAGTCTGGTCTGCCCAGTATGAAGCAGTGACAGTCCTCGAACCCAGGATACTGTGTACTATAGTCACAGTACTGAACCACTAAATCATGACCGTATTTCACTGGTCAGCCTGTAGGAATAAATGTTGATAAGTCTATGCAAAGTGTCTCCTGGAAACCCCGCAGGCACAGCATAATCCCTGTAGAGTTATGACACAAAGGTGAGCCCTGCATTAAAAATACAACTCGATTTACAACACACGTATAGTATAAATGTTAATATTGGGCGTGTTCACACACATCAACAAATGTAGTGGACTTCACATAGCAACATACTGAAAGATCACACTGGGCATGCTCACACACTTGAATAAATGAGGCAAATGTCAGGCAACAACATACTGAAAGGCCAAACTGGGCTTGCTCACACACTTAGGCCATGTGTGAGTACAGCAGTGGGCCACACATATCAGGCAGTTGCATGTGTTAACCCAGGAACCTCTCACAATTCACCAATCTTGACTTGTGCACACAGTGATATGACAACAGACACATACATACATAATATATTGGAACCCTGTCATAATCAAATATGTACTACAGATACTTAGGTTGGTCAAAGAAAGTTGAAAAGCAAAGAAAAATAAAACCCGAAATCAGTATCATCAATAAACATTGTGCACTGCAAACACTATCCAATCCAGGTCATGGAAAGATTATCTGCGAAGGAGTCCATACAGAACCATGACACTTCCCTCAGCTATGTCATAAATAGCAATGTAGACTCATATATGTCCTGAGTCAGGGCCAACTGTAAATGACTGACAATGTCAACATCCTGTCAGAAAGGCCCATACATACATACCCACCTCCCACTGACAAAAGGCCCTATCATCATACCATGAGATATCAGATGTAGAATGGGTAAACAGCTCCTTCCAAAGCTAAAAACATGGCAGCAATTGGATTACATTGTGCCCCTATATGTTTCATAAGTGAACTGCAGAACAAACAGAGCCTGCACCTAAACAGTTTATTGAGCCTCATCCTCTCTACAGGATATGAAACTGTTGAATGGTTACAGCAACATATGGCACACTACACAAGTGTTGGTGCACAACAGACCATGGGAACTATAGTCTTATAAGCCGATGAAGTCTGATCTGCAAGGCCATGGAGTCCATCAGGATTGAAGTCAGAAACAGAGCTATTGGAAGCCTATAAACACACAACCCTGCCAACTTTGGACTGGTCATAGGCAGATCATGTTTCCCAAACCTGCTAGACTGTTTGCAAGGCAGCCACCCAGGACATACATGAATGAAATGAGCTACACACATCCCACATACACTTTGAATAGACCTTTTCCAACATCCCAGACACATGTCGTATCCACAAAATCAATACCCTGTGCATAAATATGTATTGTCATTGGATGGATTGGCAACTGGGCCACAGATAAATCACACAGTGTAAGATTTGTGGAGTCCTGTTCAAGCTGGTAACACCTGCTGTCCCCCATGTCTCAGTCCTGGGATTGCATAAATCTAAGTGCACACACACATTACCATGTCTAGTCTGATGATGTCAGCATCCCACAAATATAGCAGTGGAAATAAAACCCTCCATTAAAGCACATAGCGCATCGTGTTAATGCGTATCTTTCCAGTATCATAATGTAGTTAAGTAAATGTTTGAATCCTTCAAGTGCTGAGTGTCTGTGTGATTTCCTTTGAGAGTATTGCCCTTTTTTGTAGACTAGGAAAACACCGTAAAAGTTTTACATTCCTGTTTGGCAAGTCTGATGATGTCAGCATCCTACAAATATAGCGTTGGAAATTAAAGCACCATGTAAAGCAAGTAGCGTGTTGTGTTAATGCATATCTCTCTAGTATCATAACCTAGTTAGGTAGAGTTTTGAATCCTGCAATTGCTGAGTGTGTGTGTGTGTGTGTGTGTGTGTGTGTGTGTGTGTGTGTGTGTGTGTGTGTGTGTGTGGTGGGGGGGTTATGTGTCTGTGTGAGTTCCTTTGAGAGTATTGCCTTTTTGGAGACTAGAAAAACCTTAAAAGTGTTACATTCCTGTTTAAGTCTGATGATGTCAGCATCCTACAAATATAGCATTGGAAATCAAAACTCCCATTAAAGCATGTAGTGCATCACGCTAATGCATATCTCTGTAGTATCATAACCTAGTTAGGTAGGGTTTGAATCCTGCAATTGCTGTGTGTGTGCGTGTTTTTGAGTGATTACCTCTGAGAGTATTGTCCTTTTTGGAGACTAGGAAAACACCTTAAAAGTGTTATATTCCTGTTTGGCAAGTCTGATGATGTCAGCATCCTACAAATATAGCATTGGAAAAAAAAGCTCCCAGTTAAATATATAGTGTGTTGTGTTAATGCGTATCTGATATAGTATCATAACCTAGTTAGGTAGGGGTTTGAATCCTGCAATTGCTGAGTGTGTGTGGGGGTAAGTTTCTGTGTGATTCCCTCTGAGAGTATTTCCCTTTTTGTAGACTAGGAAAACACCTTAAAAGTGTTATATTCCTGTTTGGCAAGTCTGATGATGTCAGCATCCTACAAATATAGCATTGAAAATAAAAACTCCTAATAAAGTGTATAGCACGTTGTGTTAATGTGCGTCTCTGTAATGTCATAGCCTAGTTATGTAGGGGTTTGAATGTTGCAGTTGCTGAGTGGGTGTGTGTGGGGATATGTTTCTGTGTGATCTCTTCTGAGAGTATTGCCCTTTTTGGAGACTAGGAAAACACCTTAAAAGTGTTACATTCCTTTTTGGCAAGTCTGATGATGTCAGCATCCTACAAATATAGCAGTGGAAATAAAAATCCCCAATAAAGCATATAGCACATGGTGTTAATGCATAACTCTCTAGCATCATAAAATAATTAGGAAAGTGTTTGAATCCTGCAATTGCTGGGTGTGTGTGTGTGATACTGTTGGTCAATGTGTTGTGTGTTTAGCTTTTACTACTGTATGACATATCAGTATAACAACTGTATGTGCATTGCACACTTCAGGCTTCTGTGTGGCAAATACATATATGTACATGTGACCTCACTTAGTTCATATGTGTGAAGCCTGCTTTCTACATGAATACATCTCTCACCTATAAACTTTAATAAATTTCCTTACATTTCTGGTCGTTTGAAGTACCGTTTTTCCTGCTCCGTCTCAGCTGTGTTGGTTTACTAGTTTGTGTTTAATTGACTTGACATCTGTCACCTATGACAGATTGTGCTGCTGCTTTTCAGACCTTCGGTCACATATGTATGTTTGTGACAAGGCCAGCCACTGTAGTGATCTGTGGCCTAGGTCATCTGTGTCACACACACCCATGACAGTTTCTATAGAATAGTGTGAGTGAGGGTTCATGCCTTGGGTATATTTCAGACATGTTCAAACACAACAAAGTCTGTCAATAATGAACATTCATTATAGGAGTACAACAACTTTGTGGATATGCATACAGACCCCTTGTTGGTTATGTGATACACCGTGGGACTTCAGAATACCTATGGAAATGTGAATACCAAAGGACAGATGACATAACACTTGGTTGTATGTACACATCGGTACCCGTTCTACATGTTTGGGGCTACTACTTATGTGGTACTCTCGGGATACTATGTTTAACAAATGTGGATGACTATGCTATATTTGGCTTACAGCTTTACAGCATGGGTTGGACAACAGGTATCTGTCTGTATGATACCCTTGTGGAGGATAAGTGTCTCATCCGGAGAATGCATTGTAGGCCACTATATGCATTTCCAGATGTGGACAGACATATCCCTAGTGTGTTTGCTTGTACCTAAGAGGGCTATATGCCAGACAGGAGTGGTCCCAGGAATGGGTGGTGGTCAATACCACTGGCTACTGGTATAGTACAGTACCAGATGGATCCAAATGCTACTGAGTTCCCTACATCTGTGTGTCAGTTGTCAAGACATCATCTAACAATTGGTCATGGTCAGGCTGTTGAGGTTGTGTACACTACCAGAATGCAAACCAATGACAGATAGTGACAGTATCACCCACAGCATAGAGTCAAACCATGTCATACACACATGTGTACCCAAGTTAAAACATGTGTATTAAAATGCATACTGGCCGCCAACAAAAACAATGAAGTTTTGACACTGTGTAATACAGGGCATGTCACTCTTCCCATGTGTCCACTATGCATGTACATGCAGACAGTGCACCTCCACCATGTTCACACATGTACACCTGCAAATCTGTACTGCACACATTACACATGTACTGTCCACTCACCAACACATGCTGCCAAAACTACACACATCAGCCAAGTGGCACATGGGCGGACAATACATTTTTGGAATTAACACTGTTGTAAACAATACTACATTGGATATCATAGCTTTAATGCATCATGCCTGCTCAGATATACCTACAGGGATATCATTACACTGTACTGTTGACAACATGATAACATTGCTACACTGATATAAAGCCATCCTGTACATCAGCACCATGTTAGCCTGTTCCTGCATCAATGTTACAGATGACAGGAGGTGGCACAGTTTCATCATATGCACAGGGTGGGTTGTTGGTTTGCCAGAGCCCGACATTGACCCATCCAATCGACATGTACGTGTGTGTGTGTGTGTGTGTGTGTGTGTGTGTGTGTGTGTGTGTGTGTGTGTGTGTGTGTGTGTGTGTGTGTGTGTGTGAGGGAAAACAGTACAGCATGGGTCAATGTTGATGTGATGTGTGTGTGTATGTGTTAGCCCTAGGTGTTTGGATTATGTGTGTGTGTCTGCATTCACACAGTTCCACCATGTGGCTGCCATATACAGGAGGTTGTGGGACAGCCAAAGACTGTACCTGCCAGGCTGTACAGATCACTGTCTCTGGCCAAGGACAGAGTACCTGTGCCTGGCAGGGGTGCAACGGACAGTATTGGGTACTAAGCCAGACTGGGTACTATCATCAGAGGCAGAGACATGTTGACTGGACCCACTTCCCTGCTGGGACTGGCCAGAGCCACGTGCACATGGTCTTCTATGATGGTCTATTGACAGCCCTGTTCCAACATTGCTGGAGCTGGTACTGCCACTACTGGAGTGGCTGTGACTTGGGTGTCATCCGCGACAACTGCCAGCTGATGATGTTGCTGGCATACGTCCACATCGATGTCTCGGCCATCCTGCACTGTCCTGGCACATGGACATTACATTGCGGAGGACATCTAATGTGTCCCCCCCAATGTCTATCAATGTACTCGGTGTAGTGACACACTGCACCCGCAAGGTCACGGATACTGTCATTGATAGCAGTGTTATGGACCCTCTGCACCCTCAGTCCCAGTCTGGTGTACCGTTCCATACGTGCCTGTGTCTATATAACAGCCCAAAACATACCTGAGGTTGTAAGACCTCTAGGGGCACGTCTGCCAGGGGCTTTATGACCAGCGATGCTCCCACTAGAACCCCTGGACATCCGCCTATGTGGTACCATCCCAGGATTCTGGGTATGGCTGCTGTGAGGGGTTGCATGTGCCTAGATACCACACTATCCTGGTCAATGCCTACTGTATGCTGTCCCTCAGCTAAGGCCATTGGTGATGAGGGATGTATTGGCAGTATGAATGTGCACATAGATGGTGTGGAAAGCTGTGTACTGTCGATTGGCAGAACAATGACAGACCCTGTCAATCCTGCCTGTGCCACAACACATGTTTCATCATCTCCACTAATTGTGGCAGTATCTTCAGGTTCCCTGCTGCACTCAACCAACACAACCTCAACACCTATGAGAGGTAAACAGGAAACACACTTTACAATCTGTACCTGATTTTAGCACACATGCACACATGTACACATGCACACATGCACACATGCATGTATGCACACACAAACACAAGCACACATGAACACATGCACACATGCACACATGCCACATGAACACGTGAATACATGCGCACATGTCTCTCATGTCTCTCATATTATTCCACTACATAAAGGCGGCAACTCTACTGACTACTCCAACTATAGACCAATTGCTCTCCTTTCACCCTTAGCAAAAATTATGGAGAAATGCATTCACCAGCAACTAGTACAATATCTGTCTCTTCACAACATTATAGCACCCTGTCAGCATGGCTTTAGACCTCATCACAGCACCACCACTGCCCTTCTTTCTTTTATAGATACTATCAACAAAAATCGCAACAATAATCTTCTATCTTCTGCTCTTTTCATTGATCTCTCAAAAGCATTCGACATGGTCAATCACTCTCTCTTAACTAACATTCTTGAATCTCTCTCACTTGATAACCTAGCTATTAAATGGTTTAGATCATATCTTAGCAACAGGCAGCAAGCAGTCATATGGGAAAACCATATCTCTTCTCTTTTGCCAATTTCCATCGGAGTTCCTCAGCACTCCATTCTTGGTCCACTTCTCTTCTCTCTCTTCATCAATGATCTTCATTCTGCTATCCCACAAGCAACATGCATTCAATATGCAGACGATTTGACCCTTATTTGTTCTGCTCCTTCCACCACAGAACTGATCTCACTTACCCAAAACATATTTAATACTGTTGAAACATGGTTCTCAAAACGGTTCCTCCTACTTAATGCCAAAAAAACAAAACTTCTCCTTTTCACCCCCACCACTCGTACCACCCCATTACATTTCTCCATCTCCTCTAACACTAACACTATCATCTCACCTGACTCTACTACAACACTGCTAGTTATAACTATCGACAATAATCTCTCCTTCGATCAACACATTAATTACACCATCAAATTAGTTAACAGAAAAATAGGATCCCTATATAGAATTAAACCTTTTCTAACCCCAGCAACTAGAACCAAAATAGCCCAATCCCATCTCTTATCTTTACTACTATATGCCTCCTCTATTTATACCAATCTTAAAAAAAGCAATCTAGCTAAATTAACAACCTGCTACAACAATATTGCCCGCTTTGCCACTGGTAACCCCTTCAGAACCCACCATTGTCTAAACTTAAAACTTCTAGGCTGGCTTGAATTCCAAAACTACTTGCTTATCCCTCAACTCTGTACTGCACATAGTATACTTTATCAACCTGACAACACACCAATTCTTTCTCAACTGATAACCCCCTATAACAATCTCAACTCCCTACGCTCTTCTCATAAACTAATGGCCAAAGCAATTAAGTCAAACAACTTTGCTGGTGACTGTCTTTTCACTAATACAGTAGGTAGAAACTGGAATCTTCTACCTAGTGACATAACTCTGACTACATCTTTGCCTCTTTTCAAACAGAAAATTAAACTGTACTTCCAAAACCACTGGCTCTATTCCTGCAGTACACCTGACTAATTTATCTTATTTATTACTCTCTTACTCCTCTACTCCTTTCCTCTCCACTCCAACTCCTGTTTCTGATTCTACCACTATTAGAACTATAAGTATTATACTTTCTCTGTAAAATTGTTGGAATTGAAGAACAGTAAATTTCTTTTTTTTTTTGAGAAAACTTGTTACATTACTGTTGAATATCTCTCTTGCAGTGTTATTAATCCTTAAGATGTATTTTTTAGCAATATATTTCTTATGTAATGTACTAGTAGAAAGTGGAGCTTTTCTCCTCGGGCCTCTGCTGAAAATGGACTTGTTATCCAGCCAGACTAGCCCTGTCAACAAATGTAAAATAAATAAATAAACATGTACAAATGCACACATGCACACATGAACACATGAACACATGAACACATGCACACATGCACATATGCACACATGAACACATGAACACATGCACATGTGCACACATGCACACATGCACACACAAACACATACACACCTGAACACATGGACACATGCACACGTACACATGCACACATGCACACATGCATGCATGCACACATGAACACATGCACACATGCACACATGTACACATGAACACATGCACGCATGCACACATGCACACATGAACACAAATACACTACCCACTAAAGTAGACACACACACACAAACACACACACACACACACACACACACACACACACACACACACACACACACACACACACACACACACACACACACACACACACACACACACACACACACACACACACACACAACAACAGCAATACAGAGCATACCCATTAGTGGTTGATGGTGGAGTACATATCACAAGCCAAAGAGTCCTATCACACCTGTCAGCATGCAAGATGTCTGTTGCTCAACAGCATGCAGTGCGAGTGTACAGAGTCCTTGTTAATAACAGTATACATCTGTTTGATGCATGTGTGTTGTTCAGTGATTGGCCTCACCCTGGAACACAATGTGCACATGGACACAACATTCCTGTGCAAGTAATACATGTTTTTCAATGTCCTGTGCACCATCACTCACAGGTATACATACCATGGATGGATGCCCACAACTGTCAGGTGTATAGCAATGAATACTATGTGTTGTACTGTAGTTACTGTAACTGGATGTAGTGTAGTACCATGACCTATCATCAGGCAGCATCATGTGGTCACTCAAGGCCACTAATGTGTGCCACACTGGCAACTATCTTGCTGTACCTGAACTGCTGCACTGTGGCTATATTAACCATTTCACAGGCAGCTGTTACATGGGTATGTAAGGTGTTCAATAGGGAGCATTGCCTAACATGAATGTCTTGTTTGTTAAAGAGTTTTGCAATGCCCCATGATAGGCCTCTACCCCTCAGGTATAGTATGTGTGCTGTGTGGATGACATTTGAGATACTGGAGCCTGATCTCGCAGCAGGTGTCTACATACACCATGTGTATGATATCGACATGTACTGCATATGACAAGGTGGTGTATGTTGTGTGCATGTGTATTGACTCTGCCTATACAATGTCCACTACAGTGTACCACAATGGTTTGGGATGCTCTGTGTATAGCATGTGTTTGAGGCAGCCACTCATGCTACTGGGATGTGCATAGTCCACAGAAAAGTTGCAGAGCATGCATTATGTGTAGGTGTTGTACATGTGTAAATGGCCTAAAACCCACCTATGACATGCACATATTATTTGCCATATGAAATGTAGAACACTCACCAGCATGGGTCTGCTGTCTTGCTGTCACACCAGAGGGACCTACAAGGATATGAGACAGTTTGTCAGTGTCAACAACTGTGGCATTGCTGCTGTGACTTTGCAATTTTATAGTAGTACAACGATTGACAGTCACAGGCATACAGATTATGTTCAGAACTATCAGTATTGCACAACACCAGGCTCCACATCTTCCAAATACACAATACACAGTTGACATATGCATGTTCTAACAATCAAGCTAACAGTAGTCTACAGATATGGCATGTTACCTGCACACTCGCAGTCAACTTGCTGGGTGACTCCGGCCTCCATGATGACACATGTTTGTTTTAGTGGTTGGCCAGGAGACACCACGCTGAGGAGCAGCTCTTCCACTCTGGTGAGAGGCGGGTGTGATGCTGCACCACCACCTGTGGCAAGCTGCTGTCTGCGGACATCAGAGGCATGCTGCTGGACATGTCTGATTAAATCACTGCAGTGATGGCGTACCTGCTCATAAGTCCAGTTATGCATGCCTACATCATTAACCCGACGGACAACATCCTGCCACAATGCAGTACGCTCATGCTGGTCCTGGCTGGTTCTGGAGAACAGCAGGGTGTGATGTTGTACTAGTGTGGAGATGATTACTTCCTCCTCTTCAGGGGAATAGGCAGGGTTGCGATGATGAGACATGTCCCTGGAAGAAAATAAGACAATTATTGTGAGCAAGTCTTGTGGCACACTTAACATTCTAAAGTACAGATATCAATGAAATGACATATTTAGCAACCTATTGGCTGTCAGTAGATGCACACCTTTAATCCCACACATCAGTGCTCAGCCCACAACTGCCTGACAGTGCCTAGCATGTTCTATATATTAAACCATGTTCTGCACAGCAACAAAGTGAAATCAGTATGTAATACTATACAACAGCACATAACACACTGTATGTGACACAATGCACCACCTAGCCACAGGAGGTTTATATGAAGCTAATGCATACAGAAAATTGTCATCCATTGAAATGATTGTAAAGTACAGTTACAGTACTACCAGTTCACCACACTACTTGTTGATAGCAAACCCCTAAGTAACATATGTGCACATTCATCAATATAGGTGGCATACTGCTGTACTACACTATACATGTTGCTAGATATGCGCTTATATCCTCTAACACACATATGACCCAGGCCATGTTACAGGCGTACCCATACACACATCAGACATACCTACAAGACACAAAGGTATGGCAACCCAGATGAGCTTTACCTGTGTCCCATACAGTACTGTGTGTCAGCACTTACAAAACCTTCTGCCTGAGGTATGTAATGTGTGTGGACTACATGTAACAAACAAAACAGTGTTTCAAAGCAATGTGGATATGCACCACACTGTGCTGTTAATGCCTACAGCTTCAGGTAGTACTACAGTACATAGAGGATTTGTATTCACTAGTGTCAACAATCAATGTGCATACATGTACCGCTTTAGCCTACAATGGCACACTCCAGTCAACACCATGGGACTATGTCACACCGTATACCATACTGCTTTTGCTGCCTAGCAATAGCATACATATCTTTTGTGGGGATCACAACTAGAACACTACATACCATGATATAAACATTTATCCACTAGGCTATCACACATATACACAACATTGACACATTCACCTACACATTCACCATCCCACTCAGTCAACCTCAAATAGCAATTAATGCAACATGTACGTGCGTGTGTGTATCAGGTCATAGGTAGCTCATAGGCTATTAGGCGTAGGACCTATAGAAGCCTAGCCATATGGTACCCTGCCCTTCAACACCCATGTAATTTAAGTTCATGTGCCCCTGTCATGCAGAGCCACAGAGGTGATTCCCAGGTTGCATTTCCTATGTCACATCCATTCATCATGATTATTCATGATTACTGCTAATGAGGACCATTCTTTGCTATTGATAGGTAGTTAGTTCCAGGGTGTGGTATGTGTCTGAGATGCGCATGTAGCACTCCAGCATGTTATGCTTTTTGACGTTACCAGGTTTAGATCAGTACAGTGTGTAGCTTGTAGGGAATTTGGATCTGTTGACATGGAGCATGTCCAACAGCTGTGGGTTTGGCATAGCTTTGTATGTTAGGCAGAGGTTGGCTCTGGGTGTGTGGTATGCGACACAGTGTAGCTGTAGTTTTGTAAGACAGTCTGCTTAAGGCATCTGTTTGAGTCTGGTAATACTCTTTGTGGTGTTTGTGCCTGGCGTCTACAGTTGCTGTAGCTGTCTTCTGAGGTACATACCAAAATGCCCATTGTACTCTATGATGGGTGTTATGACTGATGAGTAGAGTGGAACACTGATCTCTCATTCCATGTATGACACACATTTTGTGATGACATGTGGACTGTACATGGTTTACATGACCAGTGTGGCACTGTGATTGTCAAAAGGGACACTACTATCCACCTGTGTCCCATGGTCTCTTATCACAGTTTTGGTGTAGAGTAGGCTACCACCTATGTGGTAGTTAATGGGTACAGGGTTTTTAACAAAAGGGATGGCAATACATTTACAACATTGAGCTTGAGCGTACATATAAAACATCCATTGGTGTACATAGAGATTTACATGTAGGCACATATACAGTCCACCTTTCATGGTGGGAATATCAATTATGCAAGGGTTGAGAGAGATACAGTTATGTAACAATTTTGCACAGTCTTGTGCAGAATGCTGTGAGGGTATTCTCAGGCCATGTATCTTTAGCAGGACTCCCTGTGTGGAAGACTATAAATTTAACAAATCATACCCACAGCATTTAAACACCACATGTCATATACCAGCACTGTATGCTGTCTTGTTTGCCACACACTACAACCTACATGAAAATATGCACATAACAACCTTCACCAACATATATATGTCCACCCTTCACAGACAGTTGCAGCATGTACCTTGCTCTATGCACATGTTAAGATGCTAATATATCTGACACATAACTATCTCTACATATGTGTGTGCCATACACTCACAAGGTACACACCGTTGTACATCTGTAGACCTCACGGATGACCTGTTGGGTCTTACTACAACATGAACAGTTGTCACATGTGTGCATGGCAGTAATATTACAGGGAGTATTTATAGCCGCTAATGCTACATTACTATACTGGCCTGGTACAGCAGTTGCCACTGTTAAGCTACACATTATATGACTGTTATGCATGTGTTACTCTGTCACATCCATGTTTATATAGCTGTTTGCACTACTCCCCCAGGCAGCCATTATACACAGTACTGTACAGAACATAGATGACATGATTGGATGTTTGACATTAAATGCTGAGCTACATATGTCACAGTTATGTCCCACTGCACACAGCTGCACACTAATTTGTCCATGGCAGTAGTCATGCATGGCATCAGCGCATACATACCTACTGCTGCCACATATGCATGTTTCAAAGTATTTACAGTACTCTTCATAAACATCTACTACTTGTCGGTGATAACATTTCTGTCACATACCTGTTTGTCACTTTCAGGTCCGTCTGTTTGTTTTTTTTTGGACAATTTGTTTTTGGTGTTGCCTAAGTAGAGTTAGCTTCTACTTAATTCCCTTTCTGTTTTAATTAAGTTTTTTTACTTAATTAAATTTTTTGGTGGATTATTCACTAGAGTATCCTTACTCAAGTAAACTTTTGCGTTATTAATTAATAACTCCTGGAAAATTCAGACACAAGTTCTGTGTAGCTCTATCAGGTGCAATGTAATGATTGCATGTGGGGATAGCAAGTGCAGTCTGCTTTTATAGGTATCAGCACATGTGCATGTGATGACCTCTGCACCAACTGGTGCACAGTATTTGGTAAATGCACACAGCCTGCTGTGTGGTAATTGCAGTACTCACTGTCATAGCAACCCAATGCTATAAAACGCTAGGTTTTGTAGGCATAGCCCTTTCAGATTTCCAGAGTGGGACCCATGCTTGTTTGCTATGTACACTGTTGTTTCAGTCAGAAGGTTGGTATACTTCTTATATCTGAAGCTAGAGGTGTAGACAGTGATGTACATGGTGTACTCAGACCTGACTGTTGCCACTTCCAGTACAGAGCTATCAGTGTAGTGTTTAAGTCACCCCTACAAATGCTTCCACAAGATATATGTGAGTATGTAGTTTCATTTCTACTTATGTACTTGGCTGCCATACAAAAGTAGTTATTGAGAAGTATTTGTTTGACACATGAACTGTTTGTAGACTGTTATACTGTGCATATTGATGTACTCACTTCTGCAAGGTTTGTGTACTTTTTATTGTTGACATTAGCACAGGAGTCTCAGGTAAACTGGACAATTCCACTACTGAGTATGCCTACCTACATCCTTGGTTGACCCTAAACACATGTATATTTAAAATATGGGGGGGGGGGTGCAGACATACGCAGAGCATTGCGTCTTATTGGGTGAGTGTTATCTTACTGGACTTAATGGATTGGTGTGTACCTGTTGGTTTATCAAGGCAGGTGGTATGTCTGCATAGGTCCCAACTGAGAACCTATCCAGATGGTGGACAGATGTTAGACTGTTATTCTTTGCCTGTGCAACCCACAGGTGTTTTCAGCACTGGTACAATGGCATTGTTACAGTCAGTTGATACCAGTACATGGCTAGATCCTTTGGTATTTCTGTGTTGTACTCCTACATAAGGGTATGCTTGTGGTAGTCTGCACAAAGCTGTTTGCAGAGTGTGTAACAGCAGATGAGCTGATATGCCTGTGTGTTTGTGCATCTGCCAGGCCTATGAAACACTCAGATACATATTTGTCTGGAGTCAGGGATAGGTAGTTAAATGTGAGGTACACCTTCCAACTAATAGAGACAGTAAGTGTAGACTTGAGTGAAGCAGTGCATGTGGATTTGTACTCCTTTTATGAAGTACAATCGGTGTCTACTGTTATTATTGTGATTATTCATTGTGTAATACAACACCTCTCTGACTGACGTCAGTACTTTTCAGAGGGGTTCAGAGGGACACAGCTAAAATATGTTTCACAGTCAGGAAGTATGGCCTCTGCCCTAATCAGATATGCCAGTTTGCCCTGCTATGATACTGTGCGGGGGTTGTAAAGTGCCTCAATAACATTATTTGGTACTAGTATGGCTGCTTCTCTTATCACAGTCATGTAATGCAATTCCACAACAATTACTGGTAAAGATCCACAGAACAAGCTTTGTGTTATGGCCTTCCTATTTTTCCTTTACATTCACTCATTGTTTTACATGATATATTTATTTCAGCACCAAGTTATTGTATATCTGCTGTGGCTTAGTGGTACTTTATGCAGTCAAGTATGTCCAAGGTCTGGGGTTCGAGACTGTCAGAGGTGTTTTATTTTGCTGCTGAACAGAACAAGGGCCCTGACATACAGCATGATTAAGGCACTTTTAAGCAGTTCTAAGCGGGTTTGTGCAGTTTTGCGCGATGCTTAGCATTACTTAGCTAAGCGCACACATGCGCATACTTGCTCAAACCCGCTAACTACTGCTTAAAAGTGCTTACTCCCGCTAACCCCCGCGCTAATTTTTTTTAAAGAAAAGAAAATGGGGAGATAGGAAAGTGGTGAAAAAGGGGGCACAAAGAGGGAAAGACAGTAGGGAAACCAGCTCGGGATGTGCAGGACGGGTGTAGGGAAGGTCCATAGTTGCCCATTTCTTTACCAGCAACAGCTGTGCATATGTTGCAAATTTGGAGTGAAATTTGAAACCTTCCACCCCTGAGAGAGGGGCAAGGACAACAAAGTATGTTGTACTGCCAGTTCTAATTATCAGTTTACATGTCCAGCAGACGTGTATGCGAAATGGGCAGCTATGTATGGGGCGAGTGGAATGTGAGGTAGAGGAAGTAGGTATATTTGGGGAGGTAGGTTGGTGAGGTAAACAGACAAGACAAACAAGACGCATACAGGGGCGGAGTATGACACATGGGGTGGGTGAACACAATTGACGGGGACAGATGTTTCGAAATCGCAAGCCCATGAGCCCACAGATGGTAATAGTGGGACTGAGATACCCACCCATGGGCAGTCACCACTGAACCTTCACAGACCCGAGAGTCGCTGTGCTGGGGGCTGCGTAGGAGGGGCAGGCTCACCTCTGAGTCACGCCACTCTTGCCTTGAGCTGGCATAGGGGATCAGTGACTAAACGCTGGATCTTCCTACACACCACAACTCGGATGCTTCGGAGGGTGACAGGTGGCTCTTCTCCACCCACGCTTGCAGGGAGGGACGAGCCCCATTCCCTGCAGCGCTTCCACCCGAAGGTGGCACAGGACCAACGGAGGAGGGTAGCCCGGGCTGGGCAGCAGACCTGCTGGTGCCAGGTGCAATCGCCAGCTGAGGAGGGACAGGGGGTCCGCTGGGACCGGCCTTCCCATACGTTCTGTGATTAGGTGTATTTAATTACAACATAGACAACAGCATTCCAAATTAGTTGTAACAGCATGCAGTAATATTCCCATTAACCCAACACACCAAGGTTACAACAGTTGAACAGCAAGCATAACACATGCATATATTGAACAACAGTGGACATTACAGCAGCATGCAGGGATGATTGGTGGCAACAGGCCACCAAGACTGTGGTGTTTGAACAGGGCATATGCATCAAAGTAAATGCAGATTTTTATAGAACAATAGGACATATGTCCCAACAAATATTTTGAGATTAGACATACCCATTGTGTGGAATTGCACTGTTTATGCACATGGAGTAGGGTGTAAAAAGAAACCTCCTTTAACATCTTATTAGTACTTTTACTCTACACTACATTCCTGTTGACTGCAGGTGTATATCCTCTACATGTATTATTACACTAGGCAACATGCATTAGATTGTGTAATGGGTTTGGCTAGTTCATTATATACCTGACCTATATCTGACATACTAACTGTCCAAGATGCAGATGTTACTGCTACATAGTTGTATTTTATTTTTATATTTATGTATCTACATATCTGGATGTGTTCACGTGACATTTTCACTTAATTTTCTACAGAACCCGACATTTCATGTAGCACAATCACATTTCTGGGGAACACCTTGACAAGCTACTCGTGTGCCAGGTTTGCCTATGCATGACAGCCATTTACTAACTGTTGAGGACTGTTATATGCTTCACAGCTACTGGCACTTCCTTCATTCACTTTATATGGGACTACACAACTGTGTGTTGACAGCACTTAATACAACAGTACTATTTATTTAATACAAGGGTACAACGACATTTCAAAGTAAGTGACACAGACACACTCCAAGTATTATACCTTTATTAATTACATTAAACACTCTTTTCTACAGGCTCTCTCCTTTATTTGATATTACAGTGCATACGGAAGACCTATTCAGGACATATCCTTCCTTTATTGATAGGTTACAACTCTCTTTTTCAGGCTTGCTCACTTATTTTATATGACAGTACATGCAGAGATAGTATTCAAGACTTATTTTACCTTTATTCATGTGTTACTACACTCTATTTCTGGCTTTCTGACTTATGTTATATAACAGTACATGCAGATAATTTATTCAGGGCATTTTATAGCTGTATTATTGGGCTACAACACTTTTTTTCATGCTCTCTCACATATATTATATAACAATACATGCAGAATAATTACTAACCTGCCTGGTGGTGCAGCCTTAGCAGCCTATCTGCATAGGCTTGCTGATTCGCAGCACGGACACCTGCAGCTGTGAAGTAAATGAAGGGATATTGAGACATACCTATCCATTATTTAGACTATATTAGCTTGTCTTGCATACTGCATTCCATGGCTACCTACTTAGTAGTGGGGCATCTTGCATATGATGGGCCTCCTGGATTTATTGGTTCAGCAGGTCCTGCTTTCATCTCTTCAGGTCTGCATGGTGGTGACGGAACTGCTCACCAGTCCGAGGGATGCCTGTTGCACTGGTGAGTTCATGAGTCAACCGGTTCCAAGCCTCTGCCTTATACTCCGTCCCTTGGAACTGGCTCTGCAGGAGTCGAGACTCATGACGATGGACTAGGAGCCAAACCATGTATTTTGACTCCTTGATGCCCCAGCATTGCGCTCAAAAGTGAGTACCCTCTTCAGCACCAGGCGTTCTAACTGCAGATGGGAGTTACAATCAGTTATGGCAAGTATTCCCACCTATGGAGCTTAAATATATCGCATTTCCCACACTTTTTTGTGATTGGCCATTTTTGAAAAATCTCGGCTGACTGCAGACCTACTTAGCAATGGTTAATCTACCATTTATAAGTATATGTATGTTAACAGTGGATGTTTATCCTAAACTGTCATGGCTTAGTGGTTCAGTACTTTGATTATGGTGCACAGTGTCCCGGGTTCAAAACTTGTCATTGCATTTTATTTTACTTCTGTCCAGACAGGCTAGGGGGTGTGGCTGTGTTTAGGCAACTTTGCTCAACGTTGCTCCACGTTGCCTGACGTTGCCCGACATTGCTCCACGTTGCCCTATGGTGCACTGGTTAGCACGATGTGCAGCTCCGCGGAAACTTATTGTGCTGGGTAAAGCGCTGCTTAGCTGTGGGCAACTAGATTGCACTGGGTAAAGCACTGCTTAGCTGTGGGCAACTAGATTGCACTGGGTAAAGAGATGCTTAGCTGTGGGCAAAAAGATTGCGCTGGGTAAAGCGCTGCTTAACTACGTGCATTTATATGTCAAGATCCTTCTTACATTTCTATATATACATGTTGTTCACTGATACATAGGCCATTTCAATGCTTTTTTGTAAGATTTTAGTCATATATATGTCAGAAATTATTTCATATGCTAATTTAAAACATAAAATTAAGAGGGGAGTGGTGGGAATCGAACCGTGAATACCTCCTCTTTGTGCGAAGGCTCTACCACTATGCGATTGCGATTTGGATTGATTTGCATAAACATTTGTTATTATGCTCTTCAATGTTGACATTGCTAACTCTAGCTAACCTATGGGCACACCTGTGCAAACATGTGCAAATACGGGCAGCTATATCGGGAATTAGAAAAAATATATATATTTTACATTTTATAACTCTACTGGGGGTTTACAATGTGAGGGAGTGTAAAGTTGGGTATGTTGACATTTGAGCAGACACGCTCATGTGTGTTGACATTTTACAATTCAGACACTTGCAGGGGCGTGGACCTTAGGATTGCTCGGCAGTCAGACACACCCCCTGCCTTCCTGCACAGTCTGTGTTAGACTTGGAGTGGAGTCAGCATGCCCTCATGAATATGCATGGCACGCTGATGTCAGACCATTCAACTGCAGTTTCCGAGTAAGACTTATTTAGTCTTACATGGAGGTTTCGTGAATCCGGGGGTTAGTCTAACTTTCTTCTAATTTCCTAGCTAATACTACAAGAAACATACTTTTGAAATAACTTACTTAAGACACAGGCAGTGGTGAGGTTGGATATCAAGACAAAAATGCTTACAGTCTCTCCCTGAGCAATAGCTTTTAAAATTACTAACAGATATCTCTGCTGGGCCCTCCCAGATTACATCATTTTGACACTTAGGTTTTCCCATTATACACATTACATCATTTTGACACTTAGTCTGAAGTTACCAGGCCACACCAAAACTGCATTTACATTCTTTTACACTTAGAACAATAAAGGACATTCCACGTCAATTCTGGTCATTAACTTTAGCCTTAAAATAATAGGCAGGATGTTTACTCCAGACTCATCGACTCCAAATTCTAACTTCAAAGGACATACAAAACATAATTTTTAATTTCAAAGACCATTTGAAATGCTTGGCTTAGTTTTCCTTACATCAGATGATAATGGTGCTACAATCTTGAAGTTCACATTTTATGGTGCTTTCTTTCATTTAAGAAACAAGCCTGTATTTTATATTTATATTTATAAATGACAGAATTATGTACCAAATTCTATTTCACTAGGCTGGCAGCCTTCACACCTATGTCCCTCATGGACAGAGGCAGTCAGTGCTGATCACAATACAGCTCTGCTAACAATGACCATCTAACTATGCTCAGTAAGGGTACTTGGGTTTTTACACAGCTAGTCTTGTAAAACCCATAGGGTCATTAGCCTAGTAACCTCCTATGAACCTGTGAATCTATGAACATATGTAGACTCCCAACATCTTGTCTCCTACATCCAGTGTTGATGTCATCCACTATAGGTTGTCCTGTAGCCTTGTAAAAGTCAGACTTGTGCTGTGCTGTTGCACTTCCATAAAGTACTAAGTTCTGTAGTCTGTGTACTTAGATAAGTACTTAGATAGGTGGGGGGGTTCTGTTCTCACTGTAGTCAACTGGGTTGTGGGTGTGTGTGTGTTTGCACTTGCTTGACATTACAGAGAACCTTTTACACCAGCATGTTGGACATTGTTATTATTATTCTCCTCACTAGACACTGATGATGTCATCAGCTATAAAGTGTTGCCTGAGAGACTGCAAGTCAGACGTGAGCTGTGGTGCTTGTCTTAGATACAGAGTTCTGTAGTCCATGTGCTTAGATAGGTGGGTGTTCCTGTAGTAAACTGGGGTATGTGTGTGTGTGTGCATATGTGTGTGTGTGTGTGTGTGTGTTTGTGTGTGTGTGTGTGTGTGTGTGTGTGTGTGCGTTTGTGCGCGTGCATGTATGTGTGTTTATGCATGTGCTCGACATTACAGAGAGCCTTTTACACCAGCATGTGGGACACTGTTATTAACACATTCTCCTCACCAGCCATTGCTGATGTTATCAGCTATATCTGGTTTGTGGATGTGCACTATTCCCACTAGGGCAGGGTCACAGACTGGCCTGAAGGCCAGGCAGATGTCAACTCATCCTATAAAATGCAGATTACAGTGACATGGCTTTCAGTTGATCTATATATATCATGGCATGGTTTGTAGGCCCTGTATTTTCTTGGTGATAAAACCCTGTGGTCTCTCCAGCTGCTGCATGTGTCTGGTGAGGTACATGAAAAAGAAAGCATTATACTCTATTAGCATTCTGATGAGGTTCAAGTGCAGTGCTGTAATATAAATCCTCAGATGATAATATGATGGCATGACTTATGATGTGCACAACATAGGCTTTCAATACTATTGTAGACACTTGGTGTTAGAGGTTCAGATTTCTATCTATGTGTGTTCTCAGTGCTTGCATCACTGCGTTTCAGCATAGTGGGACTGTTGTCAATTAGCAAGGAATTTCTCTTTGCAGAAGGACAAAATGAAGGCACATTTTTGCATTTATTTGTAGACCATGTGGCTTTGTCACTAATTATTTGTCTGTGTTAGCCCTTCCTGTAGAATTTTATCATCACTGGTGGATTCACCCAGTATGCAAGAATCAGCAGACACAGTAAGCCAAAGGCCATTTACGTTAGCCTGAACTGTTGAAAATACATTCCAAACAGTAAAGGGCCAGGCACAGATCCCTGTGGTGTGCCATTTGTGACAACTCCACTGGTACAGGTTTATTCACCAACTTTCACAGTACGTGTTCTGTCAGTGACCCAATTGGTTACCCATCTAGTGATGTAAGGGTTAATCTCCAGCTGAGAGAGTTTCTCAATGATACCTGCATGAGGATTGTGTCCAAACCCTAGGCCAGATCGGGATAGGCAGTATGCACTGTCTTACCTTCATCTTGGCCTATCACACAAAATCAATGGCTCTGGCAACTTCACAGATTGCCTATCGTGTAACTCAGCACAAACACCTTCCTGACATGGTTGAATACATACGTCAGCACACCCTCCACAAAGACTATATTCCTGCAGAAGGGTGTATATCAACATGTATCCATCTGAGTTAGAGGGGCACCACCCATTGCATGCATGTATAGACATATTCTGACTCTCCTCATCTGTGAGGTAGAGGAACATGTCATCATGGACTTTTTCTAAATGAATGCTAGTCATATCCCAGCTGTGTACAACAGACTTATGAGAGATGTTAATGCTACATCATGTCTGTTAACATCTGTTAGATGTCCTCAATGAGGTCATCAAGATCATTCATGATGACAACACTATCATCCTTTTGAATTTGACCAGCCCAAAGTATTTGACACAAATCCACACTAAGATATTCACTCAACGCTGTCAGATGTGGCCATAAACAGCTATATCACCAAGTGGGGAGACCACTGTATCATACACATGGCATCTAAATATGTTGAAATGAGTAAAGTGACCTATATTTCAGGTCGAGTGATCAGATCTGTACATCAGGGCTGTCTGCTATACCGTTTCCTGTCCATTATTTAAGTCACAAAAGTCGCAAATGACATACAAATCCTGTGTCCAAACAGCTGTCAGAAAGACTACAGATTGTCAGCAATCACTGTCACCAACTGTGATATTAGTATAATACAGACAGTATTAGCACACACCAAAGAGTACTGCCATAGCCATGACAACACCTACAATGACACAAAAGCATGGGAGGATTTGTTATGTCAGGAAAACAAACACACAGCCCAAGTTTAATGTAGACATCACACCCTATAATCAGACCAATAGGTATGTGACCTGTGTCCTAGGGCAGATGGTATGTGGAACATTCAACAGCATGTGGCCACAGTGCTGACTACTCCTTTGTATGTAACACAGCTACTGAGTATGTGAAAGACATCCACATCACAGGCCAAAATACCTCCATAGTTCACAGTCTTCATCACACCCATAAATGAGTACAATGCACCCTTCTTCATGTACATCCCTACACATCTTCCAGTGATGTATAACTGAAGTGTACCATCCTTGCCACAATGACCTGTTACAAATATTATTGGGCATACCTAGGTATTCTTTTTCTGGCATAAACATTACCGCCCGATGTTGTGGAACCCACATCAAGTTACTACACAACATGCATGTGTGATACCTATTCTCTTGATGCATACAGTACATCCATAGCTGTTAATGGGTAACATTTGTGATGGTGTGGATTGTTAATATATATATATATATATATATATATATATATATATATATATATATATATATATATATATATATATATATATATATATGTATTTATATAGAGATATATATATAGATAGATATAAAACAATTTCATAATTTCTGATTTCCTAGACTTTATAAATCTTTTTACGCAAACTATAGTTTTATGACTTGAAGGAGAAGAGGAGGGGGAAGGCATGCCTGAAGGCAGGAAGAGAGGAGGAAGGTTAGGAGTGTAGTAGTGAGGTTAGGAACTTTGAATGTTGGCAGTATGACTGGTATAGGGAGAGAGCTAGCTGATATGATGGAGAGAAAGAAGGTTGATATATAGTGCGTGCAAGAGACCAGATGGAAGGGAAGTAAGGCCAGGTGTACAGGAGGCAGGTTCAAATAGCTCTATCATGGTGTGGATGGCAGGAGAAATGGGGTAGGGGTTATCCTAAAGGAACAGTATGCCAAGAGTGCTTTGGCGGTGAAGAGAGTGTCTGATAGAGTGATGTTTATGAAGCTTGAAATTGATGATGTAATGATGAATGTTGTTAATGCATATGCTCCACAAGTTGGGTGTGCGATGGATGAGAAAGAAAAATTTTGGAGTGAGTTGGATGAAATGGTGGTAAGTGTACCCAAAGGTGAGAGACTAGTGATTGGAGTGGACTTCAATGGGCATGTTGGTGAAGTGAACAGAGGGGATGAGGAAGTGATGGGTAGGTATGGTGTTAAGGAGAGGAATGCAGACGGTCAGATGATTGTAGATTTTGTGAAAAGGATGGACATGGCTGTGGTGAATATGTATTTTAAGAAGAGGGAGGAGCATAGGGTGACATACAAGAGTGGAGGAAGATGCACACAGGTAGATTATATCCTATGTAGGAGGGCCAGTCTGAAGGAGACTGGAGACTGTAAAGTGGTGACAGCGGAAAGTGTAGTTAAGCAGCATAGAATGGTGGTCTGTTGGATGACGTTGGTGATCAAGAAGAGGAGGAGGAGTGTGAAAGCAGTGTCAAGGATTAAATGGTGGAAGTTAAAAAAGGGTGATTGTGAGGTGGAGTTCAGGGAAGATTTAAGACAGGCACTGGGAGACAGTGAAGAGTTACCGAATAGCTGGGTAACTACAGCAGAGCTAGTAAGGGAGACTGCCAGAAAGGTGCTTGGTGTGATATCTGGACAGATGAAGGAGGACAAGGAGACCTGGTGGTGGAATGATAAGGTACAGGAGAGCATACAGAGGAAGAGGCTGGCGAAGAAGAAGTGGGATTGTCAAAGAGATGAAGAAAGTAGACATGAGTAAAAGGAGATGAGATGCATGGCAAAGAGAGAGGTGGCAAAGGCTAAGGATAAGGCATATGGAGAGTTGTATGAGAGATTGGACACTAAAGAGGGAGAAAAGGACCTGTACCAATTGGCTAGACAGAGGGGCAGAGCTGGGAAAAATGTGCAGCAGGTAATGGTGATAAAGGATAGTGAGGTAAACTTACTCACAAGTGAGGAGAGTGTGTTGAGTAGATGGAAAGAGTACTTTGAAGGGCTGAAGAATGAAGAGAATGAGAGAGAGAGAGAAGGTTGGATAATGTGGGGATAGTGAATCAGGAAGTGAAACAGATTAGCAAGGAGGAAGTAAGGGCAGCTATGAAAAGGATGAAGAATGGAAAGGCTGTTGGCCCAGATGACATACCAGTGGAAGCATGGAGGTGCTTAGGTGAAATGGCAGTGGAATTTTTAACCAGATTATTTAATGACATTTTGGAATGTCAGAGGATGCCTGAGGAGTGGAGAAAACATGTTGTTGTACCTATCTTTAAGAATAAGGGTGATGTGCAGAGCTGCAGTACCTATAGCAGGATAAAATTGATCAGTCACAGCTTGAGTTATGGGAAAGAGTAATGGAAGCTAGGTTAAGAAGGGAGGTGATGATTAGTGATCAGCAGTATGGTTTCATGACAGGAAAGAGCACTACAGATGCAATATTAGCTCTGGGAGTGTTGTTGGAGAAATACAGAGAAGGTCAGAAGAAGTTGCATTGCGTCTTTGTGGACCTAGAGAAAGCATATGACAGGGTGCCTAGAGAGGAGTTGTGGTACTGTATGAGGAAGTCGGGAGTGGCAGAGAAGTATGTAAGAGTTGTACAGGATATGTACAAGGGTAGTGTGACATTGGTGAGGACTGCAGTGGGAGTGACAGATACGGTTAAGGTGGAGGAGGGATTACATCAAGGATCAGCTCTGAGCTCTTTCTTATTTGCAGTGGTGATGGACAGGTTGACAGATTAGATTGGACAGGAGGCCCCCGTGGACGATGATGTTTGCAGATGACATTGTGATATGCAGTGAGAGTTGGGACCAGGTTGAGGAGACCCTGGAGAGGTGGAGATATGCTTTATAGAGGAGAGGAATGAAGGTCAGCAGAGCTAAAACAGAATATATGTGTGTAAATGTGAGGGAGGGTAGAGGAATGGTGAGGATGCAGGGAGTAGAGTTGGTAAAGCTGGATGAGTTTAAGTAATTGGGATCAACAGTTCATAGTAATGGTGAGTTTGGAAGAGAGGTGAAGAAGACAGTACAGGCAGGGTGGAATGGGTGGAGAAGAGTGTCAGGTGTGATTTGTGACAAATGGGTACCAGTAAGAGTGAAAGGGAAGGTCTACAAGAGGGTAGTGAGACCAGCTATGTTAAATGGGTTGGAGACGGTGGCATTGATGAAAAGGCAGGAGTCAGAGCTGGATGTGGCAGATTTAAAGATGTTAAGATTTGCACTGGGTGTGACTAGGATGGACAGGATTTGGAATCAGTATATTAAAGGGTCAGCTCAGGTTGGACAGTTTGGAGACAAAGCAAGAGAGGCGAGATTGCATTGGTTTGGACATGTGCTGAGGAGGGATGCTGGGTATATTGGGAAAAAGATGCTAAGGATGGAGCTGCCAGGTAAAAGGAAAAGAGGAAGGCCTAAGTTAAGGGTTATGGATGTGGTGAGAGAGGACATGCAGGCGGTTTGTGTGAAAGACCATGGTGCAGAGGACAGGAAGAAATGGAAACAGGTGATCCACTGTGGTGACCCCTGACAGGAACAGCCAAAAGAAGATGATGATTAACCAACCGGTTGCTATGATTCGAAAAATTCAAGGCTAGATCTACCCATATACCCATGTTCTTAAATGACTCTACAGTTTCAGTCACTGTGTGCTGTATTAAATATTCACCTTTCAGTCTGTTTCTCAAATCTCATATGCTTAGTTTTTGATGTATTAATCAGCATATTATTCTCCTGTGCCCAAATGAAAAATTTAGTGGACTTCTTTTGCAGACATGCCCTATCTGTAACACATGTAGTCAGTTTACCCATTTTCAAGTCATATGTATACAGAATATAGAACACCTCAGATTAAAAAGATCTGAAAGATACAATGTAAACAAGGATGGACCTAGGACAGACTCTGTAAGATACCAAGACTGTAGTGTATGATGCTTGCCATGTCTTATTTATAAGCCATGTGGCTATCAATCCTATCATAAGTACATCAATAACTAGTTGTTCTAATTTACTGATGAGTCTTGTGTATAGCCCTATCAAGTGATAAAATTAAGTCTTTATAAATTACATCACAGCACAATGTTTTCATTTTTAGCTGTTATTATATTGTTACAGAATATCATATTACAGGTGGCTCTAGATCTATTTTCAACACATGCATGCTGATATAAAGTTTCAAGTCCCAGTCTTTCAACTTTATCCAAAATTACCTTCTCCATTATTTTTCTAGAACATGAAGGTAAACTTATGAGCCTGTATGACTCTGGGTTTGTTCTACTCCCATTTCCCTTAAAAATAGGTTTAACAAGTACATGTCTCTAATCTTGAGGAAACTTGCCATATTTAAATGAGCTAGTGAATAGCTCATATCATGGTACTGTAAGTTCATGTCAGTATTACTAATTCCTTCTCATCCCTGTACTTTGTATGGGTCCAGTTTGTGTAGTTCTTTTTCAATATAATCTAATTTGATTTCAGTATCTGAGGTTACCTGGATGGTACTAAGGCAATGTATTACCCTCTTTTGTGAAGGCAATTTGCTTTGCATAATATTTTGCAAATATATCAATAATCTGCAATCTGTTGTGTCTGAGAATAAATTTTAGATTCTACTCATAGTTTATCAGTTTGTATGCCTTTACTTCAACCACAACATATGCATGTATAAAATGTTTTTCTATATCTTTAAAAAAACTTTCTTTACATTGTTCTTGATTTTGTCTCACACTATCAATCAGCCAAATTCAATAAACCCTACATGGTAGCACAGAGTCTTAGATTCTGGAAGCGCTGTGTAGAGGTGCTCACCACTGTGCAAACAAGGTAAACACTGTGGCATGCTAATTACAGAATAAGCTAGTCAACCAATCCAATATGGTGGAGCTATTCAACAATCTATAAAACAACTGTGTAGACACAGTGCTGGTTTTCCCTGTAAAATCCAAAATCTACTGGAAAAGAGTCATGGAAAGGAGTCTACACTGAAATAATGTTATGGGGTTGCTGCTACTTTAATTGATATGTATGTGCAACACACTGAAGCCTGTGCTGCTGCTGCTGCCAATAGGCCTAGGCAAAGAAGGAGAGAAGTTTTCAGACCTCATTTAACTTTTTACAACCTACATGATGTGGAACTTGTAAAGCACTACATGTTGGATAGGGACATACTACACAAACTCTGCATCCACTGTCATTCTCAACTCAGTCCCAGGGCCAACCAAGGGTAACCAATCCAGCAGAGACAAAGGTATGTGTAGCACTTAGAATCTCAATTACAGGTACCTTTCAGAGACCATGAGGGGGCATGATGGGGTGTCACAGACATCAGCATCCAGGATCCTCCATCAATTCCATACACCTATGGAGAGGGCAGGCCAGAAATATGCAGGAGTTCTACTGTGTAGCACACTATCCTATAGTAGTGGGTGCCATAGATTGCAAAGATAGAGAAATTAAGGCACCACCCAGAAAACAGGGTAAGATCTACATAAACAAAAAGGGATACCACTCTATTAACTACCAAGCTGTGTATAATGCCAAGGGAATCATCTTGAATATGTGTGCTGCCAACCCTGGCAGTTACCACAGCTCACATATCTGGCACACCTCCCAGCTGTAGCTAATATTCACTAGGGGAGATATCCCACAGATTCATTTACTGGGGGGTGCAGGTTATGCACTGGAACTGTGGCTGATGACAAACATTAGAAATGCACATACATCCAATGAAGAGCACCATAATGAGGCACACGCTGAAACCAGAAATATCATACAGCATGTGTTTGGGTTGATGAAGTCACAGTTATGATGCCTGGATACATCTGGTGGAGCCCTGTAGTACAGTCCACGGACATATACTGAAATATTCACAGTAAGTGACATGCTACATAACATCATCCTGAGAAAACAGCTTCAGCAGGATCAGCAAGGTGAAGGAGCACACATCCCACCACTAATGCCAAGGTCACCATAGCCACAGGCAGATGAGGAGTCAAAGGGGGAGCCACCAACTGCTGTGGATGTATAGAGAGGGTCTATATTAAAACAATGAAATGACAAAAAAGCAAATGCTTTTTCATCGACCCATAAAACCTGAATGCACAAAACAGCAAAGTTACGGAGCAGTGATTATTTTTCCCAGGAAAAAAAAAATCCCTGCTCCAGAAAATATGTAGAGACAAAATAAAGTGGGGGGGGGCTTTGCCCTCCACACCTCCTATGTGGGGTGCTGTGCCCCCCACACCACCATGTGTGGTGCTGTGTCCACCACACCCCCCTACATAAATATACCAACTCTGACATTGCACCACAGTGGAGGAAATGACAAAGTCCTAAGAACGGCCCAGTGATTTTCTTCCCTGGGGAAAAAAATCCCTGTTATGTTACTTCACTGTTTTGTGCTTTTGGGTTTTATGAGTCGATGAAAAAGCATTTGCTCTTTTGTCATTTCATTATTTTAATATAGACCCTAGGCAGATGTAGATGTGCTCAGTATGCCCTTGCATTGACTAAGAGACAATGCATAGCACACTCACTCACCACCTAGAGGGCCTAAAATCTTCCTCCTCTGCAGATACATATAGTAACATTTATGCTAGGAGGCTTACCACAGCTCTCACAACCTTTAGCTCCCCATGTATTGACTGTGTACTGCTAGCATCAGCCAGACTGTGGCATCTGCTGGATTTACAAGACAAGTCTTGAACTTGGAGTCCATTGTGTAATAATATGAATGAGTGGCATATCCTTGCATATTGTTACCTGGGATTGTAAGCAAGTAAAAGTTGGGAGACTTGTCCAGAAATTACATTAACATGTGGCAGCAGAGACATATTTGACTTATATATACAGTCTAGATGCAAAAACAAAAGAGAGTGACAATAGCAACATGTCCTTGTTAGTGCCATAACAGAAATGCAGTTTTGCTCCCCCATCCCCAAAAGAACATACAGATGATACAGTTGGCTAACAAAGCATCTTTGAAAAGCTAAAAGTTGTATAAAATGACTTGTCCGAGAAGCATGTCTACAAATTTAGTACAGAATATTCCATGTGAGGGTATTGCCAATCATGTATGCCTGTGAAATGCCTGACAAACTTGCCCATGCTATCAGTACACTTCAACTAATGCACACCGATACAAGTGCAACATTCTTTGCTCATCCATATATATTTATCTATCTTTTTATATAAAAACTATTAACCAGATTATTCATAATTACATGTCAGCATATGCAGTATGTAGCTGACAAAATGCAGGCATACCTTCTCAAAATCAATAATCCTCTGTGCAGATATATCCCAAAGTAATAGCCTCTCTTCTATGTTCACTACATAAACAATTTTGCCCACCATCAGATTCCCTAGCTACCTGGTTGCCGTTTCTGTTGTCAAGTCAGGGCTGTCAGCACAGTGAAGATGCAAATGAGGTGCAAACTTATTAGACTTGCCCAATCCCAAATCCTTGTTGCCATGTATCTGATGTAAACATAATGCAGACACTCCCTCAGTGTTTGTTTTAATGGATTGCAAATGTGAATGATTACTGGATAGGAGAAGGTAACAACAGCAATGCAGACTGCCCTACATCCAGTGGGTGTGTCAAATTAGACTTTCAAAGTGTTACATGCATTTTTATCAAGGCTGGAAATGTAAGCAAGCAGCACACAATTCACAGGTTCTGTACAACCAACCTCCCCTTCATTTGGTGGCAACTGAATATGATGTTATTACCATTTAGCATCCTAACACATTTTAAGGACAGAGATATAGAATGGCTTACAGACTACATGTTTCAGATTACTGGTCAGATAAGAGAAGAATGACCAGCAAACACAGAGAGGTAACAAAGAGCTGTATATTTGCAAGTGATAATCATAACTGGTTGTGTGATCACTTCAAATGTACAAATAACAGCTGTATGGTGTCATATTACTGATGATGTTGGTTGTATGCAGAATGATTTCAGTTCCTTGCTGCAAGGCTGTTTGTGTGGCAAAGATGGATAATGCACCTTTACTCTGTTCTGAAGGTTCAGTGGAGTGAGAGGTCAAATCCAGACCTCTGTAGAAATACAGGTATGTGACTCATGACCTGGTGTGCATGGTAAGTGGAACATCCACTAGTATGTGGTCACAATGATACCTACTCCCTTGAATGTAAGAGAAATACTGGGTATGTGAAGGACATCCACATCAGAGGCCATAATAACTTCATAGCTCCCAGCTTTCATCACACCAACAACTGAGTACAATGCATCCTTCTTCATGTACCTCCCTACACATCTTCTAGTGATGTGTAACTGAAGCATACCACCTTTGTCACAGTGAGCTGTCACACAGCTTATTGGCTATAACTAGGTATTCTTTTTGTGGAATATACATGACTGTCTGATGGTGCAGAACACCAATCAAGTTGTTACACCAGATGCACATTATTTACATGTTTTGCTGATGCACACACAACATGCATAGGTGTTTGACAACATTAATGGCATGTATATCATTTGTGACCATGGAGATTGTGCTCTCTCTCTCTCTCTCTCTATATATATATATATATATACATATATATATATATATATATATATATATATATATATATATATATACCACATGAGGGCCAGTCAACTAGCCTGTATTTCTCATAATGTTGTATACAGGTATAGCAGTGTCCTTCCTAACACCTCTGTCAGATGTTTACAGTGCCAAGACAGTGTGCATGGTTACTCTCATAGTGTGTGGATGTATCATAATAGTTGTTCAAGTGTGTTTGTGCAGACTCATCTCTTTTCACTCTAAATCATATATGTTATATCAGAGGCATGGGATTTCTGGTGGTATTATTCTGATATTGTCTGTGATTGTGGTTGGTTCTTTTAATGTTTTTCATGAGACTTGACCTGTGTCCCACTTGCTGGAGACCTCTGCTGATATTACTTTCATATTCAGGCATATCAGTTTGCACAGCTGCACAATTTGCATCCTACCCCAACTGTATGTCAGATCCCTGATAGATGTCCTCTGCATTATTCATGTAAGAATGCTTATCTCACACAGGCATGTTTGCCATTATTATGTCACCTTGAGTGACAGCCACGTAAAACACATTTTCATGTATACTCCCTACTGTATCATATTGATATGCGATTGATGTTGCTGCTCCAAACATCTTCCATTGACATGCCCTCATACGCTGTACATTACATTGTTTCACCTGTCCTCTTTGCTTGTGTTCATTCCTACAATTTATGTGTGTCTCTATTCAATACACACACTTCCCCTAAGTGCTCATTTTACATGGCAGTCCATGCACAGTTACAGATCAGAGGATACCAAAGCCAAACACAAACTGCCAAACATAAAAGCACCACCTGGATCACTGCAGACAGGGATACGGAAAACAAACTTAAAAAAAAACACGTAAAAAATGCTTGTCCAAAAACATTTATTTATCAGTTAAGTGCTTTCATTCCTTATTAGGTGTAACTTCATCAGAACTAAATAATTAAAACACTGCACTAATTTATATAATTATAACACCAATCAAATAGTTAAAACACATCACATGACTTATCCATACATACATGTTTTTAAATGCACTCAAAATACAAACGCTTCTTAAAACCTTGGAAACAATGTTATAAAACATTTGTATTATAAAACATTTAGACAACTTAACTTCAAGTGTCTTAGTTTCAAAACAGGCCTCAAAAAACAGGATTCATTTAACCCTGGATAAACTGTAGCATTTACTCTAATCTGCCATGGTAATTCCTGACATTAAGATGTTCATCAGTAATTTTACCTTGAGGGTGCTTCTTGAGGTGATCAAAAACAAGGATTTGTTAATGGAAGGTCTCATTACTAAAAATGAGCTTGGTTTTATGATAAAGGACAAACCGGTCATTGCCAGTATATTTAGGATTGCCAAATTGCATAAAAGTATAACAACTTCCCCTTTTAAGCCTATTGTGGATGCCAAATGGACTAAGACATTTTTATAGCTAAAGTATTAGATATAATGTTGAAGAATGGTTTAACCAATATTTGGCATATATGTAAAGATTCATGGCATCTTCTTAAGATGTTAAATGGTATTTGCTGACACAATTCTGGTTACCACAGATGTTAACAATTTATTTTCTGTCATTTCCCATGATATAGGTATAAACTGGTTTGAACAACAGCTTTTCAAACATACTGAGTTTGACATTGGCTGTATTAATGCTATGGTTACCCTTAGGAAATTGTGCAAAATATTTTTTTTTATATATTTTGAGGAACGATATTTTAGACAAACCACTGGGGCAGCCATGGGTACAGTTTGCGCCAATATGTTTGAGAATTATGTCATGTCAGAATGAGAATAATGTTATGTATTTAACAGTACCTATGCTAATAGTTGGGGCATGTATACTAGATTCCTTGATAACATATTCCTCCTATGGAATGACTCCTTGGAAAAGCTTCAGACGTTTTTATATACATTAACAATATGGTCAATTTTTTTAAATTTTTCCTACACCTATAATTATGATAGTATACCATTTTGGACATATTTATTAGTAAGGATATGGCCAGGAACACCTATGTATCTAATGGGTCTATGTTAAAACAATGAAAGGAATAAATATTGAATGCTCGGATGAGCGAATATGCATATGATCAAAATCGCTAATGTGGGGGGGCTAAGCCCCCCACACCCCACATTGAAAATATATTCCAACTCCGAGATCGCACTACAGTGAGGAAAGGGCAAATTTTCCAATCTTCACTGTATCGCTATTTCACAGTATCGATGTTGATCATTTGCGTTTTCGCTCATCTGAGCATTCAATATTTATTCCGTTCATTGTTTTAACATAGACTCTATCTAATATCTATCATAAGCCAACCTTTTCCAATTCGTAGCTTCACGTTTCGCTTTGACATCCCCAACATCAAAAGAAATCAGATGTCAAGGCCCAAGGGCCAGATGGTACACTTAGCCAGAATGGTATCTGATAATGATATGTTTCTTTTGGAATGTGATGAGTGAATGGAAATGTTTTTAACTATGGGATATCCTGAAGAATTTGTAATGGATATTAGAATGGAAGTGGTTCTGAAAAGAGAATTAGGTTGTTCACCCCTATTTTGAATAATGTTAATGTAGCCTTGGAGATGCTCCAAGATACAAATGAGCTGAAAATGACTTCCTTTGTTTCTACTTATGCTTTAGATACTCCAGCTATCACTGAAGTTATTAACAAGAATTGAAAGTTGTTTTTAGTAGAGCCCAATCTCTTGGATAACTTGGGAACAAAACTGGTTCTTGTACACAAAAAAGACAAAACTTTTAAATATTTGTTGGAAAATGGGAAAACTAATGAAGGTACTCCATGGAAAATTTGTACATATAATATTTATTTATTTATTTATTTATATTTGTTGACCGGGAGTGTCCGACTGGACGGAGGTCCATTTTCAGCGGAGGCCTGGGGAGAAAAGCTCCACAGTTAAAATAATCAGACAGTAGTTACATTTGATTACATAGCGATTAACAATTTAACATAGCAATTACTTACAACATATTTACAGCTGAAGAACATAGTACCTCAGTAGACAACTAGAATCTTTATCTGTAAAGTACGTAACAGACATTAAAAAATGTTACAATAAGATGTTGCTGCTGTATAATAAGTACTAGACTTATGAGCATCTGAGCTTGCTATAATTAAGGTAGTTAGTGGAGTGGAAAGAAAGGTAGTGGTTGGATGGGGTGGGGAGTTGCAAGGGCATAACCAGCATGTTTTTAGGTGCACTTTTAGTAAAGTTTTGAAGTGGGTGCATGATGGTATGGAGGTAATTGTGGGTGGAAGGGAGTTCCATAATTTGGCTATGGTGCAAGAGAATAGTGCTTTGCCAGCAGAGTTATTGGCTTTAGTGATCTGCAAGTGATTTTTAAAAAATCTAAATAAAAATATAAATTAATATAAATGTGGGTCTTGTCCACAGTGTACACATATTTTAGTGAGTGACACCCTTTTTATTCCAGATTTAAAATATGTGGCCAAGGGCTATTTTAATTGCACTGCAAAGAATGTGGTCTATTTAGCTCAGTGTTTAAATTGCTCCTGTTTTTCTGTAGGAAAAACTTCTAGAAAGTTGAGGGACCGTATTTAAGAACATTTTTTATATTAAAAAAGGAAAACCAACCAGTGCTTTGTTTAAACATATTTTAGGAAATGCACCACATAATTTTTTTTTGTTATTGATCACCTCAAGAAGGACCCCCCAGGGTAAAAATTACTGATGAACATCTTAATGTCAGGGAATTACAATGGCAGATTAGATTAAATGCTACAGTTCATCCAGGGTTAAATGAATCCTGTTCTTTGAGTCCTATTTTGAAATTAAGACTCTCTGAAGTTTAGTAGCCATTGGAGGTAATTCAATAACACTTACATGGAACTAATCTCCATGTAAACATAGTGGCGTGGCTCAAACCTGGAGTTTGGAGGCGGAGCAATCCAGGAAGCAAGGCTGGGCTTATGCACGAGCCTCCCAGCACTATGTTGCCATGGATGTGGGCATGCAATGTAAATCACCTCATTTGCTAGTAAAAACCAGACAGGTATCCATGTAGCAACCTTGTCTGCAGTAAAAATGTATGCAGGAAGTAACCGTGTACTGGACTAGAAAAAAAAAGGGGGAGGGCTGTGACAACTAAATGTAAAACATGTATTAGATGCATTAGACATGTCAATGGCTATAATCATGGCCATTTGCATATAAAACTTATGTAAAAAATCAAAAGTTTTTTTGTCACATATGCCATGTTTAAGTGGAGCACAGTGGTGCCCAAACATGCGAGCTTGCAAAGAATACATTTAAAGTAGTAAAAGGGGAGTATTAAAGGTAAAATGAATTTCCTCATTATACTGGCTAGCATGCAGACTAATACAATGGCAGGTTACAGTGGTTGCTAAGGACATGGACTCTCATGTAGTGCTGTAACTAGAGTATATGCAATTGGGTGTATGTAAATGAGCTATGTTTACTGAAAAGCAAAATGAATCACTGTGTCCGCAGGGGCTAAAACGTGGTGGTGTAGACAGAAGAGCCAACTGACATGAAAAGAGGGTGTGTCTTGGTCTGTATAAGCACATTGGAGCTCAGCTAAGCAGGGGGAGTGTCTTGGGCTGCTTAGCTGTGCTTAGCTGGTTAGAGAAATGCTGAGCATTTTCATGTCCATGGGAGGACCATTTTGGCTCAGCAATGTTTGCAAACTTTATACTAGCTCCATGGGTTTGCACAGAGAGCCCTGGGGCTTAAAACTGGAGGAAATTGAAAAAAAATAAAAGAAAATAGCAGACAAAAGGCAATAAAAAATAAATGATCTACCACTCACCGTGGGCCATTCAAATCCCTCAATAATGTAGCTGACAGGTGGAATGTGTCATAGTCAGCCAATCACACAGGCTGCATCTGCAGCACACCAGTATAAAGTATGCAAACATCCTTCAATCTGATTTTTACCACATACTCAGCACCATTGAAGTAAACACTTGGGAATATTAACTGACAAAATGAGAGGGGCTGCTGCTGCTTTGCTACATCTCTACATGCTTCAGAATGAGGGTGGTGATGAGGATGATGCTGGCAACTGGCCCAGACTGACTGAGGAGGGGAAGAGTGTTCAGACCTAGGGTAACCTTTCAGGGGCTACATGAGCTGCAGATTGTAGAGTGCTACCGGGTGGACAGGGACATACTACAGCAATTCACCAAACTCACCTCAGACCCAGAGTCCACAGAGGGGAACCCATCCCAGTGGAAACAAGAGTATGTGTAGCCTTAAGAATACTAGCTACAGGTACCTTTCAAAGACCTACTGGGGACATCATGGGGACCTCACAGGCATCCACATCCAGGGTACTCCACCAGTTCCTGGATGTCATGCTAAGACATGCTAATGAACACATTTATTTCCCCAGCATCCATGAGAAGAGTACAATCAATATGCATCTCTTCCACCATGTAGCACACTACCTAGAGGTACTGGGTTTCATAGACTGCACTCATGTCCACATCAAAACATCAGCTGGTGAAAAGGGTAGAATCTACATCAACAGCAAGGGGTACACTCCGTCAACTGCCAGGTCATGTGCAATGCCCAGGGCATTATCATCAATGTATGGGCTGGCAGCCCTGGCAGTTATCATGATTCCCACATCTGGCATGCATCACAGCTTTATCAGGCATTTGCCAGGGGTGACATCCCATATGACCATCTAGTGTGTGATACTGGCTACGCACTGCAACCATGGATGATGACTCCCATTAGAAATGTACAAACACACACACTGAAGAATGCAATAATGAGGCACATGGGAAAACTAGGAACATTGTAGAGCATGTGTTTGAGTTGCTGAAGTCACGGTTCTGCTGCATTGACATGTCTGGTGGATCCCTGCAGTACTCTTTAGCCACATGTGCACATATGTTCATAGTATCTGCCATGCTACACAATATGATCCTGTGGAAACAGCTGCAGCAGGAACATCACAGGGAAGAGAAACACAGCCCCCCATTATTGCCAAGGTCCCCACAGGCACAGGGGGACTCGGAGGAGGAACCCCCTGAGCCTGTCCCTGTAGGCAGATGTCGGTGTGCCCAGTAATCTGTGGCCTTGGCAAAGAGGCAGCGCATATCACATACACTGACACTCAATGGACCCAGGGACTGTCACCTCTCTCTGACTTAGACACACAGTAAAAAGGATGCCACACACATCACACTACCTGCAGCTTACCATGTTTAGGCAGTGTACTGCGTGCATCTGACAGAGTCGACCCTGAAGCACTGTCCTCACAACTGCTGCAAGCACAAGGTAAGTCACTCTTCTTAACAACAAATGAATGGATTTGTACATTGAGGTAGCATATCTATGGTATTGCTGCATTTATGCAAGGGAATGGGGTGGCCTACCTGGATAGCAACAGAAAACTGGCAACTACGTGAGACAACAGGAAATGTCCCCCAAATAATGGCTTTTCCAGAATATGCAGTAGTCCCCTAGGTGACAAAACTCAATGCAGTATATGTGGGGGACTAACAAACTCTGGGGTCATAGGTCACATGCATGGATGTCAATGTTGGAGTCTCATATACACCTCTCAGCCACTCCCAGCAAGTCAGCTGTAAAAAGCCATAAAGAAATGTGTGGCAAAGGCACTCAAATAGGGACAATGATGAAATATTCCTCTTACAAACTTACACAGTGATATCACAGCAGGTCTTGCGGTTGCACTAAGTCTCTGAAGGGTAAGAAGTCTGAAACTGCATTGTTGCCTCACAGCAAGAGGTTCTCTGGTTAAATTCTCGGCTGGGGTGCCTTCTGTGTGGAGTCTGCATGTCCTCCCTGGGTTCGCTTGGGTTTCCTCCGGGTGCTCTGGTTTCCTCCCACATTACAAAGACATGCATCTGGAGTCTTTCTCCCCGGGCCTCCGCTGAAAATAGGCTTTGTTCCAAGTCGGACTTTCCTGCTTAACAAATGTTAAATAAATAAATATATAAAAATAAATAAACTCAAATGTCTGTCATTACTTTTTAACCTTCGGTCTTTAGTAATATGTCAATATTATCCATGACAAGCACAATACTATGCTAAATGGAACCAAAATGTAAATCAAACATCTGGACAGTCTGTGCAAGTTTGTGCATTTGAGAGGTATGCCCCTCTCCCCCAACACACCCACGATCCCATAGAAATGCAGTAAAATTTATGTTTGTAGGGTAATAGGAGAAGAGCATACGTTCTCAGGGCTGTCCCAATCACCTTTTTAACTTGTTACATATCCACAATATGCAGGGGTCAATTAGCTCTGTATATGCATGGTTAATACTGTCAGGAAGTAGGCAGCACTTACTGTTGGCTGTTGTGGCTTAGTGGTCTAAGCACAGTACTTTGGTTGACAGGGTCTATGTTTCAAGACTTTCTGTGCCAACCATTTTGCATGTCAGCTACACCTATGGTAAAAGTTGAACACACTGTCCAGAAGTCAATATCCGTTACTGCAGGAAGGCTGGACAATTCAGGGATAGGGGGCCACACATATGGATAGTACACAGCTCGGAGTAACCTACACAGTGCCTAGTAGGACAGCAGGTTCTTGAAAGTCACTGTACTGCCAGGTTATAAATGGCTGCTACCTTACTGTGTCAGTACTGACAACAAGTCACTGGATGCCATCCATACCTCTGGAATGACAGGGTGTCACAGAAGGACCACAAGTATGCCTCGTGTATCTGTTCTGCTTGTCACAATATTGCATTTGCCTGCCAAACTATTTGCAAAAAAAGAAAGGTAGATGTGAAAACATCAATGTCAGACAGGGAAGAAGCAGACATCATACGTATAAGAAAAAGCAAGCTAATACCAAACCAGTCTCCCAGCTGTCAATGTTTGGCAGAGCAATATTAACACCCTGTCCACATGTGTGGACCTGTCTCCGAATGTCATATATGGGCCTGTCCAGATGTCAGTCTGTGATGGTTTGACAGCTAGGGCCAACCTGTAGCCTTGTAATAACATTGCAACACAAACCGTCTAAGGACCACAGCAGATGTAGCAGTGCAATGATGGACAACCTGCTAAACAGGTACACTCAGAGTGTGAAGTCCATAACCCTGTGTGTGATGTTACAACATCTACCCCACTCACACCAGAAATACGAATGCAAAACAGTAGCAACTGTCAACAAAGACTTTGACTGGACTACAGAAGGACAAAGAGACACATATAAGGGGAAGGGGAACCACTGGCCAGACAAATGGAGAATGTGCATAGCAGAACAAATTGTGCAGTAACATAGGTTCCCTGCAGTGTATGGAGTCAGTAAGCATCACCTACAACTACTCAACACCCACCCACATATGTGGATGTTCTCAACAAAAACAAACTCAAACAAAGGACACCTCAGAGGCAAAAACACATGAGAACTCCATAAACCTCCACACCGCATACCATGCATAGTCCACACACCAGTGTCTCTCAACCACTAAGGCCTTACCACATACCCAGCATATTACTTATAGGAGACTCCATTGTGAGACACACAGATGTGGCTCTCACCAGGCTGGATAAGTGAGAAAGTCACGGTTACTTGTTTGTCTGGTGCCATAATCCACCATAACCCACATGCTCTTAAGCCTCTCCACAACAGGTACTGTTATGACTCTGTCCTAGTCCATGTTGGTGTGAACGACTTCAGATGTACCTCCCTGGACTATAGGAAGACAGACATGATTGAGCTTGCTGAATATGTGTTCCATTCAGGTAAGTCCCTAGGTTTAAGCAGCTTTCTACCATCACCAAGAATGATGCCTCAATACAAACAGAAAATGATTAACATTAACAATTGGCTTACTTTCTGGTGTCAACCCAGGGGGATCCAGTGCCTCACAGCCTAGGAACATATGATCAAAAGACAACACTGCTTTGTTAGAGATGGCCTACATCTGTCTCACTTGGCCTTCAGGCTTCTGGCAAAGGCTCTTGCCTCCCCCATAGTGCCCTTTTTTAGGGAAAGTTGATGCTACCAACATAAAACCCTCAACAAAACGCAAATTAAAGGTCATGCCACTAAACACTAGAAGTCTAAACATAAAAATGCACTCATTGCAAACATTCTAAACCCTGGAAGATGCTGATGTGTGCAATCACAGAAACCTGGATCAAAGCTGCGGAGAGCAACCCATCCTTATGTGATCACTCATCCTATCACACAGCCAGACTCCGAAATGTGGTCAGCAAAGCCAAAGGAGGTGGAGTATAAATATATAGTAAATAGACACACATCTCCAGGTTGGCCAAACAGTCTGATGCACACAAGACACTCCAGGTACAGTTAACCCTTAACAAGACCCCTATTCAAATTATATATAGCTACATGACCACATATTTGACCTAGGATGCCAACTCCACATATCTAGACCTTTATAAATCTATCAAGATTCAACCCTTTACCCTGTTCCTACCCGACATGAATTATCCAACCACTGATTGAAAAAACTACTCATGCCAGAACAGAAATGCACAGAGATTCCCCCATTTTATCAATGCAAATGCCTGAGGACAGCTACTTGATACCCCCACAATATGTGATACATATCTTGGACTTGGTAGTAACCAACATGATTAACCACTGCAGCACCCCTACGGTATCATCTTTCCTGGCAAGATCCATCAAGAAAGTAGTCTCATTCGATATCACCATCTCTCCTGTCCCCCCTCTAGCTATGGTAAAAAGATAAATTCTCCAAAGCTGATTATATCCACCTGAGGGATAGTATAAACAGCTGCACAGCCCCTCCCCTACTGTAGGAGCAGGCACCAACATCCAAATGTACACCAAAGTACTATACAAGCATATGTATAGATGCATGGAATCAGGAATACCTGACAGGGCAACATCATCCTCCACAAGGTAGCGTAAAAGTGACTGGTGGACATCTGCAATAAAGAAAGTGTATAACAAAAGGAAAACATTGATGTCCAGGACAAAGAAGGAACAGGTGCCCAATTGGAAGCAATCTCTCCTTAGCCTGAACATGCAAATAAGAACACCAGTGAAATCCTCTAAAGGCAACTTTGAGTCCAAATTGCCAACATCTACTAGAAACAATCATAAGGCCTTCCTCACATATGTCTGCAGTCTCAAAGGAAGCTCCCAGATCTGGTCAGAACTGGTGGTCAAGTTCACCACATACATAAATGCTGTAGATATAGCCAATCTACTGGCTGACAGATTCAGCAGAAATGTCTCCCCTCTGCCTCCCCCATAAGTAAATAAGGACAACCCCAGTATCTGCACTCCCACCCCTTAACTCTAATGAAAAGGTGATCACTGCCCTCTCAAAGGCAAAAGAGACAGCCTCCATTGGACCCAACAACAACCCAGGCTGTATCCTGCATGAACTCAGGCCTGAATTTGCAGCATCATTAGGCCCCCTAGTGAACAAAAGCCTGAGTACTGGCTTTGTCCCAGCTGAGTGGAGGACAGCCACTTCAAAAACGAACACCTCCAATTCTTCAAATAATGACTTTAAATACACAAAACCGGAACACAACACAAACAGTGAACTGTTTGATGAAACTTTTAATTCTGGTACCTCGGCTTTCGCCTTCTCCTGGAATACACACAGCCACTGTCATCCCTTTACACAAAGGTGGAGCATCCACTGATCCAGGAAATTATAGACACATCAGCCTAACTAGCCTGATCTGCAAGACCATGCAATGGATTATCATGGACTTGAGTAACAGGGACATTGGCAAACTCCAAATACTTGACCCCTCACACATTGGCCTAGCCAGGGGGAGGTATGTCTGTTAAATCTGGTACACGTCTTTGAGATAGCCACCAAAGCCATGGACAAGGGAAAGAATATGCACACTGTCCACCTTGACTTGGCCAAAGTCTTTGACACTATTCCCCACTTGACTATAGTAGATAAACTCTGCCAGCTAGGCATCAATCCATAAGTTACCAGATGAGTAGCAAACTGGTTCACTGACAGAACCCACATAATCATAATACGGGTAGCCAACTCAAGCAGTAGACCTGTAACAAGTGATGCATACCTCTCAACCTCTTAGAGCAAGAAATGTGGACAAAGCCATAAATAATATGGGGACAAAGGCCTGAAAATAGGGACAATTTATAAATATTTCTCTTACAAACTTAGATAGTTGATAGAATAACAGGTTTTAAATTAGCATGGATTTTCTGAAAGGTATGAAGTCTGAAACTCAAATGTATATCATTATTTTCTGACTTCAATCCTCAATGATTTGCCAGAAAACCTACATTTTATGAGGAACAGACCAAAAATATGAGGTAAAAATCTGGACATTCTGAGAAAATGTGTACAGTTGACAGGTATGGAGTGGTGTACCCCAGGGATCAGTCTTGGGGCCTCTGTTATACAGGATATACTTCTCTGAGGTGCAGGCAAAAAACCAGTGGCCTATGGCTAACCACGTTTACAGATGACTGCAAGCTGGGCATAGTCATCAATTCCCCAAGTGATGTGGACATCCTCCAAAAGGGTCTCACACAAACAAATGACTGTTGTCAGAAACATGGCCTCAAGCTGAATGACAGAAACTGCATTATCATCCCCTTTGAGGAGAGTGACATCCCGACATATTATCACATTAACAACAATGTCCTAAGTACACAATTAGTACTGTGGGATTTGGTCACCCTGGTTGACAGCAACCTGACTTTTGACCACCATGTTGTTACCAGTGTACAGAAAGCTTTCTACATGGCTCACATCATAAGTAAGGGTATCTCATCCAGGGACAAAGAGGTCATAAGATCCAAGTGTTCTACCCTTATAAGGCCAATTATTGAGTACAATGCCCCCTTCAGCATGTACCTCACAAAGCATGCGCAGCAACTGGAGAGACCACAGCAGTTCCTCACCTGGAGAATCTAGGGCCTCAAACACCTACCCTACACAGATAGGCTAAAAGCACTGTCCCTCTACTTGGTTTCATACAGACTCCTCAGAGTTGACCTCTGTCTGACATACAGAGCAATGCAGACCCTCACTTGATGGGACTGCTGCATATCTGGAAGTCAAGCTCCACTCAAACTGTCTGTAGGCACAGCATCAACCTGGGCTGTGATATCAGTAGGACCTTTTGGCATGACAGATGTGTCCCATAGACTTCCCCATTTGTGGAATATACTCCCTGTCCACATCATGCAGAGTATCTCAATAGCCCTTTTGAAGTGCAGCATGGATAACTAGATGGGAAACAGAAAATGCACTCCTTGGATTCCACCTCTGTCCCTACTGGACAGGGGCTCTGGGTACTGACATGTCTAAACATGGGCTACACTCTTGTCTGCTAGGGTTATAAGGGCCTCAGGGCCAATAGCCTAGTAACCTCCTATGAACCTATGAACCTATAAACAAATGTCTGAAAGCATTTCATCACATTACTCTGTACTGCTCTGCCACTGACATAACAGGAAATTACAGTGCTATGTGGAATGCACCACACATATTAAGGAAAACTCTGCTCAGTCAAATGCACTCTGTACCCACACCAGGATATGACTTTTCAGTTAAAGATACCACACAACCAGGAGATCCCCCACCAGTATATCACTGAGACGCTGGACTGTTTACACTGCTTCATCAGCCAATCAACTGCATACCTCTCAACTGCCCAGATTTTCATATGATGTATTGATTTTTGGCTGATATATTTGGTCTGTTCCTCATAAAGTTTGTATTTTTCTGGTAAATCACTGGGATGATCTGAGGATTTATGTCAGTAAATAATGACATATATTTCAGTTTCAGACCTCATATCCTTCAGAAAATGCATGTGAAAACACATACTGTTACTCTAGCAACTTTCTAAGTTAATTAGAGCAATATGTAAAATATTTCCCTATGTTTGCCCTATTGTCCCCCAATTTTGGCAGGCTTTGTCCACATTTATTGCACTTAAGAGGTTGAGAGGTATGGCTGTAGCACACAAAATGAGACAAACCAAGAAGGGACCAGCACTCAAAGCAGCAGGATATAATTAATAATAATAATATTTATTCCAAGGTAGCTAAAAAGCTGCCTGTCATGAAAATAACATTTGAGTGCTGGTCCCTTCTTGGTTTGTCTCATTTGGTTTGGACCGTGCACCACAGTCCACCGTGCATGCCTCGTTTTTCTGTAGCACACAAAACCCTGGACGGGAGGACATCCTTCTCTGGAATGGACTCCCACTCTTACTATAAAAGGTCATACTGGGCATGCTCCTACACTTCAGCCCATGTCTAAATCCACATCAGACTATACAACTGTATTGTGCATATATGTCTTTGCATGCAGACAGCTATGTACATCTTAACTGTCTCTCCCCATCCCCATCACACAGGATTACCCTCAGTTATCTGTAGGTGGCCCATATGTGATATATCTATGTCTGTTGAGTATGATACACATACATATATATGGACAACATATACAAGTATATAGATCATACACAGCAGAAACAGGGAGAGAGAGAGAGAGAGAGAGAGAGACAGACAGAAAGAGAGAGTCATAGAGAGAGAGAGAGAGACACCCTGACAGGCATAGAGTGATTTCCTGCTGCAGATAATTGTGCACCAGTTGTAACTAGAGGCATGAGCCAGTATGAAGGTGAGCTCCATTGTGTAATAGTAGTGAGTCATGGGTTGTAATCTGATATCACCAACCTGTGTGTGTGTGTGTGTGTGTGTGTGTGTGTGTGTGTGTGTGTGTGTGTGTGTGTGTGTGTGTGTGTGTGTGTGTGTGTGCGTGTGTGTGTGTGTGTGTGTGTGTGTGTGTGTGTGTGTATGTTAAAGTTTTTTGAGGCCTTCCCCACCCAGTGCACTTCCCATTACCCTACTCTACAAGGCCTGCTGTCAATCACCTTAGAAGTACTTCTGGACACTCTTCAGCCTTATAAGCTGTGTGGCTTGTGCAATAACTACATAGTATTGTAATACAAATAACTAGATAGGTAAGGGTTCTAATATTGACACTGGCAACTGTGTCTGTGTTTGTGTGAGAACCATATCCCATGTGTGTGTGTTGGTTATACCATTTTGAGGCCTGTTCCACCCTGGTGCCCCCATTGCATTACTTTAAGGGGCCTGCTCATGTCATCAACCTTAGATCCACTGTTGGACACTTTCTAAGTGTATAAGCTCTGTGGGGCATGTGATAAGTGGCAGCACTATAGTACATACAAGTAGGAAGGTAGGGGTTTGAATCTCAGTACAGCCAACTCTGCTACAGCACAGTTACACATTTCCTAACATAAAGGCACTGTGGTGCTTGCAATAGTCATGTCAGTCTGTATTGTACATAATTAGATTTATCATCTAATCTGAAAAGTGTCAACTCGGTGTGCATGTTTGTTTCGATGCATGTCCCCATGCAGCAGTGTGTATGTGTTTCAGCTGGATCTACCATGTTAAGGGCCTGTGAACCCCCCAGTGGCAATTCTAACAATAGTGGCAGACTCTGCAACACTATACTAGCTCAGTGGTGCTTGTCTTATGTATATAGCAGTATCATTTGTAAAACTAGGCAGGTAGAGGTTCTACTGTCAACAAGGACAGGTCATGTGTGTGTGTGTGTGTGTGTGTGTGTGTGTGTGTGTGTGTGTGTGTGTGTGTGTGTGTGTGTGTGTGTGTGTGTGTGTGTGTGTGTGTGCAGCTGTGTGTGTGTGTGTGTGTGTGTGTGTGTGAATGTGCATTTCAGTGTGTGTGTGTGCGTGTGTGTGCGTGTGTGTGTGTGTGTGTGTGTGTGTGTGTGTGTGTGTGTGTGTGTGTGTGTGTCCCCTTGCAGCCTAACTGTGTTATGGCCACCAGTATACCTCTCAACCCCTCACAGAAACATGTCTGGTTATAGACATATGGAAAAGTGGGGCAAAGACCAAACATTGAGCACAGCCATCATATATCACTGTGACATGCATGGAAAGTAAATACCAGAACAGGCCATGCATTTGAATGCACTTTCCAAAGGGTATGTGTTGTTACATGACAATATCTGTCATTAATCTGTAATGTTATTCTGTTATGATTTTGCAACAGTTTGCCATAAAAACCACAATGTTATGATAGATGGAAAGAAAATATGTGTTAAACATCAAGACAATCTTAAGACATATGCAGATGTCCTAGGTATGGCCACCATATGTACCACCCTGCAGGTTGCAGTCCAGTGACCTGTGACAACAACTGAAACATTAAAGAGGTTCCAGGAGTATAGGACAACAGACATTTCATACAGTTAGAGCTATTGCAGATCAGAAGCACCTTTATGTTATGACAAATAGCATAAGCTAAGGTAATGTCACACAAATAAGGTGTCATAGTAGCAAACCAAAGGAAGTCCTGTGTGTTGCACTTGCCATGGGTATGATATGTTCTGCCAGCTGTTACTACAAGATGTGTCCTACAGTTCACATTTGATAAGGTGGCAACTAAAGTCTGTGTCACCTATGTGTGTGCAATATGTAGACATGTGAAGGCCCTGTGACTACCTGTTACCCCCAATAACCCACATGTATATAGGCATAAATGCTAACTGCCACCACCCACATATTTAGGTACAGCCTAAAGCTGTGTCAGCTGTAAGTATTGTGCAGTCTGTCATTGAGCCACAACTGCTGTTAACACACTGCAATGTGCCATACAGTGGGTATGAAATGGTGTCACTGTCCTGGCCTTCAGCTGAATGCAGACATCAGTGTCAGCATGCCATATGGCAAGGACATGTCCCCAGTATTTCCCACATCGGCACTGACCCCACAAACACACAGACTGCAATGACAGACCTGGGTACTCAAAATGGTAACTTTGTTGCATGCAGGCAACAAGTAGTGCAGTGGTCAGGAATTGCTTGTCTTTGGTTCACTACATAGGTAAAGCAACTTTATCCAGACAAAATGTGGACATTACCTCTGAATAGTCCTCAGTCAGTACAACAATACATTAGCAGCATGGATGGTTTGCTATGCACTTATGCAGACATCTGCAAAAACTGTAAAGGCTATGTTAACACCCACAAAGGTCAGCCATGGTCATCAACACCTGTTCCATGCAGGCAGCCTGTAATCAGTTCTGTCCCACTGGTTACCGTTCAGGTTGTCTACAGGTGTCTGTGGCATGGCTAGATGGCAATGTTGTGCTCAGCCCTTCAACAGCTGCCCCATGTATGAAAGTAGAACTTTGTGTGCATTACCCTCTCAAGAAGCCTGACTCGCATGTGAGATAGCAGAAACACATGCTGGAGAGTTAGGTTTGGCTACCAAACGCTGCCCTGTGTCAGGACTATACTCCCCAAACATGTCAAACACAGTACCATGTATACTCTCATCAACTGCATAATAAATTAAATATACCAACTCCGAGATCGCACTACTGTAGAAAAAAGTTAATTTCCTAACTCCACCGTATCACAATCACCATAAAGAATGTACACATAATGTCTAAATCACTTACCTGTATGGCCAAAAAAACACCTACATACTGGTAAAATAAACACTATATAAATAATATAAATTCCTGCACCATCGAAGACTTGTATAAATAAAAACTACAACATCTCATAGTGATACCACAAGATTAACAGATTAAACTATAACATATACATGTTTGATGATGCACTATTTGATATTCTACATCTTCAATGATATGAAATTCACTGTTATGACTTTCAGATGTTTTCGATAAAACTCATAACATCTAAATTCAAAACATTGAGACCATAGCATCGAAAACCAACTTATATCAATGTTGGTCTAACAACACATTTATTCAGTACACTCAGAACACACCATACATAATGGCAGTAAACAATTACACTTTCTTATTTACTGATTATGAGCTCTCTCCTCTGCAGCTGTGGGGAGAAAACACACCATTATGCATACCTGTCTATCAGATATTCATATTATAATTTGATAAATCAACAGTAGATATACTTACAAACTTCTGGGGCATTCCTGCCCCAAGCATCTTGTATCCACTGGGCCAAGAGCACCCCCTTCCTTCGTTTCAGGTCTTCATAATGATGACGGACCTGCTCATCAGTGTGGGGGATGCCAGTGGCATTGGTGAGCTCACATGCCAGATGGTCCCAGGCCTCAGACTTGTATTCTGAGCCCTGATACTGGCCCTGCAGCAGTCTGATGTCATAATTCTTTACAAGGAGCCCAACCATGACCCTGGACTCCAACATGCCCCAGCGCTGTGCCCAAATGTACACTCCTTCACTGCCATAGCACCTACAGGGATCAAACTCTAACAGGTTCTGCCTGTATTCCTGCCTAAGCAGGAGAGACTGTCTGTTAGAGATTGAGAGAGAGAGAGAGAGAGAGCGATGTTATGTGAGTGAATGAATGCATGTAAGCAGGAGAGACTGTTAGAGATTTTCAGAGAGAGCGATGTTATGTGAGTGAATGAATGCATGTAAGCAGGAGAGACTTTGTTAGAGATTTTCAGAGAGGGCGATGTTATGTGAGTGAATGAATGCATGTAAGCAGGAGAGATTGTGTGTTAGAGCTCAAGAGAGAGAGAGAGAGAGAGAGTGATGTTATGTGAGTGAATGAATGCATGTAAGCAGGAGGAACTGTGTGTTAGAGATTGAGAGAGTGAGAGCTATGTTGTGTGTTGTGTTCCTAATCCTCTGACACTTGCACTGTTTTCTCTAAACCTTTAGAAATGTGCTTGTTGCATTTGTAGGAATAAGATTCCTACAGTTTATTTTATGCGCTAACCAGCTTCATGACAACTGCAATTACAATACCAGCATTTAACTGCTACTGCATTTCGGTAACAATCGTACCCCACAATCCTTTGCGCACTTAGTCACGGCTACTGTTAAGTGGATGCTCCAAAAGCTTGACCATTTCCCAGCAGTTTCAGTTCGTTCATGTTTGAGTGTCTGAAACAGTGGTTCAGAGGTTCAGGACTGCACGTTTTAATGATCTTCTTCTGGATTTTGAACAGATGCTTTCCTTCCAAACGCTTTTAATTGCTATGTCAGTTCATTTAAGATGTGGTTCTCTCGCCTTTCCATTCTTTGATTAATTTATATATGGTGTTGGTGGAGGGATGTGCTCCTGCCCTTAGTTCTGCATATGCTCCATAGTGATTCTGTACTTTGGATGAAAAAGGGACTTTTATGCAGCCTAGTACAGTAAAATGGTTGTTCTTTTACTCATCACCTTTGCATTTGGATTGTATGTGCTCTTTTTAATGCTTTATTGTTTATTTGCTATTCTCCAAGTGCCAGCTTGGGCTAGTAAAACATTACTTCTACAATCCTATTATTCTTTTGTCAAAGAATCACACCCACTTATTTCTGAACACTGTGGTTATTAAATCTTTGAATGTTGCTACAGCAGTACTTTCAGTCTTCACTGAGATACTGCTTTCACTGCACACAACACCAAGATTTGAAAGAAATTTACAGCTTTAAAAATGAATAGAGGATAGTGATTGAGGAATTTCAATGTTTGCTCATGCATTTTTGCTCTGGTTGTGTTTGCTGAAGTCTGTTTTTCCTGTCCATCATTTTCACCGAATACTACTTGTGACATTTATACAGACTGGAACCCCGCTTAATGAAAAAACAGAAAAAATCCATTTTAAAGTGCATTTGTTTTTCTAGACTGTTTGTCATTTTATTTATGACCAGTTTACCCTTTTGGATGATATACTACCACAACATTTAAACTTGAGCTGTTTGGATTTACCTAATTACAATGGAACAAAGTATATACAACCTGAATAAGGTATTCATTATAATTGTTCAGATATTTTAGCACTCACTGCAAAACTAACAAACCTGAGTTAAAATATGATAATTAATGCTATCCGGCAATGAAAGATGTACCGTCAAAAGGGAAGACTTTTAATAAGAAAACAAAAGGGCTAATTTGGAAGCACCATTATTACTTAGTGACAAGTTTACTAATTTTTATAACAGCTTGTTCAGCATATCTTAAAACTTTATGAGTGGCACTGATTTGTTAGATTTCAATAAAGCAAGAGCATTCCTTCATTGCCAGCTTTGATTAAACCTATTCTCTGTGTATTTAAGTAATCTTATCTTTCAGTGTGATCCCACATTTGCCACTCACATCTCATGCTGATCAGCACAACATATTTTCTACTTCAGGTCATGCCTATGTAATTTTTAGGTCCTGAGTATGTCAGCCTCATGTATACTCAGTAGACTGTATCTTATTTTGGTTTGACCTTGTCTTTGTGGCTGGATCTGCACCTTGCACCCAGAGTAATAGCGTCAGTCAAGCTTCCCAGGTAAACAAATGTCAAATAAATAAATATTATGCAGTTTATTATGCATGTGTGATTGCCGGTTCATGGAAAATTTTCTTACATGAAACCTGTCCTTGGTGCAATAAAGGTTGGCAGATATTTAATTTCTGTTGCTTTTCCATGGTTTGCTGCGATAACAGGTGTATTCTGTTTTTACTAATTGAGTACGAAAATACATGCTCGAGGTACAAGAATTAATTTTTCTTGCATACATAGCTTTATTTCTGGTCCGTTGTAGCAGCAAGTCTTTTTAGAGTAACACGTTAGTGGGTATCACGTCATTTTGCCTGAAAGTCAGGGCATCGGATTGACAGGTGAGAGCTGGTAGTGGTGCTGATTAGAAAAGTCATCTGTGCCTCTGTACATGGTCAGCGTTCATTGGGAAGGTAGGTGGACCTTGAGGAATTATCTGGTGTTTTTCTGCTTAAAAGTATGCAATAAACCCGATGACATGATACAGCACTCCACTGGTACGCTATCATGGTGGTTCTGCATGCACAGCTGGACAGGGGCAATTTTTCTTTGCAGGCAACGGAAGAAAATTTATAAAATAATATTTGACCACATATATTATGGGAGTTTGGCATACCTTACAGACACAAGATGTCGGCCAGACAGACCGTTTCTATGATTATTTATTTATGTGCTGTAGTTAACCAACCTTTTGAAGTTAACCTGAGTGTGTTTGCATAAATAGTTGGCATGGTTCTGTAAGTGTCAAACACAATACTGTTTGTGGTTGGATTTTCCTGACAGATGGTAATGACTCAGTCTTACAGAATACATGCACCATGAATGTAATGAATGTTTCTTCAAAAGGTTATGTGGAGCAATTATCACATTTTGTTAGAGCATGCAGAATCTTGCAGTCAAGACATGCAGGTGATTATCACATTATTTTTGCAGTTACAATATAACACTGAGTCATTAGCACTTGTCAAATAATATCATTGGCAACTGTCACTGTTATTCACATTACTAAAAGTCATTATCACATTGCAAGGACAGGTGTGGGACACTCCATATGTTTATGAGTGCTACAGATATTTTTCATATTTAGTTCTAAAATTCTGGAAATTGGCATCTTGAAGACAGTTTTCGTACTTACAAAATAGAAAAAGAACTTTGTCTGGTGTTCCGATATCACATTTTGTTTAGGAAATTGGTTATGAGAACTTTGATATTGTTTCATATTTGGTGAATAACTGTCAGGGAACATGTCAGCATGCGAAGTAGTAGCGCATTTTGAAGACAGTATTAGTACTTGCAAGATATAAAAAGAACTGTATCTGTATGCCGTACACATGTCCAGATATCACAGTTTGTTTGGGACCATGGTTATGTGAATTATGATCTTTTTTTTCTAATGAAAAGAATAATGCCCTGTGGATAGGAGTGAAGATTTGGATGGTCTAACCAGGTAATGCATATGATATACATATATATGTAGTCTTCCAATACATCTGTCAAACATCAGTAGCAATCTATTTGCATTTTCTCTCCTGTGCAGGTTTGTCCACCTTCTGACACTGACATGGCTTCACGAGCAGGGGAATGACAAGTCAGCATGTGGGTATGTGACCATTCCTACATTCACTGGGCTGACAGCCATGCCTCGAAACTGAAAACCAGTACAACTTGAGCTTCCCCACATTAAGTGTGAAGGTATACTGGACTGCAAGAAAAGGTATGCATTGGAACGAAGTACTGCAGTTGTTGGAAGAGAAGTGTTCCATCTACCCTGAGCCCCACATCCTTGTGCTGCACATGGGAAGGAATGATGTCATCAGTCAACCACTCGGAAGGCTACAGTTTCAAATCAGAACAATTTTTAAACACCTGCAGTCGTGGTGACCATGTTGTCATTTTGTGTGGTCTGACATAATTCTTCGACAGATATGGAAGACAGAAAACAGTTAACGGGCAGCACACAAAGCTAGCTGATTACATAATGGGTTCATGGATGGCTTGATGCACAGGGTCGGTGGATCTACAATCTGTCATGACAGCATCACCACAGAAGATGCTCACCTGTTCAGAAGGGATGGTGTTCATCTAACTCAAGAGGGCATTGCGTTGTTCTTGACTGACCTCCACAATGACGTGAGTTGAGCTATGCAGGATTGGTAATATGCAGCTTGTGAGAAGAATGGAAAACACCCATGACCAAGTAGGGACCAGTATGGTAAGTAAAACTCTATTATGAAATGTGCTGTGTAAAATATATTTTTCTGAGTTTGGCAAATAACTGTGGTAAGGAGCTGGTGAGAATGCTGAGAAAGATCAACTGTTTTAGGAGAGAGCTACCACGTACAATCTAATATGTCAGTGACCATCCTGCAATACTTCTGTTTTTAGTCTGCTTTTATCAGGCATGTGTAGAGTTTAGATGACAGGAAGGGCTTGCTAATACAGAACTTGATCCCTTAGGTCCATTGCTGAATGGACACGTAAAGAGGAAAGGCATAGGTAAGGCAGACTGCTGACACTGAAGGAGGTCATGAGACTGCAGTGGTATCAGCTGTCTGAGTGGATAGCCAGCACAGCTATCGGACAGATCAGATGGCCTTGCATGCCACTGAAGTCCCATGCCTGTCCTGGGTTGATTAGTGGAGTGGCGGTCCTTACCTTGCTTTTTCTCTTTACATGTACCCATTCAGCAGTATGTTGGCTACACCAAGAATGCAATCATATGTGTCTACATGGTAAAACAACTGGTTCTGAATGCTATACACATGTACATCTATCAGTTTTGTTAGGACTCAGGTTATGGAAATTATTATTTTTTTTCATATTTTGGTAAATAACTTTGCAAGGGAGAATCTGAAAGTGCTAATACCTCATTTTGAAGACGGTATTGCTGGTTCCAACATGGTAAAAGAATTGGGCCTGTATGTTGTACACATGTGCATATATCCAAGTTTGTTTCGGACTTAGGTTATGGAAATTATGATTTTTTTTCATATTTTGGTAAATAACTTTGCAAGGGAGCATGTCAGTGTGCCTAGTAATACCTCATTTTGAAGACAGTGTTACTCTTTAAACATGGTAAAAGAACTATGTCTGTGTACTGTACACATCTACAGATATCACAGTTTGTTTAGTCTTGTAGGATTATGAAAATTATACATTTCCAATACTTCTCATTATTATGCCCATATCTTAGAAAGGGAGCATGGTGATCACACAAGTGATGTATCTGTATCATTTTGAAGCTGACATTGAGATGCACAACTTATATGCTGATATGTAGGCTCTCTCTGTAACAGCTGATGAGCTATTATGCTTTGTTTATTTATCAATTATGAGAAATATTATATTAATACTATTTCTGTGAATATCTCCATAAAGGAGCATCACACAGTAATGGTTAAGGTGTCATTTTAAAGCTGACATTCATACTAACAAATTAGATACAAATTGCATGGGTCTACATGGTACATTGACCAAGATATTGTGCTTTGCTTTTCCAAAAAGGTAAAAAATATGCACAATATCAGCATTCCTTGCCAAATATTTAATAATGACTTTGATATGCACTATCAACATTTATACTGTTAGAAATATCAGTGTCTGTTGAACAACTTTCGCGTTTACATTTTTAGTCTAGCGCCTATAGTTAAAGAGTTATAAACATTTGTTTTCTGTATGGTATTAGAAATGGATTTTCTGAAAATGAGCTCAGGCTGCACTGTTGTTCCTATGGTGGAATTAAGCAGGCTGCTTTTTCAGAGCTGCTCCGGAGTGAATGAGTTAACATAGACCCTATCTAATATCTATCATAAGCCAACCTTTTCCAATTCTTAGCTTCACTTTTCACGTTGACATCCCCAATATCAAAAGGAATCAGATGTCAAGGTCCAAGGTCCAGCTGGTACACTTAGCCAGAATGGTATCTAATAACGATATGTTTATTTTGGAATGTGATGAGTTAATGGAAATGTTTTTAACTATGGGATATCCTGAAGAATTTTTAATGGATATTAGAATGGAAGTGGTTATGAAAAGAAAATTAGGTTGTTCACCTCTATTTTGAATAATGTTAATGTAGCCTTGGAGATGCTCCAAGATACAAATGAGCTGAAAAGGACTTCCTTTGTTTCTACTTATGCCTTAGATACTCCAGCTATCACTGAAGTTATTAACAAGAATTGAAAGTTGTTTTTAGTAGAGCCCAATCTCTTGGATAAGTTGGGAACAAAACTGGTTCTTGTACACATAAAAGACAAAACTTTTAAATATTTATTGGAAAATGGGAAAACTAATGGAGGTACTCCAGGGAAAATTTGTACATATAATATAAATGTGGGGCTTGTCCACAGTGTACACATATTTTAGTGAGTGACACCCTTTTTATTCCAGATTTAAAATATGTGGCCAAGGGCTATTTTAATACCACTACAAAGAATGTGATCTATTTAGCTCAGTATTTAAATTGCTCCTGTTTTTATGTAGGAAAAACTTCTAGAAAGTTGAGGGACTATATTTAAGAACATTTTTATATTAAAAAAGGAAAACCAACCAGTGCTTTGTTTAAACATATTTTAGGAAATGCATCACATAATTTAATTATTTTTTTTTGTTATTGATCACCTCAAGAAGGACCCCCAGAGTAAAAATCAATGAGGAACATCTTAATGTCAGGGAATTACAATGGCAGATTAGATTAAATGCTACAGTTCATCCAGGGTTAAATGAATCCTGTTCTTTGAGTCCTATTTTGAAATTAAGACTCTCTGAAGTTTAATAGTCTATCAAGGTAATTCAATAACACTTACATGGAACTAATCTCCATGTAAGCATAGTGGTGTGACTCAAACCTGGAGTTCAGAGGCAGAGCAATCCAGGAAGCAAGGCTGGGCTTGTGCACGAGCCTCCCAGCACTATGCTACAACGGATGTGATCGTGGAATGTAAATCACCTCATTTGCTGGTGAAAACCATGCAAATTAGGTAATTTACTGGTATCCATGTAGCAACCATGTCTGCAGTAAAAATGTATGCAGGAAGTAACCGTGCACCGGACTCTAAAAAAAAAAGGGGGGGAGGGCTGTGACAACTAAAAGTAAAGCATGTATTAGGCACATTCGACATATCAATGGCTATAACCATGGCCATTGGTATATAAAACTGATGTAAAATGTAAAAAAAAAATCAAAAGTTTTTATTTTGGCACGTATGCCATGTTTAAGTGGACCACTGTGGTGCCTAAACATGCGATCTTGCAAAGAATACATTTAAAGTAGTAAAAGGGAAGTATTAAAGGTAAAATGAATTTCACCATTATATAACAAATAACCACCACGGACTCCTTGCTCCAGCAAATACAGAATTCTGGTATCCTTAACAGGAAGTATAACAACACAGGTTCCTTCTGTCATAATCTATTTTATACTTGGAAAAATCCAAGTCAGCTTTTAGTTCATTGTCCAGTAGTTCGTTTTCAAGTAAAAGTTGGTTAATATGAATGTCATAGTGCTTAATCATAAGCTCAAGCAGCTGGACTCCTTGAGTTTGAAATAAGTCCTTCAAGTCAGCAAAAAACAGTGCATTGTAAAGGAGACCAGATGGGGAAAACGACACGAATCCCTTAGGAATAAGGCCTCTGATGCACTGCCTAAAGTAGACAGTCTCCAATTGTAGTTTTTTAAGTTTTAAAACATTAGCGTCAAAGCGCTTGAGCTTGTCAGGCAATGAGCTAGGTGCTGGTACAGCGTTACTGTCAGAGTTAAGGGCAGGATTCTGCTCAGTAAACAAAAAGACTTCAGTGCTCCTCATCCAATCTGTGAAATTAGAAACAGTACTTACATTACGGTTAGAAGTACCGTTAATACAAGTTAGTGGTGCACGTTGAGGCTGAGTAGAAAAAGTCGTCGCCCTAGACGTTGCTGGTGCTTCTACATTTCCAGTGTAATTAGAGGAAGAAGGCAAGTCTCTCAATTCATTCGCTCCATTTACGGAGCTTGAAGAACCACTTAGTAGTGTATTATTTAACCCACGACTGTTGCTAGGCTGACTTGCCGGTATCGGCAAGTCCGGTGATGTCAAAGGAAGTGAATAAGAAGTTCCTGGTACAACGTCAGTAGCAACTACCAATGTAGGGTTAGCTCCTTTTCTTTCGAATGCATCAAATCTGGCATTCAAAAGGTCGAGTTTCACGGCCAAGGCAGATAGTGTATCAGTCACTTTAGTTAAATAGTCCGGTCCAGTAGATGGAAAGATATTAGGTGTGCTGGGGCTGACAGGACATTCCGTAGCCATAATAACAAACGAGCAAAAACGTAGAAAAAGAAGACCAGTAAATAACAAATAACCACCACGGACTCCTTGCTCCAGCAAACACAGAATTCTGGTATCCTTAACAGGAAGTATAACAACACAGGTTCCTTCTGTCATAATCTATTTTATACTTGGAAAAATCCAAGTCAGCTTTTAGTTCATTGTCCAGTAGTTCGTTTTCAAGTAAAAGTTGGTTAATATGAATGTCATAGTGCTTAATCATAAGCTCAAGCAGCTGGACTCCTTGAGTTTGAAATAAGTCCTTCAAGTCAGCAAAAAACAGTGCATTGTAAAGGAGACCAGATGGGGAAAACGTATTACGTAATCCCTTAGGAATAAGGCCTTCGTTGATGCACTGCCTAAAGTAGACAGTCTCCAATTGTAGTTTTTTAAGTTTTAAAACATTAGCGTCAAAGCGCTTGAGCTTGTCAGGCAATGAGCTAGGTGCTGGTACAGCGTTACTGTCAGAGTTAAGGGCAGGATTCTGCTCAGTAAACAAAAAGACTTCAGTGCTCCTCATCCAGTCTGTGAAATTAGAAACAGTACTTACATTACGGTTAGAAGTACCGTTAATACAAGTTAGTGGTGCACGTTGAGGCTGGGTAGAAAAAGTCGTCGCCCTAGACATTGCTGGTGCTTCTACATTTCCAGTGTAATTAGAGGAAGAAGGCAAGTCTCTCAATTCATTCGCTCCATTTACGGAGCTTGAAGAACCACTTAGTAGTGTATTATTTAACCCACGACTGTTGCTAGGCTGACCTGCCGGTATCGGCAAGTCCGGTGATGTCAAAGGAAGTGAATAAGAAGTTCCTGGTACAACGTCAGTAGCAACTACCAATGTAGGGTTAGCTCCTTTTCTTTCGAATGCATCAAATCTGGCATTCAAAAGGTCGAGTTTCATGGCCAAGGCAGATAGTGTATCAGTCACTTTAGTTAAATAGTCCGGTCCAGTAGATGGAAAGATATTAGGTGTGCTGGGGCTGACAGGACATTCCGTAGCCATAATAACAAACGAGCAAAAACGTAGAAAAAGAAGACCAGTAAATAACAAATAACCACCACGGACTCCTTGCTCCAGCAAACACAGAATTTCACCATTATACTGGCTAGCATGCAGACTAATACAATGGAAGGTTAAAGTGATTGCTAAGGACATAGGCTCTCGTGTAGTGCTGTAACTAGGGTATATGCAATTGGGTGTATGTAAATGAGCTATGTTTACTGAATAGCAAAATGGGTCACCATGTCCGCAGGTAGCTAACCATGTAGGGGCTAAAATGTGGTGGTGTAGGCAGAAGAGCCAACTGACATGAAAAGAGGGTGTGTCATGGTTTGTATAAGCACATTGGAGCTCAGCTAAGCAGGGAAAGTGTCTGGGGCTGCTTAGCTGTGCTTAGCTAGTTAGAGAAATGATGAGCGTGTTCATGTTCATGGGAGGGCCATTTCGGCTCAGCAAAGTTTGCAAACTTTATACTAGCTCAATGGGTTTGCACAGAGTGCCATGAGGCTTAAAACTGGAGGAAATTGAAAAAAAAAAATAAAAGGGAATTGCAGATAAAAGGCAATAAAAAATAAATTACTAATAAAGCCTCTACCACTCACAGTGAGCCATTCAAACCCCTCAATAATGTAGCTGGCAGGTGGAATGCATCATAGTCAGCCAATCACACAGACTGCATCTGCAGCACATCAGTATAAAGTATGTAAACATCCTTCAATCTGATTTTTACCACATACTCCTCACCATTGAAGTACACACTTGGGAATTGTAACTGACAAAATGAGAGGGGCTGCTGTTGCTTTGCTACATCTCTACATGCTTCAGAATGAGGGTGGTGATTAGGATGATGCTAACAACTGGCTCAGACTGAGGAGGAGAAGAGTGTTCAGACCCAGGGTAACCTTTCAGGGGCTACATGAGCTGTAGATATTAGAGCGCTGCAGGGTGGACAGAGACATACTACAGCAATTCACCAAACTCTGCCGCCTTCACCTCAGACTCAGAGTCCACAGAGGGGAACCCATCCCAGTGGAAACAAGGGTATGTGTAGCCTTATGAATACTAGCTACAGGTATTTTCCAAAGACCTACTGGGGACATCAAGGGGGCCTCACAGGCATCTGCATCCAGGGTACTCCACCAGTTCCTGGATGTCATGCTAAGACATGCTAATGAACACATTTATTTCCGCAGCACCCTTGAGGAGAGTACAACCAATATGCATCTCTTCAACCATGTAGCACACTACCCAGAGGTACTGGGTTTCATAGACTGCAGTCATGTCCACATCAAAGCATCAGCTGATGAAGAGGGTAGAGTCTACATCAACTGCAAGGGGTATCATTCCATCAACTGCCAGGTCATGTGCAATGCCGAGGGCATTGTCATCAATGTGTGAGCTGGCAGCCCTGGCAGTTATCATGGCTCCCACATCTGGCATGCATCACAGGTTTCCAGGCATTTGCCAGGGGGGCCATCCCATATGGCCATCTAGTGTGGGATACTGGCTACACACTGGAACCATGGATGATGACTCCCATTAGAAATGCACAAACACACACACACACACACACACACACACACACACACACACACACACACACACGTACACATACTGAAGAATGCATAATGAGGCACATGAACAAACTAGGAACATTGTAGAGCATGTGTTTGAGTTGCTGAAGTCACGGTTCTGCAGCCTTGACATATCTGGTGGAGCCCTACAGGACTATTTAGCCACATGTGCACACACGTTCATAGTATCTGCCAAGCTACACAATATGATCCTGTGGAAACAGCTGCAGCAGGAACATCACAGGGAAGGGCAACACAGCCCCCCCCCATCATTGCCAAGGTCCCCACAGGCACAGGGGGACACAGAGGAGGAACCTCCTGAGCCTGTCCCTGTAGGCAGATGTAGGTGTGCCCAGTACTCTCTGGCCTTGGCAAAGAGGCAATGCATATCACATACACTGACACCCTAGGGATCCAGGAACTGTTACCTCTCTCTGACTTAGACACACAGTAAAAAGGATGCCACACACATCACACTACCTGAACCTTACCATGTTTAAGCAGTGTACTGCGTGCATCTGACAGAGTCAGCCCTGAAGCACTGTCCTCACAACTGCTGCAGGCACAAGGTAAGTCACTCTTCTTAACAACAAATGAATGGATTTGTACATTGTTGTAGCATATCTATGGTATCACTGCATTTATGTAAGGGAATGGGGTGGCCTACCAGGATAGCAACAGAAAACTGACAGCTATGTGAGACAACAGGAAATGTCCACCAAATACTGGCTTCCCTAGAATATGCAGTAGTCCCCTAGGTGACAAAACTCACTGCAGTATATGTGGGGGCTAACAAACTCCGGGGTCATAGGTCACATGTATGGATGTCAATGTTGGAGTCCCATATACACCTCTCAGCCTCTCCAAGCAAGTCAGCTGTAAAAAGCCATAAATAAATGTGTGGCAAAGGCACACAAATACGGACAATGATGAAATATTCCTCTTACAGACTTACACAGTGATATCACAGCAGGTCTTGCAGTTGCACTTAGTCTCTGATGGGTAAGAAGTTTGAAACTGTATTGTTGCCTTACAGCAAGAGGTTCTCCGGTTTGATTCTCGGCTGTGGTGCCTTCTGTGTGGAGTCTGCATGTCCTCCCTGCATTCGTGTGGGTTTCCTCCGGGTGCTCCAGTTTCCTCCCACATTACAAAGACATGCATCTGGAGCCTTTCTCCCCGGGCCTACGTTGAAAATTGGCTTTGTTCCAAGTCGGACTTTTCCGGTTAACAAATGTTAAATAAATAAATAAAAATAAATAAACTCAAATGTCTGTCATTACTTTTTAACCTTCGGTCTTTAGTAATATGTCAATATTATCCATGACAAGCACAATACTATGCTAAATGGAACCAAAATGTAAATCAAACATCTGGACAGTCTGTACAAGTTTGTGCATTTGAGAGGTATGCCCCTCTCCCCCAACACACCCACGATCCCATAGAAATGCAGTACAATTTATGTTTGTAGGGTAATAGGAGAAGAGCATACATTCCCAGGGCTGTCCCAATCACCTTTTTAACTTGTTGCATGTCCACAATATGCAGGGGTCAATGAGCTCTGTTTATGCATGGTTAATACTGTCAGGAAGTAGGCAGCACTTACTGTTGGCTGTTGTGGCTTAGTGGTCTAAGTACAGTACTGTGGTTGACAGGGTCTATGTTTCAAGACTTTCTGTGTCAACTATTTTGCATGTCAGCTACATCTATGGTAAGAGTTGAACACACTGTCCAGAAGTCAATATCCGTTACTGCAGGAAGGCTGGACAATTCAGGGACAGGGAGCCACACATATGGACAGTACACAGCTCAGAGTAACCTACATAGTGCCTAGTAAGACAGCAGGTTCTTGAAAGTCACTGTACTGCCAGGTTATAAATGGCTGCTACCTTACTGTGTCAGTACTGACAACATGTCACTGGACACCATCCATACCCCTGGAATGACAGGGTGTCACAGAAGGACCAAAAGTATGCCTCGTGTATCTGTTCTGCTTGTATAATATTGCATTTGCCTGCCAAACTATTTGCAAAACAAGAAAGGTAGACATGAAAACATCAATGTCAGACAGTGGAGAAGCAGACATCATACCCATATGAAAAAGCAAGATAATACCAAACCAGTCTCCCAACTGTCAATGTTTGGCAGAGCAATATTAACACCCTGTCCACATGTGTGGACCTGTCTCTGACTGTCATATATGGGCCTGTCCATATGTCAGTCTGTGATGGTTTGACAGCTAGGGCGAACACGTAGCCTTGTAATAACATTGCAACACAAACCATCTAAGGACCACAGCAGATGTAGGGGTGCAATGATGGACAACCTGCTAAACAGGTACACTCAGAGTGTGAAGTCCATAACCCTGTGTGTGTTGTTACATCTTCTACCCCACTCACACCAAAAATACAAATGTATAGCAGCAGCAACTGTCAACAAAGCCTTTGACTGGACTACAGAAGGACAAAGAGACACATATAAGGGGAAGGGGAACCACTGGCCAGACAAATCGAGAATGTGCATAGCAGAACAAATTGTGCAGTAACATAGGTTCCCTGCAGTGTATGGAGTCAGTAAACATCACCTACAACTACCATCATCCACCCACATATGTGGAGGTTCTCAACAAAAACAAACCCAAACAAAGGACACCTCAGAGGCAAAATCACATAAGAACACCATAAACCTCCACACCACATACCATGCATAGTCCACACACCAATGTCTCTCAACCACTAAGGCCTTACCACAAACCCAACATATTACTTATAGGAGACTCCATTGTGAGACACACAGATGTGCCTCTCTTCAGGCTGGATAAGGAGAAAGTCACGGTTACTTGTTTGTCAGGTGCCATAATCCACCATAACTCACATGCTCTTAAGTCTCTCCACAACAGGTACTGTTATGACTCTGTCTTAGTCCATGTTGGTGTGAACGACTTCAGATGTACCTCCCTGGACTATAGGAAGACAGACATGATTGAGCTTGCTGAATATGTGTCCCATTCAGGTATGTCCCTAGGTTTAAGCAGCTTTCTACCATCACCAAGAATGATGCCTCAATGCAAACAGAAAATGATTAACATTAACAATTGGCTTACTTTCTGGTGTCAACCCAGGGGGATCCAGTGCCTCACAGCCTAGGAACATATGATCAACAGACCATGCTGCTTTGCTAGAGATAGCCTGCATCTGTCTCACTTGGCCTTCAGGCTTCTGGCAAAGGCTCTTGCCTCCCCCATAGTGCCCTTTTTTAGGGAAAGTTGATACTACCAACATAAAACTCTCAACAAAATGCAAATTAAAGGTCATGCCGCTAAACACTAGAAGTCTAAACATAAAAATGCACTCACTGCAAACATTCTAAACCCTGGAAGATGCTGATGTGTGCAATCACAGAAACCTGGGTCAAAGCTGCGGAGAGTAACCCATCCTTTCCTGGTCACTCATCTTATCACACAGCCAGACCCTGAAATGTGGTCAGCAAAGCCAAAGGAGGTGGAGTATAAATATATAGTAAATAGACAGACACTTCCAGGCTGGTCAAACAGTCTGATGCCCACGAGACACTCCAGGTACAGTTAACCATTAACAAGACTCCTATTCAAATTATACATAGCTACATGCCCATATATTTGACTTAGGATACCAACTCCACATATCTAGACCTTTACAAATCTATCAAGATTCAATCCTTTACCCTGTTCCTGACTGACTTGAATTACCCAACCATTGATTGAAAAAACTACTCATGCCAGAACAGAAATGCACAGAGATTCCCCCATTTTATCATTGCAAATGCCTGAAGACAGCTACTTGATACCCCCACAATATGTGATACATATCTTGAACTTGGTAGTAACCGACATGATTAACCACTGCAGCACCCCTATGGTATCATCTTTTCTGGCTATGTCCAACAAAAAAGCAGTCACATTCAATATCACCATCTCCCCTGTCCCATCTATAGCTATGGTAAAAAGACAAATTCTCCAAAGCTGATTATATCCACCTGAGGGATAGTATAAGCAGCTGCACAGCCCCCTCCCCCACTGTAGGAACAGGCACCAACATCCAAATGTACACCAAAGTACTATACAAGCATATGTATAGATGCATGGAATCAGGAATACCTGACAGGGCAACATCATCCTCCACAAGGTAGAGTAAACCTGTCTGGTGGACATCTGCAATAAAGAAAGTGTATAACAAAAGGAAAAAAATGATGTCCAGGACAAAGAAGGAGCAGGTGTCCAATTGGAATCATTCTCTCCTTAGCCTGAACATGCAAATAAGAACACCAGTGAAATCCTCTAAAGGCAACTTAGAGTCCAAATTGCCCACATCTACTAGAAACAATCATAAGGCCTTCTTCACATATGTCTGCAGTCTCAAAGGAAGCTCCCAGATCTGTTCAGAACTGGTGGTCAAGTTCACCACATACATAAATGCTGTAGATATAGCCAATCTACTGGCTGACAGATTCAGCAGAAACATCTCCCCTCTTCCCTCCCATCAGTAAATCTGGACATCCTCAGTATCTGCACTCCCACCCCTTATCTCTAGGGAAGAGGTCATCACTGCCCTCTCAAAGGCAAACTAGACAGCCTCCATCGGACCCGACAACAACCCAGGCTGTATCCTACATGAACTCAGGCATGAACTTGCAGCATCATTAGGCACCCTAGTGAACAAAAGCCTGAGTACTGGCTTTGTCCCAGCTGAGTGGAGGACAGCCACTGTCATCCCTTTACACAAAGGTGGAGCGTCCATTGATCCAGGAAATTATGGACACATCAGCCTAACTAGCTTGATCTGCAAGGCCATGCATGGATTATCATGGACTTGAGTAAAAGGGACATTGGCAAACTCCAAATACTTAACCCGATACACTTTGGCCTAGTCAGGGGGGGTATGTCTGTTAAATCTGGTACACTTCTTTAAGACAGCCACCAAAGCTATGGACAAGGGAAAGACTGTGCACACCATCCACATTGACTTGGCCAAAGCCTTTGACACTATTCCCCACTTGACTATAGTAGATAAACTCTGTCAGCTAGGCATCAATCCATAAGTTACCAGATGAGTAGCAAACTGGTTCACTGACAGAACCCATATAATCATAATAGGGGTAGCCAACTCAAGCGGTAGACCTGTAACAAGTGATACATACCTCTCAACCTCTTAGAGCAAGAAATGTGGACAAAGCCATAAATAATACGGGGGAAAAGGTTCAAAATTAGGGACAATTTTTAAATATTGCTCTTACAAACTTAGCTAGTTGATAGAATAATAGGTTTTAAATTAACATGGATTTTCTGAAGAGTATGAAGTCTGAAACTTAAATGTATATCATTAATTTCTGACTTCAATCCTCAATGATTTGTCAGAAAACCTAAATTTTATGAGGAACAGACCAAAAATATGAGGTAAAAATCTGGACATTCTGAGAAAATTTGCACAGTTGACAGGTATGGAGTGGCGTACCCCAGGGATCAGTTTTGGGGCCTCTGTTATACAGGATATACTTCTCTGAGGTGCAGGCCAAAATCAGTGGCCTATGGCTGACCAAGTTTGCAGATGACTGCAAGCTGGGCATAGTCATCAATTCCTCAAGTGATGTGAACATCCTCCAAGACGGTCTCAAACAAACAAATGACTGTTTTCATGGCCTCAAGTTGAATGTCAGGAAAATGGCCTCAAGTTGAATGTCAGGAAAATGCATTATCATCCTCTTTGGGGAGAGTGGTGTCCCACATATTATCACATTAACAACAATGTCCTAAGTACACAATTAGTACTGAGGGATTTGGTCACCCAGGTTGATAGCAACCTGACTTCTGACCACCATGTTGCTACCATTGTACGGAAAGCTTTCTACATGGCCCACATCATAAGTAAGGGTATCTCATCCAGGGACAAAGAGGTCATAAGATCCAAGTATTCTACCCTTATAAGGCCAATTATTGAGTACGATGCCCCCTTCAGCATTTACCTCACAAAGCACGCGCAGCAACTGGAGAGACCACAGCAGTTCCTCACCTGGAGAATCTAGGGCCTCAAACACCTACCCTACACAGATAGGCTAAAAGCACTGTCCCTCTACTCGGTTTCATACAGACTCTTCAGAGTTTACCTCTGTCTGGCATACAAAGCAATCCAGACCCTGACTTGATGGGACTGTTACATATCTGGAAGTCAAGCTCCACTCAAGCAATCTGTAGGCACAGCATCAACCTGGTCTGTGATATCAGTAGGACTTGTTGGCATGACAGATATGTGTCCCACAGACTTCCCCATCTGTGGAATATACTCCTTGTCCACATCAAGCAGAGTATCTCAATAGCCCTTTTAAGTGCACCATGAATAACTAGATGGGAAACAGAAAATACACTCCTGGGATTCCACCTGCATCCCTGCTGGACAGGGGCTCTGAGTGCTGACATGTCTAAACATGGCCTACAGTCTTGTCTGCTAGGGTTATAAGGGCCTCAGGGCCAATAGCCTAGTAACCTCCTATGAACCTATAAACAAATGTCTGAAAGTGGTTCACCACATTATACTGCTCTGCCACTGCCATAACAGGAAATTACAGTGCTATGTGGAATATACCACACATATTATGGAAAACTCTGCTCAGTCCAATGCACTCTGTACCAACACCAGGATATAATTTTTCAGTTAAGGATACCACACAACCAGGAGATCCTCAACCAGTATATCACTGAGGTGCTGGACTATTTACACTGCTTCATCAGCCAATCAACTGCATACCTCTCAACTGCACAGATTTTCATAGAATGTACAGATTTTTGGCTGATAGTTTTGGTCTGTTCCTCATAAAGTTTGTATTTTTCTGGTAAATCACTGGGATGATCTGAGGATTTATGTCAGTAAATAATGACATACATTTCAGTTTCAGACCTCATGTCCTTCAGAAAATGTATGCTAAAATAAATGCTTAAGTTAATTAGAGCAATATTTAAAATATGGCCCTATGTTTGCCCTATTGTCTCCCCATTTTGACAGGCTTTGTCCAGATTTATTGCACTTAAGAGGTTGAGAGGTATGGCTGTAGTACACAAAACCCTGGATGGGAGGACATCTATCTCTGGAATGGAATCCCACTCTTACTATCAAAGGTCATACTGGGCATGCTCCTACACTTAGAGAATTACAGCCCATGTCTAAACTCACATCGGACTACACAACTGTATTGTGCATATATATCTTTGCATACAGACAGCTATGTACATCTTAACTGTCTGTCCCCATTCCCATCACACATGATTACCCTCAGCGATCTGTAGGTGGGCCCATATGTGATATATCTGCATCTGTTGAGTATGATACACATACATATATATGGACAACATATACAAATATATAAATCATACACAGCAGAGACAGGGGGAGAGACAGAGACAGACCGTGAGAGAGAGAGAGAGTGGGAGAGAGAGGGAGACACAGACAGAAAGAGAGAGTAATAGAGAGAGAGAGAGAGAGAGAGAGAGAGAGACACCCTGAAGGCTTAGAGTGATGTCCTGCTGCAGATAACTGTGCACCAGTTTTAACTAGAGGCATGTGTCAATATGTAGGTGAGCGCCATTGTGTAATAGTAGTGAGTCACACATTATAATCTGACATAACCCACCTTTGTGTGTGTGTGTGTGTGTGTGTGTGTGTGTGTGTGTGTGTGTGTGTGTGTGTGTGTTTGTATGTTAAAGATTATTGAGGCCTTACCCACGCAGTACACTTCCCATTACCTTAATTTACAAGGCCTATTGATGTCATTCACCTTATAAGTACCTTTGGACACTCTTTAGTACTGTAAGCTCTGTGGCATGTGTGATAACTACATAGCACTATAATACAAATAACTCAATAGGTAGGAGTTTTAATCTCAGCACTGACAATTGTGCATGTGGGTTTGTAGATTAAAGTTTTTTGAGGCCTTTTCCTCCCAGTACACTTCCCATTGCCCTACTTTACAAGAACTGCTGATGTCATTCACCTTAGAAGTACCTTTGGACACTTGTCAGCCCTATAAGCTCTGTGGCACGTGTGATAACTCTATAATACAAATAACTAGATAGGTGGTAGAGCTTCTAATCTCAGCACTGGCAATTGTGTGTGGTTTTAGCTTAAAGTATTTTGAGACCTTTCTTACCCAGTACACTTCCCATTGCCCTACTTTACAAGGCCTGCTGATGTCATTCACCTTAGAAGTACCTTTGGACATTCGTTAACTCTATAAGCTCCATGGTGTGTGATAACTGTTTAGCACTATAGTACAAATAACTAGACAGGTAGGGGTTCTAATCTCAGCAATGGTAATTGTGTGTGTGTGTGTGTGTGTGTGCGTGTGTGTGTGTGTGTGTGTGTGTGTGTGTGTGTGTGTGTGTGTGTGTGTGTGTGTAGGTTAAACTATTTTGAGGCCTTTCCCACCCAGTACACATCCCATTGCCCTATTTTGCAGGCTTGCTGATGTCATTTACCTAAGAACTACCTTTGGACACTCTTCAGCTCTGTAAGCTCCATGTCATGTGTGATAACTACGTAGCACTATAATATAAATAACTAGATAAGGAGGGGTTCTAATCTCAGCACTGGTAACTGTGTGTATGTCTGAGGAACATATCTCCTGTGTGTGTGTGTGTGTGTGTGTGTGTGTGTGTGTGTGTGTGTGTGTGTGTGTGTGTGTGTGTGTGTGTGTGTGTATGTGTGTGTGTGTGTGTGTGTGTGTGTGTGTGTGTGTGTGTGTGTGTGTGTGTGTGTGTGTGTTAGTTATACCATTTTGAGGCCTGCTCCACCCAGTACACTTCCCATTACCCAACTCTACAAGGCCTGCTGTCAATCACCTTAGAAGTAATTCTGGACACCCTTAAGCCTTATAAGGTGTGTGGCTTGTGTGATAACTATGTAGTATTGTAATACAAATAACTAGATAGGTAAGTGTTCTATTGTTGGCACTGGCAACTGTGTCTGTGTTTGTGTGAGAACCATATCCCATGTGTGTGTGTGTGTTGGTTATACCATTTTGAGGCCTGTTTCACCCTGGTGCCCCATTGCATTACTTTAAGGGGCCTGTTCATGTCATCAACCTTAGATCCACTGCTGGACACTTTCTATGTGTATAAGCTCTGTGGGGCATGTGATAAGTAGCAGCAGTATAGTACATACAAGTAGGAAGGTAGGGGTTTGAATTTCTGTATAGCTAACTCTGCTACAGCACAGTTACACATTTCCAAACACAAAGACACTGTGGTGCTTGCAATAGTCATGTCAGTCTGTATTGTACATAACTAGATAGGTCATCTAATCTAAAAAGCGTCAACTCTGTGGGCATGTGTGTTTTGATGCATGTCCCCATGCAGAAGTGTGTGTGTGTGTGTTTCAGATGAATCTACCATGTTAAGGGCCTGTGAACTCCCCAGTGGCAGACACTGCAGCACTATACTAGCTCAGTGGTGCTTGTGTTATGTATATAGTAGTATCATTTGTAAAACTAGGCAGGTAGAGGTTCTTCTGTCTACTAGTGCAGGTCATGTATGTGTGTGTGTGTGTGTGTGTGTGTGTGTGTGTGTGTGTGTGTGTGTGTGTGTGTGTGTATGTGTCTGTGTGTGTGCATGTGTATCCCCTTGCAGCTGTCTAACTGTGTTATGGCCACCAGCTTTCCTCTCAACCCCTCACAGAAACATGTCTGGTTAAAGACATATGGAAAAGTAGGGCAAAGACCAAACATTGAGCACAACCATCATATATTACTGTGACATACATGGAAAGTAAATCCCAGAACAGGTCATGCATTTGAATGCACTTTCCAAAGGGTGTGTGTTGTTACATGACAATATCTGCCATTAATCTGTAATGTTATTCTGTCATGATTTTCAAACAGTTTGCCATAAAACCCACAATGTTATAACAGATGGAAAAAAATATGTGTTCAACATCAAGACAATCTGAAGACTTATGCAGAGGTCCTACATAGGGCCGCCATCTGTACCCACCCTGTAGGTTGCAGTCCAGTGACCTGTGACAACAACTGAAACATTAAATAAATCCCAGGAGTGTAGGGCAACAGACATTTCATACAGTTAGAGCTATTGCAAATCATAAGCACCTTTATGTTATGGCAAATAGCATAAGCTAAAGTAATGTCACACAAATAAGGTGTCATAGTAGCAAACCAAAGAAAGTCCTGTGTGTTGCATTAGCCATGGGTATGATATGTTCTGCCAGCTGTTACTACAAGATGTGTCGTACAGTTCACATTTGATAAGGTGGCAACTAAAATCTGTGTTGCCTATGTGTGTGCAATATGCAGACATGCGAAGGCCCTGTGACTACCTACTACCCCCAATAACCCACATGTATATAGGCATAAATGCTAACTGCCACCATCCACATATGTAGGTACAGCCTAAAGCTGTGTCAGCTGTAAGTATTGTGCAGTCTGTCATTGAGCTACAACTGCTTTTAATACACTGCAATGGGCCATACAATGGGTATGGAATGGTGTCAAGGTCCTGGCCTTTAGCTGAATGCAGACATCAGTGTCAGCATGCCATACAGCAAGGATATGTCCCAATTATTTCCCACATCAGCACTGACCCCACAAACACACAGACTGCAATGACAGACCTGGGTACTCAAAATGGTAACTATGTTGCATACAGGCAACGAGTAGTACAGATGTCAGGAATTGCTTGTCTTTCGTTCACTACATAGGTAAAGGGACATTATCCAGACAAAAGGTGAACATAACCTCTGAATAGTCCTCAGTCAGTACAACAATACATTAGCAGCATGGATGGTCTGCTATGCACCTATGCAGACATCTGCAAAAACTGTAAAGGCTATGTTAACACCCACAAAGGTCAGCCATGGTCCTCAACACCTGTTCCATGCAGGCAGCCTGTAATCAGTTCTGCCCCACTGGTTATGGGTCAGGTTGTCTACAGGTGTCTGTGGCATGGCAAGATGGTCTACAGGTGTCTGTGGCATGGCAAGATGGCAATGTTGTGCTCAGCCCTTCAACATCTGGCCCATGTATGAAAGTAGAACTCTGTGCATTACCCTCACAAGAAGCCTGACTTGCATGTGAGATAGCAGAAACACATGCGGGAGAGTTAGGTTTGGCTACCAAACGCTGCCCTGTGTCACGACTATACTCCCCAAATATGTCAAACACAGTACCATGTATACTCTCATCAACTGCATCAAGGTTGAGTGAAGGTGATAAAATGCATCTGTCCCTAGGGTTTAACCTGTGTCAAGCAATGGCAGGGGTAACAGGTGCTGACTGATGATTCTGTTGGGGATAAAATAATGGTTAAGCATGTGAGGGACCCAGGGTCAGTACTCTAGTAGTTTCCTCTGTATCTATGAACCTGTGGTCCTATGAACACCCAGGTGACATTTGTGAAGGCCAGCTAGCTGTGTCAAGAGGTATGCATGCAAGGTTATGCTGTCTGTCCCCTTTGTCCCTCACACACTGTTGCATGCATACGTACCTAGGTAATCATGTACCTATACAGCCATACCTTGATGATGAAATGGTCACTGTGTTTCCACTCTGCCATACTCAGCTTCAGTAATGTTAACAGCTTCCGAGGCTGTACACACACAGACACTTGGAACAGAAACAGAATAAGGTATGTGAGACAACAGTCAGTCAGTAGTACTAACAGCAATAATGCATCATGGCAGATAGGTACATATACTTTAATGTGTACCCATGATAATTGCCAGCAGACTGCACCTTACACAGCATAACATTACTACACTACACACTGGCATTACCTGTACTATAGTCACCCTGTGCATCAGATACATATTAGCATGTCCCTGCATAGATGGTATGGATAACAGGGGTGTGGCACAGGTATCATCACATGCACAGGGTGTGGTGTGGGGTTGCCAAAGGCCTAGGTTAGGTTATACAGTTGACATTGTGCGTGTGTGTGTGTGTGTGTGTGTGTGTGTGTGTGTGTGTGTGTGTGTGTGTGTGTGTGTGTGTATGTGTGGGTATCTGGAGAGGTGGTATTCAACTGGACCGTGAAGAGAAGCTGTATGTGTCTGGTGGTGACCTGAATGTGATAGGGATATATGAGTGTGTGTATGCACACAATCAAGCTATGTGCTAGCCCTACACGAGGGTATGTTTGACAGCTGTGGACCATACATGGCAGGATGTACAGTTCACCGTCTCTGGCCATGGACATGGGAACTAGTTCTGCCAGGAGTATCACTGGCAGCACCAGGCCCAAGGCCAGATGTGATACTACTCTCTGATTGTGACTGTTGTCTGCTGGATCCCTGTCGCTTACAGGACTGACCAGGACCATGTGCCCATGACCTGCTATGTTGTGGTGTGGACAGCATCCTCCCTTTGATAGTGCTGGTGGTACTGTCACTATGGGAGTGTGGATGTGCACACCCATGTGGGCTCTCAGCTGATGTTGGTTCTAACCTATGTCCAAGTGTCTTATCCCCTACTCTCACCACATGTTCAAGCACAGACATTGCACTTTTGAACACTGACAAAGTCTCACCCCACCATCTATCCACAACATCAGCAAAATGACATATGACATCACCAGTGCTATGGAGGTCATCATGCATGGCAGGAAGTGTTGTATCCATGACCCTGAGAATCTATCTGGTGTACCATTCACAACGTGCCTGTGCCTCCAGGATGGACAAAAACATGCATCGGGTGACACCTGCTGTGACACCTCTGACAGGTGCTGGCTGAGCAGCAGTCCTCCTTTAAGCACCCCTGTCAATCTGCCTGTGTGGGACCTCACCAGATCTCTGGCTATGGCTATTGCTGACAGTCACAGATCCCATAATCGCCTCACTACCCTGTTCAATGCCACCACCCTCCAACTGTCCAATATCTGTGGCTGCTGGGGATTGGGTATGTGTGGGCATACTGACTGTGTGCAGGGACATTGTGGCTGGAAGTTGGATGTCAACCAGTGGTACAGATTCAGCCCCCAACAACCCCATGTGTGCCATGAGTTCCCCTGAAGACTATTTTGAAGAATAGGAGCCTTCATAAATAATAGGATGTATTTTATTTTTAGTTTTATTCTCATGCTTAAGATTATCATGTATTTTATTGTTAATGTGCATTTTTACTGTTAGTGAAAAATTGTAGTAGTATCTTTATGGCATATATAGACTTTATACATCTATTTACATATGATCTGATATATATTTGTGTATAGAATTTTGGGACTATCATGAGTCTGTGATAATAAAAGATATTTTATAGAAAGTGAGAAATGATAGATGCAACTGCACATATATGTAGTCTATATATGTGTTTCAAACATGGTTTTGTCTGTATACGCACTTAGAAAGAGGATTTATATGAACAAAAGTTTAATAAGAATATATTAGGGTGTGCTTATTACTTTAAGACTGGAAAATGGTGTATTCATGATTTTATTGATACCAATTAAGGTTCACTATATAAATGGAGTGGCTTTAAGTGTATTTTATTGAATGGTCTGAAGAAGTGGGAGTCATTCCCATGAAAGCTCTTACCAAATAAAGTATCTTGAATCTACGAACTGAGCTGAACAAAAGCTGTTTTCTTCTACTTTGCTTATGATCCCTGAAGTTCTGTGTGTTGTTGTATGCTGCTATTTTCTTTGGGGTCAATTAACTCGAGCTGCATTCCTGTTTTTTCTGTGTGGACTACGCTGTGCATAGGCCCTCAACAGCATGCAGTGCAGCTATGTCCAATTAATGTTGCTAAAACTATACACCTGTGAGATACATGAGGAGTGGGAGTATGTGATGCACTTTCACCTAACACACAGTGCACCTGTGTACACAATGCTAATGTACCCCTGTACAGCAAGTGGCTAAACCTATACAAACGGATGTGCCAGTATGTTACAGCACCTAAGAATAGGCGCCTGTGATGACCAGTGTGATTCACTGCAGTTAACCCCACCACAAGTGAGTATGCACATATTGCAATATGGCTAAGTGTAACAGTTGTGTGGATGGAAAACTACCCTTAACATGCCTAGGATATTGGTGAGCCACAACAAGACAGTTCCACACTCACCGGCTTCAGGTAACTATTCCCCACCCATACCAGAGGTACCTATGTAGTTGTGAGGGAGAGGTATTGTCAGCACACCCACATGTGGCATTGGTACGGATAATATGTGCATTTCTGAACATGTACACCACAAGCTGTGATACTACCCAATTTACTGACATTCACAATAGGTGTGCAGTTGTGTGCATTATAAATCCCCACTCATAAATGCAGTTTGACCTAACATATACATCCAGCTATGCAAAGGCTGCCACTATGAATGCAACATTATTGAAGTGATGTTCACTGGGACCTTACCTGAATGCTCCTTGGCTGTTGACTCTGTGCCATCCACCTCCATGACATATGTTGTGACTGTTTCCTGGGATGAGTTGGCTGCACCAATGTTTGCAAGAAACTCCTCCATGGCTGTGAATAGTGCTTGCATAGCAAGCCCTGCACCTGTGCCAGCACAGTCCCTGCCCACAGCTGCAGCCCTTTGCTGTGCATTGTGGATGAGGTCTGTGGCAAAGTGTCAGACCTATTCCTAGCTCCTGTCCCAGTGGCCAACATTGTTGACAGTCGCTATCAGTTCTGCCCACAGGGCAGTGCGTTCCTGCAGGTTTTGCCGGTTCCTTCCCAACAGTACCTTGTGATGGAGTCTGAGGGCATCAATGATTGCCACAGTCTTGGCTCCTGATAAGGCCGGGTGCCATCTGCGGTACATCCCACCTGAAAGACATGAACAGGGGAACACATCACATGACAACATACATTGGCCACCATTATGCACAGACCATGCACATCCACATTTGCTAGCATTATCCACCACTAACACCCACATTATACCCCTGCCATCTATCAGCACAGTATGTGTGTAGGCATTGTCAACATACTGGCATTACAGCATGCATTGCCCTCCTAATCCTGATGATTCATGTTCCCCCCAATGAGGACCATTAATGTGCATAATCCCCCATTCATCATTCACATCAGACAGCACATTCAGCAGCTGGGGACATTACAATAATTCCCCAGCAGGGAATACCAGGCTATCAAACATCTACCGTACACCTATAGGCTATAAGGCTAACCCTTTACCCGGTGTCATACATACTCCTCAGGAGTGACGTCACTGTGGCATGCAAGACAATCACAGACTCCACATTGCTGGGACTGCTGCATGAGTGCAAGCCATGCTCCACTGTGTTAACACACACAAACACACACACGCACACACGCACACACGCACACACACACACACACACACACACACACACACACACACACACACACACACACACACACACACACACACACACACACACTATCAATTTGGTGAGTGATCTGGACTGGCCTTGTTGACAGCTCACATGTGTGTCGCACACAAGCACCCTTCGGTGGAATGGGCACCCTGTCCACATCAGGCAGGGTTGCTACCTAAACCTTTGCAGATGTAATCTGGTCAGCTGGATGGTTAACAGCACATACACCCTTGGGATACTACCTGTGTCCTTGCTGCACAGGAACATCAGGTGCTGTCTTGCATACACATGGGCTAACATGTGGTCTAGGCATATGTCTGCTCAGGGCCCATAGCTTAGTAACCTGATATGGTACCAGGACTACCCGAAATAGCCTGACTGCTGTGATGGACTGTGTTGTTATGTGTCCACACACATCACTGCCATTGACTGCTGGGTGTGCCCTATGGGCAATGTTACAGTACCATGTCATCCAGCCTACAACTGACAAATAGGTGAGTGCTACCTCAAGTGCATGTGGACATTCCAGGAACATCTGCGGTACAGAATAACAGAGATTAGTGTATATGTGTTGAACTGCTCATAGGTGTCTGACATCTGCAGTACCCAGATGTTTGCAGAATGGGTACACATGACTGATAAATGTAGAACCCCCTGTCAGACAAATGTGTATTCCTGCACACCAGTTGGACAATACATGATGGTTGTCCACAGAGGTTGGGCAATGCGTCTGTGATATGCCAGTCCCCTGGGGCCACACTAATAGTACATGGATATCTCAGTATGTACTATCTGCTGCTGAGCCAGAGCCAGCATACCCCCACTACTACTACTTATAACCTGCTGTCCTGCTGCAGGGGCCTGCCAAGTATGCTAGCCATAGGTGTCAGGCAATCAGATACAGTTGTGGAGTACACATTCACCTAGCCAGAGTATGTCAGGAATGGGCAGGGAGACCTGGACAATCTGTGAAATAATCCTGTATGACATTGGCAGACTGGGTGGGGCTCAATGCCAGTACGTGATGTGATTTTCCAGCTGTATTCATCAGTATGGACTGTCAGTGCGATGCCCCTGCACTGGCCCAGTAATCAAGGAGCCTCAATCCTCACCACTAGCACCAGTGAGGGGTGTATAAAATGGGAGAATGACAAGTAGACCCACAGTAAGGTACATTTACCATTCAGAGGACACAAAGATCACAGTCAGCCTGGGCCTGGTTTCTTCCTATCTTTCCAGATCCCCAATAAAACTCCCCACTCACACAGCTATACGCTTAACATCTCAGCAGAGAGGCCAAGCCAAAACCTCCAACACACTCTCTTTCCAACTAGGGCTTTGTGTCCCTGTTCAAGTAGCTGACACATGCACAATTTGGATTTGATTTATAAATCAAGTACACACACACACTCCTGGGAAATGCTGGCACAGGTTTACTAGCTATGGCCCCTTCTGCCCAGACTAAAAGGTAGTTATGACTGCCACAATCAGCTCTTTATCAGCTACTGTAAGGCCCTTACCAAAGTGTAATGAGTCCTACTGTTTGCTCTGCCTATCATCCAAATGGTTAGTGTGACAAAGAGCAAGGCTATTGCAGTGGGCTATACAGTGTCACTAAATAGATATGCAAGTACATTAACAGCTTACTTATCTCTAAACAGACCAACCAAAATTTCAAGGTTTAAGTATATTTAATAATAATTAATAAAGGAGCAAGACAATACTCAAGCAATAAAGTAACTACAGAGCTCAGAATCACAGGAACTATTTTAGATGACATTGCATGACAGTCTCAAATAAATACAGAAACCATCAAAAGTAATCTTTACTATATTCCCATATATGTACACTAAATCACTTTTTTCCTATTGCCTTACTATTAGCAAGGCAAATGCAGATGGGTAGATGTAAGATACAAAGACACATGTGAACTGCAAAGGTCTTTCTCTAAGACAGGTCTGGAGTTTATAATCAACATTTCTGCTGGTTTAGCTGAGATAACATCACTCTTTGTCAGCTGCCTTCAGTTCCCAGGCTAACAGCAAGTAACATACATTTACTCATCTCTGCATCAAAAATACACATCTCTCATATGTTTGTGTAGAAGGGGAACTCATAACACAGTTGAACACTCTCAAATTTTCAAAATAGTAATTATTTATGTTTCATGACAACACAAGAACCTGTAGCTGTAGACATTTATGTCAGCTTGATGCAATGCAACTGAGATAACACATTTGTAAAACAACTGCAGCTTATTTTCTTGACATTTTGCAAGTTATCTCTGTATGTTCAAGACTTCCACCTTCTACTATTAATACATACATTTGCACAGGTAACACTTTATATACATTTCTGTTCTTCTCAAGTATGGTACACTGCGGTTACCTTATTGAAGCTCAGTAATACCTCTCAACCTCTTAGAGCAAGACATGTGGGCAAAGGCACAAATATAGCAGGGGCGGCTCGTGCTATAGGACTGTGGGACTGCAGCTCTCCCACCTGTAAAATGTGTCCCCCACCTGTGTACAGTCCCCCACCATCCCGTAGAACATATAAATAAAAAAAAAATAAACAGAAATTCTCGGACTCTATCTGCGCATGCGTGCTTAGTTCCTGGCTGCTGTGTTAGGCAGACCAGAACTCAAAGCACACATGCAGACTGCTTAGTTAGGCAGTCCAGATAGGGAAGGGAGTTAACTCCACCCTTCCAACCCAGAGATCTGTGCAGTGGTGACAGCACAAACCAGACAGTCTCCAGACTGCATCGCCCACAGGCTGGGCCAATTGCAGGAGGCTCCAGCCTCCTCACATATCACGGGAGACATGCGCGGGCTAGTAAGGACAGGTGGATTGCTAGTATGGAGGAGGATATCAGAGGAAACCGCTAGTATGGAGGATGACCAATTGGGTCATTCGTGGATCGCTTGGAGCCAAGAACGGACCGATCAGCTACAGGACATGACCGTCAGGTAAGGAGTGTGTGTACAGCTCACAATCAGCATTTGTACAAGGTGTGTGTGTGCGTGTGTGTGTGTGTGTGTGTTTGTGTATGTGTATGTGTGATTGTGTATTTGTGTATGTATGAGTGTGTGTGCGCATGTGTGTACACTTGCGTTATATCATATTCAAAAATCATTTATCTGCCCTTCTACTCACTGAGTTCTATGTTAGTTTCTAACTCGCACACAGCCCTGAAGGGAGAATGAATGAACTTCTGAGACTAAATGAAAACGTATACCTGCATATCAGCCACAACAGTTTCTCTTCAAGTACTTGTCTCCCTCTAATGCTGTCTTTATGACATACTCTTTTAATCTCTGTAATGTAACACTCTTTGGTAACCACAGCTTTTCCAATGTCGACATTTTTCCTGGCAGAACACACTGCACCAGTTTTACATTGTGAGGCTTACATGCTTCAAAAACAGCTCACATTTCCCATGTATTTTCCCTTCTGATTGTAACATGGAGACATCAACCTGCCATACCCACTAATAGTTGTTAGAGATAACCACTCCATTTTACAGTACTGAAATAAAGTCAGAAAGACACCTTGTATTTGCACTCTGCAGTCTAAAAATATATGTCTGTTGCTCATGCTTTGTGTTTATTGCTTAGGTATTGATTTTGCAGCAAGGTAAATAATATGGAGTTTTATATTGTATTGTATGTATTAAAAGCAATAATTATGACCTATGCATAACAAATATACAGTTCAGAGTCCACATTGTAAAATGTCAGCTGATGAACATTAACACTAAATGAGGAGCTATTAGGTAAGCATATATGACTCATTACCTAAATGTTGCAAACAAGAACTAAAATATGGTTGTATTTTTGTAAGAGGAAGGCAGTAGTTTGTTATACATAAACTGAAGTATGTAACTCATTCTTTAGCTCTCATCTGAGTTTTGTTAATTTGTTTCTATTTCTGTTATGTTACCTATTTTCTTTGTATGTACTTATTAACTGGATGCGCTCACTAGACACAAGTGTCACTTTTCAGGGACAACCTAGGAACACAACTTGGTTAATTGACTTGCCCAGATAAATGGAGGTGGAAGGAATTAAGCCTTGTGTCCTTGACTACAGGCAGTAGCTATATAACAGCTCATAGTTTTACTCCTCTAAGCTACCTGCCAGACCTAGATTACTAAACTGCATTTTCATATTTAAAATTAAGTGAATAAAATTCATGCAATCCACAACAGCACTGTATATGTGCGTGCATTTCTATATGTCTATAGTTCTACATCTATCTATATGGGTATACCTAAAATGATCTAATGCTAACATGAAAAATTCCTAGGCACAAAATATTGACAGAAACTAAAAATATTAAAACAAATTATGTTTTTCAGGGCGAAGCTTCCCCATGCTCCCCATACCACCTGCTACATAAATATACCAACTCTGAAATCACAGTACAGTAGGGACAGAGTATATACCCTTCCCGGCTATAGCACTGATTTTGTTTTACATATTTTTCACGTCAATATTATTTGTATTAGCTCAGTTTGTGTGTATAATGCCCCCGTTTCTTCATGGTGGTGGGTAGAGAATAAGGTTTGAACCCTGTACCTTGGGCCCAAGTGACAAGAGCCTGAATTCCCTACCCACCACCATTTCTAAAACATTTGCAGATTTTTGCCTCATATTTGTTCTGTTCCTCATAAAATCTGTGGTTTCTGTATTTTTGTTACTTAAAGCAGACAGTGGTGCAGTGGTAGCAGTGTTGCCTGATAGTTATGGGTTGTCTGGTTTGATTCTTGGCTGGGGTGCCATTTGTGTGGGTTTACTATGGTACCCTCAGTGGATATTTGTTCCTATTTTTTGGACTGTATTCCCCCAATTTTGGCTTAGTCCAGGTTTTTTGTGCCAAGGTTGAGAGCTATGGTGATAACTGAACTCACTGAATATGTTTGGGGACTGTATTCCCCCATTATTGGCTTTGTTCAGGTGTTTTGTGCTAAGATGTTGACAGCTATGGTGAGAACTGAATTCACTAAATGGTAGCCATTTAAGTTTCAGTCTTCTTATTTTTCATAAAAATAGATTTACATTAGTGTTATGTTGCTCTGGCTGTTTTGCACAGGGACCTGGGTTCAATACTTGGCAGTAAAATGTATGGTGGTAACACAGCATTTTATTCTAGCAACTTTCCAACATTATCCAAGCAATGTTTAAAATGTGTCCCTGGTTTTGGGGCTTTTGCCCCCCCCCCCCCCAATAAATTTTGGCTTTGTCCAGATTTCTTGTGCTGCAAAGTTCAGAGATGCAGCTGAGTGTTGAGTAGGTTTTACAAGGAGCTGAGAGCTGCAGGGGAACAAAAGTTTAGTGCTGCTTATGCTGAATTTATTTGTATTGTAAATAGCACAACAGGTAATGTACTTGCTTTTGATGCAGAAGGCTGTGGGTTCTACTCCCACAGTAAATAAATCCATTGCTGATATTGTATTTTGTTGTGAATGGGATGGATGCTGCAATCCTCCTTGGCGAAGATACCTAATAACTATGAACCTGTTATCAGTTTGCCATCCATTACCTATTGCAATATTACTAGCATTATAATTTTTTTAATGCAACATAAGCAATTTATTCCTCAAGGGCAACAGGCACTTTATTTGTAGATGAAACAATGACACATAAAGTTGTTTGCTAGCAGTAACCTCTTCATTAGTTAACAAATTTCTTTAATGTGGAATTATTTAGATGGCTTTTACTTCTTCAGAGATTGTGTATATTTACTGATACTGGTGGACTGTTGAAGTTTGAGTAGACTTTTATGATGGCAATGTTCTGAATTGGGCAGTTCAACTGTACTGTATTGTACAAGGAGTATAATTTAATGCATTCAGGAATGTGTATCAAAGAGCATGTGTATGTTTCATGTTCAAGGGGCCTATGATTTGAAAACAGCCCAAAATGAATCTTTATCTGCCACTGGCAAAATGTATTTTCTTTGAATGTGGGTTTCAATGCTGTTTCAATGAATGTGAGTTTCAAAGGCAGAGAAGTTTTAATGCTAAGTCTATTTTCATTGTGAGACTGCATTGCTTTGTTTAGCAGATTTCTGTTATTCTTTGTGCTGTAAAATGTAAAATGAAACTTTTAAATGAAATCCAAATCATTGTAGAAGTAAAGCAGTATGCAAATTACAGTGTTTATGGTAAATGTGGTGAAATAGCCACATCATGGTACATTGGAATAGCTGCAGGGGGGAGGCCCCATTTGACCATGATTTTGTGAGGAGGGGAAAGGCGGCAAACACAGACAGCCCCAGCTGAACTATACCTCTTAACTGTCCAGATTTTTGCAGAATTAATAGATTTTTGCTTCTAATTTTTGGTTTGTTACTCATAAAATTTGTGGTTTTCTGGCAAATCATTTAGGAATGAAGTCACTAAATAATGACATACATTGAGTTTCACACTTCATACTTTTCAGAAAAATGCATGCTAAAGCAAGACCTGTTGTTCTGTCAACTGACTGTTTATACAAGAGCAACTTTTAGTACTGTTCATATGTTCCCCCAATATATTTGGCCTTGTCCAAATTTCCTGTGCTAAGAGGATGAGAGGTACGCTCAAATAAATCACTTTATAGAATTAGGTATATCAAACCTCTCAACTGTCCCTGATTTTGGCTCAAAATGTTGCTCTCCCCTAACAATCCCTCCACAAAATGGCAAATTTGGAAGAAAATGTGGAGGGTTTACAATTAATAAATAATTGTAATGATCGGTTTTAAATTGCTTTTAATTTCAGAAATGCATGTATATTCTCTTATTTTTCGGCTGCTCAAGTTAACAGTACTAATATTACAAGTGTCCCTTCTTTGACAGGTTCTCAGCTGTATTGTGTGGGTACTTTATATTTTTGCATCACATTTTTGGTCCATTTTTCATAAAATTGTGTTTGTTTTTGGCAAATAAGTGGCAAATCATTAAAGATTGAAGTTAGAAAATAATGATAGACATTTGAGTTTCAGATTTCATACCCTTCAGAAAATTCAGACTAACGTAAGACCTACTATTCTATTATCTTTCTAAGTTTATTAGAATAATATTTAAAAATTGCCCTTATTTTTGGGCATTTGTCCCACTTCTCTGTATGGCTTTGTCCAGATTTCTTGCTCAAGGCCATCATCGTCAGCCAGAGACAACTAATTATGACATACTTGTTGAAACTCACTCCCCCACTTAGTGACTCTGGATGTGTCCAAGCAAGGCAAGGAGCAGTTATGCAGTGTAAATGTGCAGAGTATCCCCCCATCCATGGTAGAAACAAGTACTACAGTGGCTTTTCATCTTTCCTTGATTTTGAAGACTATTCTGGTTTTCTGTCATATTTTTATACTGTTGATTTATGCTTCTTATTCAGAAAATGCATGTCATTGCAGTGCCTATTGCTCTGTGTTTAACAATGCTTTAATAACCATCAGGTAAGCTTGTCTGAGACTGTAAGATGCAAGTAAGCTTTAATAAGCATGCTGTTAAAGAATTACCAACATTGAAGGCCTTTTTGTTGTTGCCATGCAGAGAATATTTACATAACTAGATAGTGTGTAAGTCTTAAGTACTGAAATGCATATGACAGTATTTGTAATAAAAGACAGGATTACCGTATTTTCAGAAGCTCATTACATTTGTTGGGAACTTCAGTCATTTGCAGGCTTTACCTGTAAACTAAACAGAATGCCAGTCTATAACTTGTGTAGTAATTCTTTAAGCAATTTATCTTGAGCTTGTTTCTTGTTTGCTGTTCATTTTTTTACTTTGATCATATTTTCTCCATGAAACAAGTAGATAGTTGTTGGCAGGCAGCAGGTCCTTTTTGGATAAGAAACATTTTTGCAAGTGGGGTATTGCTACTTTCAGTATGTTGGTTGGTACTTTTATAAAGCTAAATATAAATTATAATTAAAACTGCAGTGCAAGGAGAAGTGGTTTGACTTGAGAGCTGCTTGTTTTTTTATACCCGATTTTGACTGGCATTCCAGTAATGTATTTAAAAAGTAATTTATTTTTTCATGCCTTACAACCTTTTTGTTTCCATCTAGATATTAAGTAAGCTCTCATGTAGCCAATGCATTGAAATATTTTTTTTTCTTTTTCACTTCATTTTGTCTTGATTGGACTCTCATAATGATGGTTTGGCACCCAGGGCAGCGTATTTAATTAAAGTCCTAGTTTTTGTGGTTTTGAGCATAGCTCCACCCCTTTCAAGTTGGTCAACCCCCCTCCCATTGGCCCCACCCATTCAGCTGTCTCCTGCAGCCTCCCTTTGATTTCAAGTCACCAGCCGCCACTGAAATAAAGGTGTGACAAAGGGCCAGAAATAGTGACACTTTTTAAATATTGCACTTAAAAACTTAGAAATCTGATAGAATAACAGGTTTTGTATTTGCATGACTTTCCTGAAGGATATAACATCTGACATTCAAATGTGCTATTATTTTATGACTTCAGTCTTTAATGATTTGCCAGGAAAGACACAAATGTCTGAGAAACTGACTAAAAAAAATGAGGCAAATGTGCACATTCTGCAAAAATCTGGACAGTTGAGAGGTATGAGCTCAGTACATAACATACAGTTCAACACGGTTACCATTTAAAACATCTAAAACTCATAACATCTAAATTCAAAACATCGAGACCATAACATCGAAAACCCAAAACATCTGAAAGTCATAACAATGAATTTCATAACATTGAAGATGTATAATATGGAATAATGTATCATCAAACATCTATATGTTATAGTTTAATCTGTTAATCTTGTGGTATCACTATGAGATGTTGTAGTTTTTATTTATATAAGTCTTCTATAGTGCAGGAATTTATTCTATTTATATAGTGCTATTTTGCCATATGTAGGTGTTTTTTTGGTCATACAGGTAAGTGATTTAGACATTATGTGTGCATTCTTTATGGTGATTGTGATACAGTGGAGTTAGGAAATTAACTTTTTCCCACTGTAGTGCGATCTCGGAGTTGGTATATTTAATTTACAGGAAGTGGGGGGGCAGACCCCCTCATATGGGGGGTGCAGGGGGGCTTGCCCCCCTGCAGAAACATAGAGTAAAAAGTGTGTTTGTTAGTTTGGTGTTGTTATAGGTGGAGGGGATGTTATTTACATGTGTTTTGCAGTGTTCAATGTTGTGATGCAGTTTCAATGTTCTGAGTTTTCGACATTATGGGTTTTTGATGTTATGGTCACAATGTTTTGAATTTAGATTTTATGAGTTTTAGATGTTTTGAATGGTAACCATTCAACACACACTTCTGAATCAGTAGTTTAATATCCACATTACATATATTCTCTTAGATTTGTAAGACAGGCATATGAGTCACAGTCTTTTCACCAATGACATATGATTATTTAGAAAATACCAGTTAGCTGGGCTGCCAGTGTTACTACTGTTTAAATTCCTATTTCCCATGACTGCATCCCCCCATCTGCATTCCATTACATGCTTAAATGTATGAAATACCTGGTATAGTGCTGTAGTCATTTGTCAGAAGAAATCCTCTGGTAGTGTAGTAAAAAAAAATCACAGCCTGTATTCATGAAGAAGGTGTCAGACCTGTTGCAGCTTGCTTTTTGTATGTAATGCTCATGAAGAGTTGATGGCTTATGCACCAGTCTATTGGTCCAATTTGCTAATTGCATCAAGAACAGCTGAGTTGCCTTTCCATTAGCTAATGGCATGGCAACACAGGGCTATAATTAAAGCCTTCATGTGGGCCTTGGCCCTTTTCCTGGCATGAGGGGAGGACATTATCAAGGTGTGGGAGCTACAGCTTCACAGAGGGTAGGTAGAAATGCTATCCACTGTTTGGATGGATGTGTAGTGGTACATTGCTGTGACTCTAGGGCACAGGGTCCTGGGTTCAAGTCTTGGCAAGGCTGGTTGCTTTGTTGCTGGGCAGAACAGTGGCTGAATGAGATAGAGTGATTAAAGTAGTTTTAAGCAAGTTTGTGTGGTTTTACATGATGCTAAGTGGAATCAAGAGATGCTTAGGGTCCCTTGGCTTTGCTTAGTGGCACTTACTCCTGCTTAAACATGCTCTAATTTTAAAAAAAAGAAAATAAAAAAAAGTGATAGGAAAGTGGTGAAATGGGGCCAAGCAGGTGGGAAATCATTATGAAAGTATGCTAGAGATGTGCAGGACGGGTGTAGGAAAGGACCATAGCTCTCCATTTCTTCTGCAGCAACATCTGGGAATGATGTGGACAATTTGAAATTTAGAGCCTCACATCCCACAGGGAGGGGTGTAGGTAACATACATTTGTTGAGTAATTCAAGGGTAAATTGATTGATATCAATGTACATGCGAGGCAAAATGGAGAGCTATGTATGGGAAGTGATTTTTTTGGGGAAAAGTTGACCTTTTTTTTTTTTAAGGTAAGAGTGGGATATTGGGGAAAGGTTGATGGTAAGTTTGGGGAGGTAAGTTGGGTAGGAGAAGTTGCTTTTGGAGACAGGCAAGACAGATAAGACAGCAGACTGGGGTGGTGTATGACATATGAGGGGGTAAACACCTTTGACAGGGAGGGTGGTTGGGAATCGGAGGGCCATGTGCTCCAGATGGAAACAGTGGGACTGAGGTCCCCACCAATGGGCAGTCACCACTGCCCCTTCACAGCCCCAAAAGTGGCTGTGCTGGGGGATGGATGATGGGGCCAGCCTTCTCCTGGTGGTGCACCAGTCTGCCCTTGATCTGGTGCAGGTGGTCATCCAAATCACGCTGGATGACCCTACGCACCACACTTTGGAACTGGTTTTGGGTGACAGGGTCCTCTCCATGCCCATGCACAAGGGGGATGAGCCCCGTCCCCTGAGGCAGTTCCACCCAAGGGTGGTGCAGGATCAGCAGAGGAGGCAGCCTTAGGTTGGGACCCAGATGTCCTGGGACCCAGTGCTGTGATCAGATAAGTCGGGACAGGCAGATGGGATCTGCCTTCCTAAACATGCTATGATGTCGAGGTTTGATAAAATGTATTGGTTAGTCATGAACAAAACATTTCAACATTGGTTATAACAGCATGCATGGGTGTTCCAATTAACTCAGAACAATAGAACTGAAAAAATTGTATGGCAAGCAGCACACATGCATAAATTGAATAACAGTCGGTATTGTAACAGCATGCCAGTTACTGTACATTTACGGCAAAAGGCCAGCAACAATGGAATTTGAACAAGGTATGTTAGCACGCAACCATTTAAATAGATGAACAATAATAGAACACACGTTCCAACATTAGGTTTTGAGAACAACATACCCGTAGTATATGAATAGAAATTATTGATGCAGATAGGGAGTGGGGGAGAGTAAAACAGTCCATTGCAACTGTATAGGCTCATATTTTTCACAACAGTACTGCTCAATACTGCACAAGTCTGCCATCACTTTACATCTACCTGAGGCCTTCAGCTACTTTAACACAGACCTATTAATCAATAAACCAGGAATGCTATGGGGCAAGCTATAACAACTCTAGGTACATGAGTAGAGGGGACTTATACATGTCATGGTTACATATATGGCAAGATGTACTCTGCACTGATGTTGTGTAACTGTGCTAATGGCATACTTCTACTGGATTTTTATCTGTGTACAAGGTTATTGGCAAAAGTGATCACTAGTCATGACATCATGACACTTGAGAGACATGTATCAGGAAGAGTGAATAGTGTATATAGCTATCCTGCTATCATTTGTAGGCATGGGGCTGGGCCCTGCAACATTTGTACAAATTTTATTACTATAGCCTTCATACAGCTAATACAAAAATTTATTTATCTGTCATCCTTGTGGAGAAAATATCTTTTAACACTACCTGAATGTTTCTACAAATAGTCAGGATTACTTGTGTGCAACTATAAACACATTTTAGTACCAGTCCCTGGATTCAAACCATGGCCTGTTTGTGCAAAACTAAACAACGTATTGATTTCTTATTGCACTGAGTGAATGTGCCACTGCTGTCTGTTGCTTGACTGATTTGTGCCTAAAACTCACTTGGTTACACACTCTGACCTTATAATATATGTGGAGTGTTACAGAAGAGTGTAGTGACAGTTGAACATACATGCCTAAGATTCATGCATGATAGATAGTTAGTGTACTGTGTATTGATACATTGAATGCAGGCGTACAAATTTAACCCCTAGCTGATGTGATTATGTGTGATCTGTACAGACCACAACAGATGCTGGGTTGCATACCTGACCTATAAACATTTGCACATCATTATATATTTTCAGTTTCCACCTATTATGGTCTCATACTTGCCTGCATCAGCATACCTGCTTTCAGAAATACATGTAGCTGAAATGCAAAGGTTAACACAAGACAATGCAGCAGGGAATACACTGTAATACATTACACATTACTATTCAAGGTTCAGATCCTAGTGCAGAGCATATATCACTTTTCATTGTATCTTGTTTTAAAGCTCCACATCTACAGTTTACCATAACAGCTGCCTAGCAGACACACCACATTGGATTCTTGCTCTCATAGCCATATTTGCTGTGTAGCACCTGTACATTTGTATTTCTCCAACAACAGACCAGATTAAACACAACACGTTTTTGGAATAAGCTTTATTGTGGGTAACATGACACCATGGTTTATTACATTCTAACTTCTACATTCAGTTGTACTGCATATCCTGTAGATGAAGAATGTATGTCATTTACTACTTTCACAGTAGCAAGCACAGTATAGTTTATTAACAGATTAATTCCTACACACTATTACTACAGTATTGGCTTCCTTTAATCAATAGTAGATTGTTTGCTGCTTTCATCTGTATTACACAGTACCTGGCATTAGTTACTTATATTAGTGTTGGTCTAACAACACATTTATTCAGTACACTCAGAACACACTATACCTAATGGCAGTAAACAATTACACTTTCTTATTTATTGATTATGAGCCCTCTCCTCTGCAGCTGTGGGGAGAAAACACACCATTATGCATACCTGTCTATCAGATATTCATACTATAATTTGATAAATCACCAGTAGATATACTTACAAACCTCTGGGGCATTCCTGCTCCAAGCATCTTGTATCCACTGGGCCAAGAGCACCCTCTTCCTTCATTTCAGGTCTTCATAATGATGACGGACCTGCTCATCAGTGTGGGGGATGCCAGTGGCATTGGTGAGCTCACATGCCAGATGGTCCCAGGCCTCAGACTTGTATTCTGAGCCCTGATACTGGCCCTGCAGCAGTCTGATGTCATAATTCTTTACAAGGAGCCCAACCATGACCCTGGACTCCAACATGCCCCAGCGCTGTGCCCAAATGTACACTCCTTCACCGGCACTGCCATAGCACCTACAGGGATCAAACTCTAACAGGTTCTGCCTGTATTCCTGCCTGTGCAGTTTACATAAGGCTATATTCCTACCCTTTGCCACCATTGAACCATTTTCAAAAATGCTAGGCATAGCAAGGCAGTGTGCAAACCCGCTAAGCTGAGCTGAATACTGCTTAGAATGGAACTTCTTAGCAATGCTCAAACTGGCTCAGCAGAGCTAAACATTAAGTATTACTCAGACAGGTCCTGTTTAAGTATTGTTTTGCTTGTCTTAGCACTGCTTAGCAGACCTGAGCTAAGGACCAACAAAATTTTTCATTTCAAGAAGAGTTTGATTTGGATATTAATTACTCATTACTGATGCATTATTATTAAGTGTATATATTTTACTTTACATGATGTCCCCCTGTGTGCTTTCATTACATTACCTTGGGGTATGACTGTACAGTATCGAACACATGTTTAAATGGGGGTTTTCACCTCATATCTCCACTGACACTGGGATTCTGGACCAGCTGCACTACCCTGGTTAACAAATATCAATTACTACATCAATAAATAAATAAAAAAATAATATAAAAAGGCTTTCCCATGTAAAAACTGAACGGCTTGTTTTGGTATTTGAGCTGTGCACCTACTACACATGAAACTGTGACTCTAACAACTCAGTAGCAGTGATTTCAGCTATGCTTTTCTATATAGCTTTTCATTATATTTAAGCACTGGTGAGTAAAGTGCCACACCATGCAAACCAGCTCAGCTACGCTTAAACTTTAAATACAACAAAATAAAAAAAAAAATAATCCATTAATTTTATGTTAAACATCACACTTCAATTATGAAATAAGTGTCCGGGGGCACTTTCTTTATTGTTTTAATGCCGTATGACACCTTTACAATCCAGGGGGTGTTATGGATAATGTAACACACCCCCCTACATGACATTACTTCATTTTCAGATCAGCCTCTCAACTGTACAGATTTTCACATGATGTCCACATTTGTGCCTCATATTTTTGGTCTGTTTTTTCATAAAAGTATGTTTCTCTGGTAAATCACTGGTCATATCATTATCTGCAGTTATAAAATAATGACAGGTATTTCAGTGTCTGATGACATACTATTCAGAATATCCATGCTAATGCAAAACCTGTCATTCTATCAACTTTCTAAGTTTGTAAGAGCAATATTTAAAACTGTCCCTATTTTTGGCCTTTTGTCCCCCTTTAACTAATGGCTTTGTCCAGACTTCTAGCTCTAAGAGGTTGAGAGGTATGTGTCCGAGGACAATTTTTTATTGTACAGTGCCATACGGCACTTTCACAATGCAGGGGGTGTGTTACAATATCTGTAACACACCCCTTGCATAACATTTTTTCCTCATTTCAGCTTTTAAGTGCCCAAGGGCACTTTCTTTATCATAAAGTGCTGTACGGCACTTTCACAATGCAGGGGCTGTGTTACAGTACCTGTCACACACTTCTGCATTACATTCACTTCCCATTCATCATTTCAGTGTCCTTGGACACTGTTTTCTATTGTAAAGTGCTGTATAGCACTTTGACAGTGCAGGGGGTGTGTTACATTTCTATGTGCACTACCGTAACACGCCCCCTGCACTGATTCAGTATCCATGTACATGGCTCCATCTCAGTAGTGTGCCTTCATTAATATACAAGGCATGCTGCTGAGAGGGAGATGGGGACATGGACACCATTCATTCCATGTAAGAATAACACTTTTCCTACATGGAGTTTATTAAATCCGGGGGTAAATGTTTTATAATACAAATGTATTATAACGTTGTTTACAAGGTTTTAAGAAGTGTTTGTATTTTGAGTGCATTCAAAAACATGTATTAATGGATAAGTCATGTGATATGTTTTAGCTATTTGATTAGTGTTCTAATTATATAAATTAGTGCATGGTTTTAATTTTTAAGTTCTGATGAAGTTCCACCAAGCTCTTAACTGATGAGTAAATGTTTTTGGACAAGGTTTTTTTTTTTAAGTGTTTTTTAAGTTAGTTTTCCATATTCCTGTCCACAGTGATCCAGGTGGTGCTCTTGTGTTTAACCATTACAGATCATATTACACAGTTTCAGTACAGAATGCCAGGAATGGGATATCACAATAGTTTGCAGTGTAGATATACTATCTTGTCTTTCTGCCATATCACTGGGATGATCTTAGGACTGATGTGACTCAGTATTTCATAAATTCAGTTCATATTTCTCAACTGTCTGCATTTTTGCAGAATGTCCAGTTTTTGTCTTATGCTTTTGATATTTTTCTAATAAAATATTGGTTTTATGGCAAATTATTGGCATGCAATTGCTGACTGAAGTCAGAAAATAATGACAGACATTTGATTTTAAAAATTCATGCTCTTTAGAAAATTCATGCTACTGTAAAACCTATCATTTTAACAATTTCTAAGTTTGCAAGAGCAATATTAAAATCAGTCCTTATTTTCTGGGCCTTTGTGTCTTCAGTATTTATGGCTCTGTCAAGATTTCTTGCTCTAAGAGATTGAGAGGTATGTTCAAGTTTCATTCTATCACATTGCTATGAGAAGTCAGTGTCAAATATGTCCCTATTTCTGGTTAATTTTCCCCACATTATTTTGTCCTTTGTGCAGATGTGTTGAATTAAGAGAGCTATCTGTGAAGCCCTGGTGATCATTGTGGTATTCCACGCAAAACTACAGATAAGTGGTCTGCTTTAAACAGGATTGGAATCAATGTTCTCCTTACACAGTTTTCTGGCCTGCAACACTGTTGCCAGCCATGAAACCTCACTTAGACATGGTGGATAGCATGAATATGCATTGCACAGGGTGCATTCTGTTGCTCGCTGCACACCTCCTTGGACACATGTAAACTCTATGTACACTTCATGAGGAGTCTACACAGGGTTTATTGACTCCTTGGGTATGTTTGATTTGTCTTCCCAACTTGTTTATTTCAGCAAAGTTATCATTCAGCCGCTTTCCCATTTCCTATATTTTTCATCTCTCACCTTAATCAAGTATCTAGTTCTTATGGAAATATACCCTCCTGATGTTGGGTGCCTAGATCCTGATGTTAAACATTTGTTTTTTGTGTTCAAACAATTTTTGTTTCAAAACTTGCCACATTTCCTCTGTAGTTTTCTGCTAAATTCATCACTTCAATTAGTTTAAATAGTGTCTGTTTTGATTAGATATAATCTGTTACTAATCTTCTGCACATCGGTTTAGATTTTAATTTGGAAAAATTATCTAGCAAATATTTAATCTTTACAATTCCATGATAATGCACATCAGTGGTGGTAAAACTTAGCATGGAATAGCAGTCACTTCATTATGAACACAAACAATGATTGGTATGTTCTTTTCTCTGGTACTACTCCTTTCTCCCCCAGGTAATATCAACAAATATAACTCCCCCTACTATCACTAGGGAACAGGTCCTTAATGCTCTCTCTAAGACCAAGAACGCTACATCAGTGGGCCCAGACAATATCCCAGGATGCCTTCTAAATAGCATGAAACATGACCTATCAGGGCCTCTAGAATTACTATTTAACTGTAGCCTCCAGACAGGCTTCATGCCTCATGAATAGAGAAAAGCAACAGTCATCCCTCTGCACAGGGTGGGCCATCTACAGACCCTGGAAACTACAGACCCATAAGTCTCACTAGTCTTATATGTAAAGCCATGTAAAGAATTAGCATGGAGATGAAAAACAGAGATATACTAAACCTCCAGACACTAGACCCAACCCAGTTTGGTTTTGTAAAGGGCAGATCATGCCTACTCAACCTAGTGAACTTCTTTGAGATGGTTACAAAAGCAAAGAATGAAGGCAAAATTGTTCACACTGCCTACCTTGACCTGACCAAGGCATTTGACACAAAACCCCACTCGGGCATCATTGACAAACTCAAGAGGTTAGGCACAAACCCATATGTCACCCAATGGATAGCCATCTGGCTCACAGACAGGACTCAGGATGTTGGAACTGGGGAGTCCACCTCTACAAAGAGACCAGTCACAAGTAGAGTCCCTCAGAGATCAGTCCTTGGACCACTCCTTTTTGGCATTTACTTCTCAGAAGTCAAGGACAATGTCAGTGGTCTCTGGCTGAATAAACTTGCAGATGACTGCAAATTAGGAGCTGTCATTGAATCTCACACTGACACAAATGTTCTCCAGGAGGGGCTGACACAGACAAACAACTGGTGTTAGAGTCATGGTTCATGTCCCAGGCCCATGCTTAACACTTATCAAGGGTATCAGAACTCATCCGACATTTGGAATGCATGGCTAGGCTTAAAAAGCCATTGTGGTCCTTAGCCTAGTAAGCACTTATGAACCTATGAACCTATGGTAGGCTTTTTTATGATCAGAGGCAGTTGTTGTTTTTGAGCAGACATTGTAAATGATTTCTAAATAATTTTTGTACTAATGTTTTGACTTAATATTATTCCAGTCTGTTTCTGGTAAATTAAAGTCCCCAGCTAGTATTATTCTTCCCGCCTGTGTTTCCTATAAGAAATGTATGAATTCCTCTAGGTCATCAGTACTTGGCTTTGCTGGCCTATACAGTCCAACAATAGTTATATGTTCCAGGGATGTCGTGTTATCACTGAACATGTAATAATCACAGATCTCATAACAGTCTTTAATCCTTATCATAACACTTCCACCATTTTTGTTAGAATTTCTGTTCCAGTAAAATCATGTATACCCTGTCAGAACTAGTTTCATATTATTGTATTCTTTTAACCATGTTTCACAAACATCAATCCTGTGAGAACATAGTACATTTTTCAGTAAAAAATTCTATTGCTAATCTTACTAGCATTGACAGCCATCAAATATACGTCAAATGTTGCTATCTCTGAACAATTACATTTATGACTTAGCAAAAATCTTGCCTTGTGTTTGTCAAATGATGCAAATTATCTGATGCAAAAACGTTCTTCCCTTTTTTTGACAAGTGCATACTATCCTGCCTAAACATGTATGAACGAAAAATTTAGCTTAGGTGCTCTACACATTTCCACCTTTTGAAAATTGGCCATTTTTTCATGTAGGTATTTGCCGCCCAAAAATCCTTTCTTTCATGATGACCTGACTCTCGTTTATATATGTGATTTGTGAAAAATATATCCTATCTGTGCAAGCCATGCTATCTAAGAAGGCTGCAATTTTCCTATTAACTGTAAGAAAGTCCTTGCAGATGAGATTGTCTTATCAACATGAATAAAAACAGTTCCATACTTTCTTACGTTAAAGCATTCCAAAGCATTGATCACATCCCTTATATTTGCCCCTTGAAAGCATAACACTTTTTGATATTCATTGGGCCGGATTCACGAAGGCTTGCACGGAGTCTTACAGTAGAGTAAGACTCCATGCAGCCATCATGTCCGACGAGCGATCCAGGAACAGCCTGTAAGGGCGTGTAAGAGAGCTCCTAAAAAGGCTCTTACACGGACAGGGCTGGGATATGCAAATTACCTCAAATGCAGGTGAAAGGCATGCAAATGAGGTAGATTTGCGAATCAGGAAATCCGAACCTGTCCGAGTAAGAGCAGTGCTATTTGCAGAAATGTACTCAGTTGACAACTGATTACTGTTCTGCAAATAGCAAAACGGAGCCATGACAGCTCCAAATAACGGGTGCATCCAGTGCAGGAAGCATGCCAATGGCCAAATATACGGCCATGTGAAATGTTTCCTGATGCAATATGAAAATAAAAATATTTTAATTTTTTTTCGCCTATTTCCGATGTTTAAGCGTAGTGCAGCGCCGCACAAACGGGCTGCACTCTAAAACCCAGAATACTAAAAATTAAAACCCACCAATGTGTATTTTATTGAAATTGTTAATGTACAATGCAAGGGAATGGCAGGCTGAAGACAACATGGCCACCAAGTAGAGGTTGCTAAGGGGGGAAGCTCAGTCTAAGACATGTAACCAAGCATTAGTAGGCAATCCTATGTAAATGAGCGTTAGGATAGTGAATCGCAAGTTTCCATAGCAAATTAGCACAGTCAGTGGAGTGTAGGAGTAGGATATGGGGAGTAACAGAGTAGAAGATAGGTGACATCACGAGGCGGGTATGTATGAAAGAAGTGAAGCTCATTGGAGCAGAGTGGCATGTGTCAGCCATCATTTACACGTCATGGAAAGAGGTGTGTCAACAGATAGGCTAGGGAAAGGCCAGAAATGGAAGGTGTATGCCATGGATAACACCGAAGTTTCTTGCTGAGCATGCATGCATGCATGTGCACGCTTGTAAACCCGAGTAAGACAGAGTGAGCACGTGTAAGCATGAGTGTGCGCGTTTAAGCCAGAGTAAGCATGTATAAGGCTGTTTAAAGAGTTGTAAGCACGTTTGCGCTGGTGTGCACGTGTGTAAACCCAATTAAGCACGTTTTAGTCCGTGTAAGCATGTGTGCGCTCATGTTAGCTGGGGTGCATGTGTTTCTGCTTGTGTGCGCAGCGCTCCCCCCCTGAGGAAACAGAAAGGAAAAAGGAAGCACAACAAATATTAGGAAGCTACCATGGAGTACTAGCAGAGCTAGCAGGTGAAAACAATCAGAATCAGGCAATTACACAGGCAGTACACTAGCCCAGCCCAGCCTAGCACTTAAAACTCTGCAAACAACAGTCCAGTATGTTTCTCACAACAGACACTGCAGTAAGCTAATAGAAGTGAAAACTGAAAAAGCTTTACTGAGACAAAGAAATGTTAGGGTCTGCCATTGCTGTTATAAGGTGACATATGCAACATGCTGAGGGTGGTGACAATGGAAATGCTGCTGGACAACTCACAGTGAGGAGACGGGGAAGAGTGTACAGGCCCAGGTTAACCTACCAGGGGCTACATGAGCTGGAGATAGTGGAGCGCTATAGAGTGGACAGAGACCTCCTGCAGCAAATTGTTGAGCTGTGCAGGCCACGCCTCACACACAGAACCAACAGAGGGGAACCCATCCCAGTGGAAACCAAGGTATGTGTTGGCCTAAGAATATTAGCAACAGGCACCTTCCAGAGACCAACTGGTGATATGATGGGGATATCACAGGCATCAGCATCCCGGGTACTACACCAGTTCCTGGATGCCATGTCAGCACATGTCGGTGATCATGTATATTTCTCCAATTCCCATGAGGTAATGGCCAGCAATATGCGTCTCTTCCTGCAAATAGCAGAATACCCTGAGGTAGTGGGTACAATAGACTGCACGTACATACACATCAAAGCACCAGCTGGCGAGTGGGGTAGGGTCTACTTCAACAGCAAGGGCTTCCCCTCCATCAACTGCCAGGTCATGTGTGATGCCCAGGGCATAATACTGAATGTGTGTGCAGGCTGTCCTGGAAGCTACCATGATTCCCATATCTGGCATCTGACACAGCTGTACCAGACATTTGCCACTGGGGACATCCCACATGGTCACCTAGTGGGGGATGCTGGCTATGCACTGTAGCCATGGCTGATGACATCCATCAGAAATGCACACACACCTGAACAGGAACGCCATAATGAGGCACACGCACAAACACGTAATGTAATAGAGCATGTGCTTGAGCTGCTCAAGTCAAGGTTCCAGTGCTTGGACACATCTGGTGGAGCCTTGCAGTACTCACCAACTACATGTACCCAAATTGTCATGGTATGTGCCATGCTACATAATATGATCATGCGAAAACAGCTGCAGCAGGACCAGCATAGGCCTGGGCCAAACAGCCCCCCCACCATTGCCAAGGCCATCACAGGCAGAGCGTGACTCGGAGGAGGAACAACCTGAGCCTGCCCTAGTAGGCAGAAGGAGGCGTGCCCAGTATGCATTGGCCTTGGCAAAGAGGCAGCGCATAGCACATACACTGGCTCAGTAGGAACTCTGGAAATTATACCTCTCTCTGACTCGCACATATAGTAAAAGGGATGCCTAAGTTGACACTACCTGCTTTCAAACATGTACAGGGAGTGTAGTATGTGCATCCGACATAGGCAGCCCTGCAGCACCACCTAAAGCATGATTGCCATGTGTTAAGCAATATAAAGCAGTGCTAAACAGCATTTACCACCATGTAGTATTTGCAAACAAAATCTCACACACCAACTAGCACAACTGTGGTCAATGTTCAGTAATATTGGGCAACGTCCAGCAATGTTGGTGAATATTGAGCAATGTCGGACAAGCCTGGTCGAAGTAGGGCATAGTTGAACAAATGCCAACATGCTCATATTTGCTTAACTGGCCCTTAAAAAGTCTGGTCTGCTCAGTATGAAAATATAAAGCAGTGATGGGCCTCGAACCCAGGATACTGTGCACTATAGCCAAAGTACTGAACCACTAAACCATGACAGTATTGCAGTGGTCAGCCTGTATGAATGAATGTTGCTAAGTCTATGCAAAGTATTTCATGGAAACCCTGCAGGCACAGCATAATCCTTGTTGAGTTATGACACAAAGGTGAGTCCTGCAGTGAGAACAGAACCTGACTTCCAACACACACAGTATAAATGTTAATAACGGTCATGTTCACACACATCGACAAATGTAGTGGACCTCAGATAGCAACATACTGAAGGGTCACACTGGGCACGCTCACACACTTGAATAAATGAGACAAATGTCAGGCAACAAAATACGGAATGGCAGAACGGGGCATGCTCACACACTTAGGCCATGTCTGAGTACAGCAGTGGGCCACACATATCTGGAAGTTGCATGTGTTAACCCAGGAACCTGTCACTATACAGCAATCCGCCCTGTGCACACAGTTATATGACAACAGACACATCTATAATATAGTGGAACCCTGTCATAATCAAATATGTTCTGCAGATACCGAAGTTGTTCATAGAAACTGGTAAAGCAAAGATGATAAAGACCTGCAAACAGTATCAGCAATAAACATTGTGCATCTTGAACATCAGCATAGGTTTAGAGGTCGATACTAGGCTATCTGCCCTAGGGCATGTACAGGCCTAGCCAGAGTGTGTTTGCCATTCACAACCCTGTCAGATTACTACACTGTGTGTGTGAATAGTAGGTCACACAAGATAACCCATGTATGTTTAGGCTAGTGTGCCTCTGTCCAGCAGGGACACAGAAGATATCCCAGGGGTAAACATACGATCACCCATACAGTCATCAAGATGTCTCCAGTAGGTGGTCAGTGGGTGGCTCTGCCTATGTGAAACTGGGATTGCATTCTGGAGTGAGTGGAGCCTCTGGGATAAGAATCTTTCCCTCCACAATGTCCTATTAACATCTGTGCTGACGTATACGTCCCTGGAGTGTGTATCTCCAAGGGAGTCAGATATCCTGAGGTGGAGCATGTCCAGTAATTCTGGGATGGGTATATCTGTAAACAACAGGCACACATCATATCTGAGTAGGTGGTAAGCGACTGAGTAGAGCTGGAGTTACTGCATCTGAACTGTGCAGGGCATCAGTGTGAGTCCCTACATCGGCTTGGTGAGGAACTTCCGTGGTCAGTACAGTTGCTGCAGGTGTCGAGTAAGGTACACCCCAAATGTGGCATTGTAACCAAGCATGGATGTGATGAGTATAGGGGCACAATGACCTTACTCAATCTAAATATGAAACCATATGGGATAAGGTGGCCCACATAGAAGGTGTGTCCAACCACTATGGCAACGTGAATGTCAAAGGCGACAGTACGAACAAGTCATGTCCCCAAACCCCTATCAACTTCTACCATATGTAATGGAGTACTACCTATGTGGTAATGTGTGGGCATGCTGTTATTCCCAAAGGAGATAACTATGCAACTAATGGCATTTAGCTGTAGGCCATGGCTCAGGCACCAGTCATCCATCTCTGTGAAACCCTGTTTGAGTATGCATGTGGCAGCTGGAGAGTTGATCATGGCACCCAGTTTGCAGTCAAGTGCAAACATGATAAGCCATATTGCCCCTGTGATAGCCTGTATGTAAGACAAATATATACTGAACAAGAGAGATCCCAGGACCAAGCTGTGTGGGATGCCATGTGTAACTGGTGTATAGTCAGACATGACACCTGCAATTCTGACCATGTGTGTGCTATCCCTGATCCAGTTATCAATCCAATGTGTGAGATATGTGTCCATATCAATGCTGGTGAGCCTATGCATAATGGCCCAGTGGGTTATTGTGTTGAAGGGTTTTACAAGGTTCAGGTAGGCTGTGTGGACAGCCGTCCCTATGTCAATGGACCTGTTATCCGTATAAAGAATACAAACAGGTTCAAGAGGCAAGATCTGCCCACAACAATGCTGAAATGTGTAGGACACAGTGTCCATAGGTTCCTGATGTCTATGTGTATGAGTCCCATGACAATACACTCCATAGCTTTGCAGAACAGGCTACTTAGGCTTATAGGGCAATATCGTCTGTGGTCCATTGTGGCACCAACTCTGTGGAGCGGGACCACAGTTGCTGTACGCCATTCCTTGGGTACATATCCTGTGGTAACTCCGATATTGAACAGTGATGTAATGTGAGGGTTACGTCTGTCATGATGCTCGTGTAAGATGCAGGCTGGGACACCATCTGGTCACATTGATACTGTGATGTACGCTTTGGGGAGGGCAGCACTCACCTGTTACTGTGTGATGTCAGGGAGGTTATACTCTGTTGGGATGGATAGTTGCTCCTTAGGGGGGATGGGTGGGAGACATCAGGACTGAACCTGTTTGCCAGGATTTTGGCAATGCCAGTGGGTTCAGGGTAGGTTTAGTCAGTATGCAGTAACTCACAGCATATCAGTGAGTGTCCACCCAGGTTCCTGACATAACTGAAGAAGGCCGTGTGATAGTCCTATGTGTCTGTTGCAATTGTCCGGTAGAAGCGGCCCTTAGAAAAGTTCATGAGTGATCGTAGCTGTCTGCTAGTACAGATCACAGATGCCTTCCCAGTCTGGGATTGTGCTCTATCATGTAGTAGCTTCCTCCTGATGTTGTACAGCTTATTAACAGCTGGGGTCTACCAGACAGGTCCCCTGCCATTGGAACAGTGAGTCCTGTTGTTATTTGGGATAGCACAATCCATGCAGTCCACTAGATGTCCATAGAATGTGTATGTAAAAGATGCAGCAGTGTGAGCTGTATTTGCCACTGTCTCAGGGTCTCTGAAGGATACCACCTTGCTGCGATGAAGTGAGATGTGGGCTCATGAGAAGTTCACCAAGATTGGTATATGTATGTCCAGTGAGATACATGTATGTTCTGACCTTACCAATGAGGGGTATATCGCTGGTGTGGAACATAGAGTCCCCATGTTGGTGATGATCAGGTCCAATATGTATTTGCCTGTGCTGACTGTTTGTGCCATAGCAAATGAGTCTACAAATTGTAGTGACTGTTGGGTGAGGGTGTTGGGGCTTGAGTAGTATCCCCAGTCAATATTTGTGTATATGAAGTCACACAATATAATGATGTTTGTGGAGACCTTCATATTCTTCATAGTTCCCACGAAAGCCGAGTGTGGTTCCTGAGTTTGGGAGTGTGTTCTGTAGCAGGCAACAAACTGAAAGGCAGTATTGCATAATGCTAGTTGTATATGTATGGTCTGTGATGCTTTGTGCAGTGCTACTAACCCAGAGGTGTGTGTATCTGTGATGTATATGGATACTCCCCCTAGTTGTGTTGTCTGTTCCAAGTCTTGTTGTCAGACAGCATGGTATGAAACATAACCTGGTAGTGCTGGTGTGCATAAGTGAGCCTGAACCAGGCATCTGTCAGTGCACAGATATCACTATCCTCCATACTGAGGAGAGTCCTGAATGGCCGCAATATGAAGTTAACACAACTGTTGCTGAGCAGCATTACCCTTAGTTTCATTTAACCTGTAATGTCTATGGAGTTGGGTTTGTCTTCTGAGCCATGCTTAAACAAGGCACTATGGTGGTAGCAAGAGCCTTAGCCAACATTCCAAAGTCCAAGGGTGACAGGTGCAAGCTGTCCATAGTGAAGCTATGTGGCATGTTGAGCATGTCACCATAGGCTGACAGACACTGTATCCCCTATGAATTAAACAAATTTGTTAGGCAACTGTTAAATGTGATATGTGTGTCTGTATACTGTGACATCATAATTGGTGGGTGTAAGATGCTAGACAAGGTCAGGGTCATACTGGCCTGGGCTACATGATCAGAGTGTTCCTCCATGTATCATGTCATGTGGTCCAGGGAGTAATGTCTGAGGTTATACACACATGCATGGACAATGATGGTGCCAGTCCTGTACTTGCTTTGGAGTGACCTAACCGCCTGTGTTATCGGCAGATCCTGGCACCCAACAGACAGCCCAAAGTGACTATTCCCTTGTTAGGGCTGGTGAGTGGTACGTCAGTGTGTCTGACAATAAATGTCACCTATTACAAGTGTATTCGGTGTGTTGTTTAGCCTGAAAGGCAGTGACTGTGTGGCACACTGACATGTGAACTATGTGATATGTGGGTATTGTAGTGGGGTAGCAGGTGTGCGTGTGTTTGCTTTGGAGGTCTCTGCTGCTTAGGTAGAGTACATTTACAGCATCTGAGAATGTCTATGTGTGATAAGGTGGATTGAGTGCTGTTGCTAGAGGATATGTGAGACTGATATGTGGTGTGTGTGGTTACCCTCACCACCTGATAGACTGTGAAGTCATGGGTCGAGAGAGTTCAGCACCCTGTATGTCTATATAGGTGCATCTCACACATATATCTGAGTTTGTCGGGAGGAGGAGAGGATTGTCTGTGTACATGAGGCAGATGTGACATTGTGTCAATATCACAACATCCACCAGCTGGACTGGAGAGTACACACAAAACTGACTCCTGGACATGCCAGGATATTATCATGACATACTCTGTAGCCTGATCACAAAGGATCAATAGGGTGTTAAGCATGTAAAAGAGTATAACAAGGATTAGTGCTCATGTTCATTGGTGTTTTGTAAAGAGTACTTGAGAAGGAGTCCAGACTGAATCATGACACCTCCTTCAGCTATGTCATAAATAGCAATGTACACCCATATATGTCCTGAGTTAGGGCCAACTGTACCTGAGTGACAATGCCAACATCATGATAGACAGGCCCATATGTACATACCCACCTCCCACTGACAATAGTCCATATCATTATACCAGGAGCTATCACATGTAGAATGGATGAGCGGCTACCCCCACTGCCAAAAGCATGGCAGCAAGTGGAATACTTTGATTCCCTATATGTGTCATGCACAAACTACAGAACAAACAGATCATGCACCTGAACAGTCAGCTGAGCCTCACCCCCTACACAGGATGTGGAACTGTTGAATGTGTCTCAGCTCCATATGGCACTCCCCACAAGTGTTGGTACACATCACACCATGGGAAGTCAAGTCCTGTATGCCTATGAAGTCTGATCTGCAAGGTCATGGAGTCTATCATGGTTGCAGTCATAAACAGAGCTATTGGAAGCTGACATACACAGAACCCTACCAACTGTGGTATGTTGATGGTTCCCAAACATGCTAGACTGTTTGCAAGGCAGCCACCCAGGACATACATCAATGAACACATCTACACATGTGTCACATAGACTTTGAATAGACCTTAATCAACATCCTAGACACATGTAGTATCCACAAAACCAACAAGATGTGCATAAATATGTGTTGACATATGACAGAATGTCAATGTGTACACAGATAGATCACACAAGGTAAGGATTCTGAGGTCTTGTTCAAGCTGTTGACACCTGCTGACCCACATGGACCATTCCTGGAATGGCATAAAACAAAGTGTACACACATCACCATGTCCAGTCTGATGATGTCACCATCCTATAAATACAGCAGGAGAAGGAAAACCAGCCAGTAAAGCAAATAGTGTGCCGTGTCAATGTGTCTCTCTCTAGTATCATAACATAGTTAGGTAGGGGTTTGAATCCTGCCAACAGTGAGTGTGTGTGTGTGTGGGGGGGGGTGTATGTGTTCAGTTTCCTTTGAGAGGTGTCCCCTTTTTGGAGACTGGGAAGACTCACTAAAAGAGGTACATTCCTCTTTGGAAAGTCTGATGATGTCACCATCCTACAAATACAGCAGGAGAAGGAAAACCAGCCAGTAAAGCAAATAGCGTGCTGTGTTAATGCGCCTCTCTGTAGTATTGTAACATAATTACATAGGGGTTTGAATCCTGCAAGCAGTGAGTGTGTGTGTGTGTGTGGGTGTGTGTGTAGGTGTACAGCTTCCTTTGAGAGATGTCCCCTTTTTGGAGACTGGGAAAACTCACTAAAAGAGGTACATTCCTCTTTGGAAAGTCAGATGATGTCACCATCCTACAAATACAGCAGGAGAAGGGAAACCAGCTAGTAAAGCAAATGGTGCACCATATTAATGCATTGCTCTCTAATATCATAACATAGCTAGGTAGGGGTTTGAATCCTGCAAATGCTGGCTGTGTGTGTGTCAATGCGATGTGGGTTTTGCTTTTATTATGGTATGACATAGTATGATTACAACAGTAAGTGCATTGCACACATCAGGTATCTGCATGGCAAATATATATGTGTACATGTCCCCTCAATAAGTACATAGGTGTGAAGCCTGCATACTACATGAATACATTTGTTTCCATTGACAGGTTGTGCTGCTGCTTCTCAGATCGTTGGTCACATATGTATGTCTGTGACAAGGCCGTCCACTGTCGTATTCTGTGGCCAAGGTCATCTGTGGCACACACACCCATGACAGTTACTTAAGAGTAGTGTGAGTGAGGGTATATGCCTTGGGTATATGTCAGACATGGTCATACACAACAAAGACTGCCATGAATGGACAGTCTTTATAGGTGTACAACTGCCTTCTGGATATACATTCAAGCCTCTAATGTCTTATGTGATACACCTTGGGACTCCACAATACCTATGGATATGTGGATACCAAGGGACACATGACATAACATGAGGCTGTATGTACACATTGGTAACCAACATACATGTTGAGGGCTACCACCTGTGTGGTACTGATGGGATAGTATGTATAGTACATGAGGATGAATATGCCATAGTCGGCTTACTGCTATACAGCATGTATCAGACAACAGGTATCTGTCTGTATGATACCCTTGTGTAGGATATGCGTCCCATCTAGGGAATGCATTGTAGGCCAATCCATGCATTTCCAGATTTGGATGGACACATCCCTATTGTGTTTGCATGTACCTAAGGGGGCTATATGCCAAACAGGTGTGGTCACAGGAATGGGTGGCGGTCATTACCACTGGTTAGTGTTATAGTGCAGCACCGGAAGGATCCAATTGTTACTGGGTTCCCTACTACTGTGTGTCATTTGTCAGGACATCATCCAATGATTGCTTATAGTCATGCTGTTGAGGTTGTGTATACTACCAGACCACAAATCATTGACAGATATTAATGGTATCACCAACAGCATAGTGTCAACCCATGCCATACACCCGTCTACCCATGTTAGTACATAGCTGTAGTAGAATACATACTGGCCATTGAAAGATACTATGAGATGTTAACAATGTGTATGACAGGGTATGCTACATGTCCCATGTGTCCACTATGCACATACATGCAGACAGTGCGCACCCACCATGTTCACAGATGTACACTTGCTAATCTGTACTGCACGCATCACACACATACTGTCCACTCACTAACACATGCTGGCAACATATTACACTTCAGCCAAGTGGCACATGGGTGGACAAGACATACTCAGACCTAAAAGTGGTGTAAACAATGCTACATTGACAATCAGAGCTTTGATGCATAATGTCTGCTCAGATATACCTACAAGGATGTTGTTACACTTCCTTGTTGACAACTTGCTATTATTGCTATACTGCTATAGTGTCACCCTGTGCATCAGCACCATGTTAGCCTGTCCCTCCGTCAATGATGCAGATGACAGGAGGCGACAAAGGTATCATCATATGCACAGGGTGTTATGTTGTTTGCCAGAGCCTGACATTGAGCCATCCAATCGACATGTCTGTGTGTGTGTGTGTGTGTGTGTGTGTGTGTGTGTGTGTGTGTGTGTGTGTGTGTGAGGGACAACAGTACAGCATGGGCCAATGTTGATGTAATGTATGTGTGTATGTGTGAGCCCTAGTTGTTTGGTTATTGTGTGTGCGTCTGCATGCACACAGCTCTGCCATGTGGCTGCCATATATGGTAGTTTGTGGGACAGCCGCAGACTGTACCTGCTAGGCTGTACAGATCACTGTCTCCAGCCACAGACACAGTACCTGTGCCTGGCAGGGGTGCTACGAATAGTATCAGGTACCAACCCTGACTAGGTACTGGCATCAGAGGCAGATGTATGATGACTGGACCCATGTCCCTGATGGGACTGGCCAGAGCCACGTGCACGTGGTCTTCTGGGAGGGTCAATGGACAGGCCAGCCCCAGCATTGCTGGGGCTGGTACTGCCACTACGGGAGCGGCTGTGAACTGTGGGCCGTCTGCGACCACTGCCAGCTGTTGCTGTTGCTGGCATGTGTCCGCGTTGACGTCACAACCATCCTGCATGGTCCTGGCTCATGGAAGACATGTTGTGGAGGGCATTTAATGTCTCCCCCCAACATCTATCATCAACCTCGGTGTAAGTCCGGATGGCACCGGCAAGGTCACGGATGCTGTCATTGATAGCGGTGTAATGTGCCCTCTGCGCCCTAAGTCCCTGCCTGGTGTACAGTTCCATATGTGCCTGAGCCTGCATTACAGCCCGGAACATACTGGTCATCATAAGACCTGTGAGGGCACGCCTGCCAGGGGCAATACGACCAGTGGTGCTCCCTCGAGTACCACTGGACCTCCGCCTATGTGGTACCGTTCCAGGTCTATGGCTATGGCTGTTGTGAGGGGATGCAAGTGCCATGGGTACCACACTCTCTTGGTCAATGCCAACTGTATGTTGTCCGACGCCTATGGCCATTGGTGGTGAGGGATGTATTGACAGTATGAGTGGGCGCATAGATGGGGTTGAACGCTGTGTACTGTCGATTGGCGGACCAACGACAGACCCTGTCAAATCTTCCTGTGCTAATATACATGTGTCATCATCACCACTATTCGTGGCAGTGGCTTCAGGTTGCCTGCTGCTTTCGCCAACCCCTAACTCAGCACCTGTGAGAGGAAGACAAGAAACACACTTTACAGTCTGCACATGCACACATGGAGACATGCACACATGCACACATGAACACATGCACACATGCACACTTGCACACATGCACACTAATACACACCTCACTACAGCACATACATACACATACCAGCAATCCAACACATACTCTATAGTGGGTGAAGCTGGGTGTCAGTATCACAAGGTGGACAGTCACCACACACGTGTCAGCATGCAGAATATGTGTTGAACAAGACCATGCAGTGCAAGTGTAGACGCCCCTATTAAATGGCAGTATACATGGCTTTGATGCAACTGTGTAGTTGTTCAGTGATTGGCTACACCATGGAACACAATGTGTACATGGACACAACATTGCTGTGCAGGTATTATCAGCTCTGAATGCCCTGTGCACCATCACTCACAAGTATACATGCCATGGCTGCATGTGTTATCTGTGTGACACATAGATATCCATGTCTGAGTGCATTGTCTGTGTCCATAGCAGATAATAGTGGGCACGGGTGTAGCATATGCATGCTATGTACACACACGGGATGTGCGGTGTATGTTGACGTGAAGGAATCCCAATGCTTGACATGGCCAGTGTACAGTGGATTTGGTGAGTGTGGGACATATTGCAGATATGTGGGTGCCAGACATGGCATAGCATGCTACACAACTGCAACATTAAACACCACACATACCCAATGTGTGTCAAGTGACCTATACACCCACTAGCATTCCAGGACATATATGTGACACTTTGTGTGGATGGTGACTGCTGTGCATATTGTGTATACTGGCATATGTAAGCTATGCATATTGTGTTTACACATACACAACACTGAGGTGCAAAGCAATGACTGCTATGAGTAGTACTGTGGCCACTGTAACTGGATGGGGTGTAGTGCCCTGTGCCATCATCAACATGCATCTTCTGGTCACTCACAGCTACTAATGTGTGCAATACCACCTCCTAGCATGCTGTACCTGAACTGCAGTGCCGTGGCTACATTCACAATTACACAGCCACCTTGTACATGGGTGTGGGAGGTGCCCAATAGGGAGCATTGCCTAACATGACTGTGTTATGTGTTGCAGAGTGTTGCACAGCCCTATGATAGGCCTCTACCCCTGAGGTACATCATGTGTGTGTGCATGACATGTGGGATACTGAAGTGTAAACTTACAGCGGGTGTGTGGTAATGCCAAATGTAGCATGTTTTCGTGTACTGCGTATGATAACCGTGTTCTGTTGTGTACAGCTGTAGCAACTATGCATATCCAATGTGCAGTACAGTGTTGCCACAATTGTGTCTGCTGAACTGTGCATTGCATGTGATTGAGGCAGCTACTGACTTTACTGAGATGATTGATGTCTCACAGCAAACATGCACAGCATGCATTATGCGTAGGTGTGTTATATGCACATGGCCTACACCTCACCTATGACATGCACATTTCATTACCAATATTAAAGTGTTAACACACTCACCAGCATATATTTCTGCCCTGCTGTCACACCAGAGGGACCTAGAAGAATATGACACAGTTTTTCAGTGGCCACAACTGTGGCATTGCTACAGTGAGTGTGCTAAACGACTGTGGAACAACAGTCAACAGTCACAGATGTACGGATACTATTCCAAATATCAGTACTGCACACATTAGGCAGCACAACTGCTAAACACACAGTACACATCTCACATATGCATATTCTAACAATACAGGTAATGGTAGTCTACAGCTAGGGCATATTACCTGCATGCTCCATGTCATACTGCTGGGTGGCTCCGGCCTCCATGATGACACATGTGCGATGCTGTTGCTGCTGTAGGCCAGGAGCCACCACGCTTAGGAGCGGCTCCTCCACTCTGGTGAGGGGGGGATGTATAGCCACCCCACCATCTGTGGCAAGCTGTTGCCTATGGATATCAGATGCACGCCGCCAGACATGTCTAATTAAATCACTGCAGTGATGGTGTACCTGCTCATATGTCCAGTTATGCATGCCTATGTCATTTACCCAGCAAACAAGGTCTTGCCACAGTGCAGTACGGTCATTCTGGTGCTGGCTGGCCCTGGAGAAAAGCAGGTTATAGTGCTGCACCAGGCTGTTCAGAATTTCCTGCTCCTCCACAGCTGAATACAATGGATGACGTTAATGAGCCATAACCCTGGAAGACAATTAAATGATATGTGTGAGCATGTCATGTGGCACACTTAACATTATGAAGTACAGATATCACTTAACTGCCATATATAGCATCTATCTGTCTATCAGAGGATACACACATTCAATACCACATATCAGTGCTCAGCCCACAACTGGCTGACAGTGCCTGCAACACTTCATATAACACACCAGTATACACCAGTAGTTGGCACACTGTTTGGGATACAATGCACAACCTCGCCCCAGGGGTATATATCAAGCTAATGCATGAAGAAATATGTCATCCAATGCAATGAATGTCATGTACATTTACAGTATTACTGGTAAACCACCCTAGTCTTTGATGCCATACCCCTACCTAACATATGTGCACGGTTGTTAATATAGCTGGCATACTGCTGTAACAGAGTATACATGTTGCTAGGTACACACACATACCCTGTAACACACATGTCATTGCGGGCATGGTACAGGCATCATTAAACACACATCAGACATACATACAACACACAGATGTATGCCAACACAGATGAGCATTACCTGAGTACCTTATAGTGCTGTGTGCCCCTACTTACAGATACCTATGCCTGAGGTATGTAATCTGTGCAGACTACAGGAAACACACAAGACAGTGTTACCAGGGACTGTGAACATATACCATACTGTGCTGTTTAGGCCTACAGCTTCAGGTAGTACAACAGTTCATATGTGAGCTGGAGTCACCAGCAGTACCACTTACTGAGCATACATGTATTGCTTCAGCCTACAATGGGACACCGCAGACGTACACAAGGAACTATGTCACAACATATGCCATCCTACTATGTCTGCATCCCAATAACTGACACATCTTTCTCTGGCCTCACACCTAGGACACAAACTACCATGACAGACACAACCTCACACTAAGCTATCACACCTTTACACATCTTGCACGCAGTCACTGTCACACTCATTCCACCTCACATAGCAGGTATTGCACTGAGTACATGTGTGTGTGTGCATTTTGTCATAGGTAGGTAATATGCTATTGGCCCTAGGGCCTAGAGCAGCCTAGCCATATGCCACCCTGCCCTTTGACTCACTTGGTCCTGTCAACCGCATACACAGAGGTGACTCCCAGGGCATATTACCTATCTCAAAAACAATCATCAGGGGTATGTATGACATCTGCTAATGAGGGCCCTTGTTTGTTAATGCTGGGTGGTTTAGTCCAGAGTATGGCATATTTGTGGATAGGAACCTGTACCTCCAGCATGTAGTGTTTAGTGAGGTGACAAGGATTAGGGCCCTAAGTCATGTAGCCCGGAGGGATTGTGAGGTGTTGGCATGGTGGTTGGCTGGCTGCTATGGGTGTGACATACCTCTGTATGTCCGGCAGTGGTAACCTCTGGGTGGGCGGTATGCAACGCACTCTAGCTGTAGTTTTGTGAGTCAGTCTGCATAGGGCATGTGTTTGAGGGCAGTATTACTCTTTGTTAGGTATGTCTGTGGCCTTTCCACTTGCTGTAGTTGTCATGTGAGGTACATACCACATGGGGCATTAAGATGAGTAGAGGGGAACACCGACCTATATTTCCCTAGATGACACACCTTTTGTGATGACACTTATCACGTAGACAGATTACATGACTACTGTGGCACTGTGATTATCAGAGGGGAGCCTACTGTCCACCTGTGTCCCGTGTTCCCTTCTGACACCTTCAGTGTTAGGCAGGCTACCACCTATGTGGCAGTTACTGTGTAAGGTGTTTTGGAATGGGGTATGGCACTGCAGTATCAACACTGGTGTTCAGTCCATGCCTTGGACAACAGGCACCTGTTGCAGTACATATGACCCCGTGTCTCCCTCTCTCTCTCTCTCTATATATATATATATATATATATATATATATATATACACACACACACACACACATATACATATATACATATCTATACATATCTATCCATATCTATCCATATCCATACATATCCATACATATCTATATATATATCTATATATATCCATATATATATATATCCATATATATCTATATATATCTCTATATATCCATATATATCGATATATATCTATATTTATCCATATATACCCATATATATCTATATATATCCATATATATCTATATATATATATATATATATATATATATATATATATACATATATCTATATCTATCTTTATATGTATATATGTATATATAAATCTATATATCTATAATTCTATATATCTATATGCCTATATATCTATATATGCATATATATATATATATATAGAGAGAGAGAGAGAGAAACAAGTAATCCCAGCAAAGCAGAAACAGCTCAAAGTATGTTTAAGTCTTTTATGTTCACTTCAAGATTCACCAAAAATAAAGCACTTCAAGATTCTCCAAAGAATAAGGCACTTCTGCAGATAAAATCACAAGCATTTAATCAAGAAACGTAAGCGCTTTCACAGATTACAAATTCTGCTTCTTCAGACGTACTGCATCTTGGGTAAACTAACCTTTTATACCAAATTTAAAATTTAAAGACATATTAACACATTGAGTCAAGCTCTATGTATTAAATATATAAACATATGAAAAACAAATACTATAAAATTAATACGTAAAACTGTTTCATAAAAAGTAAAAATACACATAAATGTTATTACAATCTTAAATTGCAAAAAATAACAAAAATAGTTCTAATGCTGCAATGCCTAAAACTAGTAAAGGCAGCAAGTAAAAACAAACACTCTACCACTTATGTAAAAATAATTATCTAATGGATCTCGCTTTAAGTGCAGGTTTTAGAGGGACTGTCATTCAGCCCTCTACCTCTATGTGCTGCCAAGCGCAGAATCCACTTCATCTCAGCTACTTCAGTAAGGTTTACCTTGTCTCCTCCCCTCATACTTTCTTCTTGAACATGTAAAACTTGAAACAAGAAAGTGTGTTCAGAACCATAGTGTATTATATGCCTAGCTATGGCACTGCTGCCATCGCCCCTTGAATAACAATACATATGATCCCTGATGCGTTCCCTTAAAGTCCTGTTTGTCTTTCCAACATAAAAATGAAAACAAAATTTACAGTACGCAACATAGACCACATTTTTGGTCATGCATGTTGATTTGCAAAGAACTTCCCAGAGTCTTCCTGTATCAGGATGCCTGAAAAACCTGGATTCATCAATGAAGCCACATTGGGCACATTGATTACATTTAGTTGTGCCATAATTCATAACTTCTTGGGAGGCTTTACCTATAAGTTTAGGGAAACAAAGTTGTTGTTTTAAGGTCCTTTTATTACTAAAAGAATACACAGGACAATTACCTATTGACGTTTTTATTTTGTCATCTATTAGCAGTATATTCCAATTGTCCTGTATTATTTTTTGTATTATAGGAGTATTCTTACTGTACGGCAGTATTATAGGAAGTTTACGGTCCACTATGGGTCTATTCTCATCTCTGATTTCACTTTTAGAAAAATAAGGCTTACCTTTCATACTTCTAAAGGTATGCACTATAGAATCTACACTATTTATCTCATTTGTTCTATAGCCCCTCCTTCCTAAGCCTTGTTTAAGGAACGTCAACTCAGTTGCCAACCTGTTTTCATCACAACATAATCTTGAAGTTCTTAATGCTTGTCCTTTTATTATGTTGTCGAATACAAACGGTGCATGCATACTCTCTCTATGGAGGTATGAAGGTCTATAACAGGGTTTACGATAGATTCGAGTAGAAAAAACATCTTTAGTTTTAAAAATATTGACATCCAAAAAATTTACACTGGTCAGTGAATACTCCATGGTAAATTTTAAAAACCCATCCAATTCATTGACATATTGGACAAAGGATTCCAAACTAGAGCTAGACCCTTCCCAAAAAAATAGGTCATCCACAAAACGTCTAAAAAAGACAACTTGTGGATTGGATAAAATCACTTCTGTCTCCCATGCCACCATCACCAAGTTTGCATACGAATTGGCGCAGCTAGTGCCCATTGCCACACCACATGTTTGCCTATAGTATTTATCCATAAACAGAAAAACATTGTTTTCTAGTACTGTTTCTAACAGCAAAATTATTAAATCTACTTTAGTCAGAGGCAAGAAGTCCATCAGTACCTTTTTAACCATTTCAAGACCCTTGTCATTAGGGATGCAAGTGAAAAGGGATACTACGTCCATGGTTGCTAAAATAATGCCTTGTTTATTGGTGCAGGTCTCAACAAATTCATAAGTGTCCTGCAGAAACTGAGCAGTATCTTTGAGTACATACTTATAATGTTGTAATACTTGTTTTAATTCTGCATCCAAAAACACTGAATTTGGCTCAGTAAGCCATCCTGATCCTGCCACTATGGGTCTGAATTTGGGATGGAACATGTCTTTATGGACCTGAGGAAGTCCATTAAAGCTAGGTATGACCGGAAACTCTACCAAAAAGAATTTATGCATGTCTGAGCTAAAAAGTCCAAGCATAAGACAGTCTTGTAGCATGGAATACACTCGCTGTATCACTGTAGAGATGTCCTGCTGACAAATTGATTCATAACTGTTTGAATTTAACATGTGTTGTAATGATTCTATATAATATTGCCTGTCCATGACTACTACTGGACCCCCTTTATCAGCAGGGCGAACAATAATATCAACATTTTTCTTCAAATTGGATAAGGCTATTTTTTCATCTGCATTTAAATTATCTTGCAAACACATATTAAAGTTATTATAACCATCATATAAATCATTCTCTACAGCTTTTACAAAGACTTCTATAGTCGAAGGCAAATGGGGATTATAGCAACTTTTCTTTTTAAAAGTGGCACTTTCATTACTTATAGTATCACTAAACTGTAATTTCAAAGTCACATTACGTGCAAAAAGTCTTATAGCAAGTAACGCTTCAGTAATGTCCATGGAACAAGAGGGCACAAAGCTCATGCCTCTTTCTAAAACTTTATATTCATTTTCAGTCAACTTGACTCAGGAAATATTCCATACCAAAGTCATTATGTCCATACTTTTTTCCTGACTACCTCTTGTTGTTGCTGTGTATGTTCTTTCCGTTTGACACTTCTCTGTTCGTCTTGGTCCATCGACCTTTTCCTTCCTCCCTTTATGGGGAGAGGAAAAATAGGAAAAAAGTTTTTTTTGAGTGTCTTGCTCTTCTGTTTGTCCACTTTCTAATTGAATTTTGCGTCTGACAGCTGTACTTGTGGCTAACACAACACCACTAGTATTAGGCAAATTCTCAGACACATTCTCTGCTGGTGTAAAATAAATGGACGTAGCTAAATTGGGGGAAATGATATTTTGTGCCCCCCCCCAACCTGCTTTGTTCCAATGACAGAATCTTGAACTACAGAGGCTCCTGCCTCTAAAGGTGATGACAAATTAACAACATGGCCATTTTCATCATTTTCTACATGTAGTGAGGCTTGAGCTACTTCCTCTCTAGCCGAGTTATCTTCCATGGTTCTCATCTGTTGTCTAACTGTTCGTTTTCTTTCAAACTGTGATTTTTGTAAGGCCTGTTCATGGTTAACAGGACGTTGTCCATTAGCATTAGAGTTTATAACTGCTTTAGGCCAAACAAACACATGATTCTTTGCAAAATCTGCTTTATCACGAAGTAACTTCTTTTTCTTCTGTTTTAACAAATTGTCTTTATATCTTTCTACTTTCTCTATAACATCATTAATGAAGATGTCAGCATTATCACTGCCTTGCAACTCATTCAGTCTATGCTGTTGTTTGTAAATTGTACTTCTTAAATCATCTTCAACAGGCAGAAAAAAGTCTAAGAGTAACTCCAAATAATCATTACTTGCCTTAAGGTTTGTTTGTTGCCATCTTGCTAACAAATCTGGATACAAATTCCCATAAGTTGGCATGTTAAGTATCCTGAGTCCTCTTGGTATCACTTTATGCTGCAAACTGGCTTCTAAATGAAAACGCTGACATTGAAGCCGTTTTAAACGATAAATATTGTCTTCAAGTTCTTTCTTCACCATTTTTATTTTCCTTTGCAATTCAAAATTAGTGACTTCTTCTGGGCAAAAACTATCATCATCTACAACCAGGAGCGGATTTTCATTTTCAGTAAAAATTCCTTTAAGGCGATTAAACAAGGATGCCACTGGTACAAATTCAGTTTTTTGTGGAGCTGTTTCTTCCATGTCCCAAACATAAAAGTGAACAAACAAACCCAAGGCCGATGTAAAAATAGAGAAACAAGTAATCCCAGCAAAGCAGAAACAGCTCAAAGTAAAAGGTTAGTTTACCCAAGATGCAGTACGTCTGAAGAAGCAGAATTTGTAATCTGTGAAAGCGCTTACGTTTCTTGATTAAATGCTTGTGATTTTATCTGCAGAAGTATTCTTTGGAGAATCTTGAAGTGCTTTATTTTTGGTGAATCTTGAAGTGAGCATAAAAGACTTAAACATACTTTGAGCTGTTTCTGCTTTGCTGGGATTACTTGTTTCTCTATTTTTACATCGGCCTTGGGTTTGTTTGTTCACTTATATATATATATATATATATATATATATATATATATATATATATATATATATACATATATATATATATATATATATATATATATATATATATATATATATGTGTATGTATATCTAAATATCTATACACACACACACACGCACGCACACACACACACACACACACACACACACATATATATATATATATATATATATATATATATATATATATATATATATATATATACATGTATATATACATGTATATATACACATACATCTAAACATCCATTGCTGTAGATATAGCTGCACATATAGGCACATATATTGCCCACCTGTCATGGTGGGGATGTGAATTATGCAACAGTTGTGAGACATACGGTTATGTAATACTATTTCACAATGTGCAGAATGCATTCTGCTGTCCTCAGACCGTATAGCTGTAGCAGGCCTCACTGCCTGTAGTTCAGTCCCACAGCATTTAATCACCACATGACAGATACCAGCACTGCTTGCTGTCTGCAATGCCACACACTACAACCTACATACATATGTACACATAGCAGCCTTCAACAACATACATATGTCCAGCCTTCACTAACATTTTCAGTATGTCCCTTGCCCGATGCAAATGTGCATGTACATATAGATATGGACTGCTGCCACATATGGATGATTCACAGTATGTAGGGTACCCTTCAGACTCATCTTTCGGATGTCAGCAAATAAATATCTGTTACATACCTTACCTTTGTATTCCTCACCTCCGTGTGCTGTAGGTGTTGTATTTTTTTTTTTGGTTTTGGTTTCCTCTGTGTGTTCCTTTTTGTTTTCAGTGTCTGTCTCCCACTGCCTGTTTGTATCCATCTGTCTGTCTGTCTGTCTCTGTCTGTCTCTCTCATGCTCTCTCTCTCTCTCCCAGTTGGTGCAATGATATTGCATGTGTGGACAGCAGATACAGGCTGATTTTCTAGGTATCTGCACATGTGCATGTGATGGCCTCTGCACCAATTGGTGCCCACCATTTAGTAATTGCATGCAGCCTGCTGTGTGGTAATTGCAGTTCTCACTGTGATTTCAGGACACTGCTATAAAATGATAGGTTAGGTAGGCGTAGCCCTTTCAGTTTTGCAAGGTGTGGACCATGCTTGTTTGCTGTGGACACTGTTGTCTCAGTCAGAAGGTTGGTATATGTCTCATATCTGAAGCTGGGTTGTAGCCAGTGAAATGCATGTTGTACTGAAACCTGACTGTTGCTTCTTCCAGTACACTCTTCTCAGTGTGCAGGTTTACTCACACCTCCTAATGCTAACACTGGATACATGGGAGTATGTACTTTCTTTTTGAATTAGAGAATTAACTGGCATACAACAGTAGTTATTGCAATGTATTCCTATGGCTTTCCCATTTTCCCTTTACATTCACTCATTGTAATGCATATTATATTTCTTTCAGCACCAAGTTATTGTATATCTGCTGTGGTGTAGTAGTACTTCATGCAGACTGGTGAGTCCAAGGTCCCGGGTTTGAGACTGACAAGGTTTTTTATTTTGCTGCTGAGCAGTACAAGGGCCTTGTCATACAGAGTGACTAAGGCACTTTTAAGCAGCTGTAAGTGGGTTGCATGTGTTTGCACGACGCTTAGCGATGCTAAGCTTAACACACACATGTGCACAATCGCTTAAACTAGCTTACTAATGCTTAAAGGTGCTTACTCCCGCTAACCCCCGTGCTAATTTCTTTTAAAGAAGATGGGGAGATAAGAAAGTAGCGAAAAAGGGGGCACAAAGAGGGAAAGACAGTAGGAAAACAAGCTCAGGATGTGCAGGAAGTGTGTGGGGAAGGTCCATAGCTGCCCATTTCTCTAACAGCAACAGCTGTGCATATGCAATGCATTTTGACATGAGTTTGACTCCTTCCACCCCTGGGAGAGGGGTGGCGACAACAAAGTATGTTGTATTGCCAATTAGAATTATCAGTTTACATGTCCAGCAGACATGTGTGAGAAATGGGCAGCTATGTATGGGGCGTAATTTTTTTGGGGGTACAGATTGCCCTTTTTTTTTTTCAGGTGAGAGTGGGAAGTGAGGTAGGGGGTGTAGGTATTTGTGGGGTAGTAGGTTGGGGAGGTAAACAGACAAGACAAGCAAGATGCATACAGGGGCGGTGTTTGACACATGGGGTGGGGGAACACATTTGACGGGGACGGATGTTTGGAAATCGTAAGCCCATGAGCCCACAGTTGGTAACAGTGGGACTGAGATCCCCACCCATGGGCAGTCTCCACTGAACCTTCACAGACTCGAGGGTCGCTATGCTGGGGGCTGTGTAAAAAGTGCAGGCTCACCCGTGAGTCGCGCCACTCTCGCCCTGAGCTGGCATAGGGGATCAGTGACTAAACGCTGGATCACCCTACACACGACAACCCGGACCCTTCGGAGGGTGACAGGTGGCCTTTCTCCGCCCACGCTTTCAGGGGGGGGGCAAGCTGCATCCCCTGCAGTGCTTCCACCCGAAGGTGGCACAGGACCAATGGAGGAGGGTGGCCCGGGCTGGGCACCGGACATGCTAGTGCCAGGTACACTCGCCAGCTGAGGATAAACAGGTGGGTCCACTAGGACCGGCCTTCCCATATGTTCTGTGATTAGGTGTGTTTAATTACAACATAGACAACAGCATTCCAGATTAGTTGTTACAGCATGCAGTAATATTCTCATTAGCCCAACGCACCAGGGTTACAACAGTTGAACAGCAAGCATAACACATGCATATATTGAACAACAGTGGACATTACAATGGCATGCAGGGATGATTGGTGGCAACAGGCCACCAAGGTTGTGGTGTTTGAACAGGGCACATGCATTAAAGTAAGAAATAAGTTCATTGAACAATAGGACATATGTCCCAACAAATGTTATGAGAATACACATACCCATTGAAGTGTGGAATTGCAATGTTCATGCACATGGAGTAGGGGGTAAAAAAAACATACATTAACATATTATTAGTACCTTTACTCTACACTATATTCCTATTGACTGCAGGTGTAAATCCCCTACATGTATTATTACAGTAGACAATATGCATTCGATTGTGTATTGGGTTTGGCTAGTTCATTATATAGCTGGAATATATCTGTATATGTGACTGTCCAGGCTGCAGATGTTACTGCTGCATACTTGTATTGCATTTGTATATTGATGTATCTACGCATCTGGATGTATTCCCATGACATTTACACTTGATTTTCTACAGCACCCTGCATTTCATGTAGCACACTCACATTTCTGGTGAACACCTTGACAAACTACTTGTGTGCCAGTTTACCTATGCATGACAGCCATTTAACAACTATTGCGGACTATTGTATGCTTCACAGATACTGCCACTTCCTTCATACACTTTATATGTGACTGCGGGACTGTGGTTTGACAGCCCTTATTACAGCAGTTCAATTTATTGACTGCAGTGTACAACAACTTTTCTTAGTAACTGACACAGACACACTTCAAGTATTAGAACTTTATTATTCACATTTAACACTCTTTTCTACAGGTTCTACCCTTAATTTTGTATTACAGTGCATACAGAGGACATATTCAGGACATTTTATACCTTTATTGATAGGTTCCAACACTCTTTTCCAGGCTCACTCACTTATTTTGTGTAACAGTACATGCAGAGATAATATTCCAGACCTGTTTTACCTTTATTAGTGGGTTACTACACTCTATTCATGGCTCTCTGACTTTTGTTTTATTACAGTACATGCAGAGTATTTATTCAGGGAATTAATGTTATATGCTTCACAGCTACTGGCACTTCCTTCATCCACTTTATATGGTACTGCAGAACTGTGGGTTGACAGCACTCTAGACGACAGTACTAATTTTTGGATGCAAGGGTACAACAACATTTCTAGGTAACTGACACAGACACAATCCGAGTATTATACCTTTATTAATTACATTGAACACTCTTTTCCACAGGCTGTCTCCTTTATTTGATATTACAGTGCATGCGGGAGAACTATTCAGGACATATTATACCTTTGTTGATAGGTTACTACACACTTTATCAGGATTGCTCACTTATATTATCTGACAGTACATGCAGACATAGTATTCCACACTTCTTTTACCTTTATTAATGGGTTGCTACACTCTATTGCAACACTTTTGTCATGCTCACACACATATTTTATATAACAATACATGCTGAACATCTACTAACCTGCCTGGTGGCGCAGCCTTAGCAGCCTATCTGCATAGGCTTGCTGATTCATAGCATGAACACCTGCAGCTGTGGAGTAAATGAAGGGATATTGAAACATATCTATCCATTATTTAGACTATATTAGCTTGTCTTACATACTGCATTCCATGGCTACCTACTTAGTAGTGGGGCATCATGCATATGACGGGCCTCCTGGATCCACTGGTTCAGAAGGTCCTGCTTGCGTCTCTTCAGGTCAGCATGGTGGTGACGGACTTGCTCACCAGTCCTTGGGACGCCAGTGGCACTGGTGAGTTCATGAGCCAACCGGTTCCAAGCCTCTGCCTTATACCCCGTTCCTTGGAACTGGCCCTGCAGGTGTCAGGTCTCATGCCGATGGACTAGGAGCCAAACCATGTATCTTGACTCCTCGATGCCCCAACATTGCGCTCTAAAGCATGTTCCCTCTCCAACACCAGACATTCTAACTGCAGATGACAGCTACAATCAGTAATGGCGAGTATTCCCATCTATGCAGCTTAAATATGCTGCATTTCCCGCACTTTTCTGTGATTGGCCATTTTTGAATATTCTCGGCTGACTGCAGCCCTGCTTAACAATGGTTAATCCACATTTTATTACTATATATATGTTAACAGGGTATGTTTATCCTAACTTGCTGTGGCTTAGTGGTTCAGTTCTTTGCTTATGGTGCACAGTGTCCTGGGTTCAAACCTTAGCATTGCTTTTTATTTTAATACTGTCCAGACAGATTGGGGGCATGACTGTGTTTAAGCAACTTTGCTCTACGTTGCTCCACGTTGCCCGTCGGTAAGCAGGTTGGCGCGGCGTGCACCTCTGCGCAAACCGATTCCGCTAGGTATAGTGCTATTTAGCTATGGGCAACTACATTGCGCTGGGTATAGCGAGATTTAGCTATGGGCAACTACACTGCTTTGGGTAAAGTGTGATTTAGCTATGGGCAACTACATTGCGCTGGGTAAAGCGCAAATTAGCTAGGGGCAACTACATTGCACTGGGTGAAGCGCTGCTTAACTGCAGGCAATTTTATATTGGGATCCTTTAAAATATTTATTTTATTCACTGATACATTGGCCATTTCTCTGCTTTTTAGTTATGTTTAAACATATATGTTAGGTATTATTCCGTATACTGATTTAAAAAATAAATACAAAAGGGAGTGGTGGGACTCGCACCGTGAATGCCTCTTCTTTGTGTGAAAGCTCTACCATTACGCTATTGCTATTTCATGTGATTTGCATTAACATTCTTTCTTATGCTCTTCCATGTCAGACTTGCTAACTGTAGCTAAGCAATGGGCAAACCCGCGCACACACACGTAAATACGGGCAGCTATATCGTGGATTTAAAAAAAAAATTATAATTATTTACTTTATATAAGTGTGATGGGGGTTTACAGCATCAGGGAGTGTGGTGTTGGGTGCAAGTACATTTGAGCGAACTCGCTCTTGTGTGTTGACATTATGCTTTTTAAAACTTTGCAGGGGCGTCTACATTTAGACTGCTCGGCAGTCGGACACGCCCCCTGCTTTCCTACTCAGTCCATGTAAGAGTTATGGTTGAGTCAGTGTGCCCTTATGAATATTCATAGCACGCTGAAGTCAAACCGTTCAACTGTAGCCTCCGAGTAAGACTTATTAAGTCTTACACGGAGGATTAGTAAATCCGGGGGATTATCTTCTCTGAAACTGTATCAGTTCCTCTAATAACTGAACCTCTTATTACAAGAATATCACTTTTGAACAGATATGACAAATCTCCATCTTCTAATTCATTAACATCTGCTCTATCAATTGATATAAAGGAATGATCTTCATCACCATTAAACTTATTAATGCCATTATTTTCATTGGTTATTACATTTACAAGCAATACATTCTCATTCAGCTGGCTTTGTACTTCCACAGCTTGAGCCATATTGTCAGCTTTGGTCTTTTTCTTTTTTTTTCCTTACGGTAATGTTCTTGAATCTTTTTAAGTTCAATTTTGACTTGTTAATTTTCACCTGCCCCTTGCTTCTTTTTATTACTTTTTCTTTTGGAAAAACATATGTCTTTTACTGTAGACTGAAGGTTTTCTGATATAACAGTGTCATATTTCCCTGTAATCTGTGTGTTATATAACAAAGCAGTGTTCTTTTTAGTATGTATTCTTGAGACATTAGTCAGTTTCTGTTTCTTCGTTGTTATTTGTTGCAAACTTCTTTTCTTTCTTTATTTTCTTCCCCATGTTTTGAGTCTTCAGACTGTTGAATACTTGTTTCCCAAATTCCAAAGTTTACATTGGTAGCATCATGTTTAATAAGGCTTGAGTGATCTCGTCTGCCAGTTGACACTTCCTTTCCTAAATGTGCTCTATTTGCACTTTTCCTAATATTATTTATTTCATCAGTCCAGTCATTAATATATGTTACAATAGTTATCCAAGTTGTGTCAATTGCACAAGTGCTGTCATCATCAGTTAGTCTAGATTTACTATTAATAATGGTAAGCAAATCCTGAAACATTTTAGTTGAGGAACACAGGTGACCAGTGTTATCAGGTGCTATGTTTAAATATGCATTGTGTTTATTACACTGTACAAGATATTTGTGCTTTTGGAAATCATTAATGGCATACTCATTTTAGGAATCCATTTTTAGTTGCAAACAAATAAAGAGGTCTAAAAATGAAAGGATAATTAAACTATCTTACCACAGTATTCAAAGAGATTTTGTCAACGTATATGAGACAAATCACACAAACAGTATAAAACTGAATATCCTAGAAACCTTTTAGTTTTCAAATTTAATATGCCTAATCTGATTCTACTATACTAATTCAAAGTTTTATATTTAAAATTCAGCACTTACACAAAGAATAACTGTATGTTTAAAATGTTCATTTATTTTTGTTCTTTCTACTTGTCCCTTTAATTAATATTGAAATAACATGTATTTTAATAATCAGCAGTAATGCTACAGAACTGAAATAATCATATTGTATCTCAACTGCCCTAAATGTTTCTACAATAACTTAATTTATATGGACAGTCCTGGAGATTTAATAAAATCCATGTAGGAATAGTGGAAGGCCTACACAAATGGTACGGTGTCTGTTTATGGGATACTCCCTTGGTAACGGGCCATGCATATTAATAAAGGCACATTACTGAGGGAGAGCTGTGTACATGGTTACTGAATCAGTCTAAGGTGTGTATTACTGTGGCTGTATATGAGTAACAGGGGTCTATATTAGAACATCGAAGTTTCAAAACATTGAATGTTCTAATATTGAACCCTATTCAGCGAAAACTGAAAATATCAAAGCAACAAAAAAACAATTTTTTTTCCTAGGGAAAGAATTTGGTTGTCTGTTTCTGTTGTTTTGGTATTTTCAGCGCTGTGGTGGAAAGTTACGGGTCAGGTTCAGGTAAGTGTGCGATTGAGTGCGGGTTAGGTAAGTTAAGGTTAGGGTGCAGGTTAGGTATGTGTGCGATTGTGGGGATGTGAGGGTTAGGGCAGGGTAGGTGAGGTAGGGTTAGGGCGCGGGTGAGGTGACTGTGTGATATTGACGGACCTTAGGGTTAGGGTTTGGGTTAAGGTAAGTGGATAGTTAGTGGTGTGTGTATAGTTTAGTGTAGGATTAGGTGTAAGATTTTAGGTGTATGTGTGTGGATTGCTGTTTGTTTGTTATGCTTGTGTTGTGTTTATGTGTTTTGGAACGGTGAATTTTTTCCCTAGGAAAAAAAATCACTGTTCTGTATGTTCAGTGTTTTCAGCTTTCGCTGAACAGGGTTTGATATTAGAACATTCGAAGTTTTGAAACTTCGATGTTCTAATATAGACCCAAGTAATATACCCCCTGCATTGTCAAAGTGCTGTATATCAATATAGGCATTTGTAATAAAAGAATTTTATTTATTTTTTTTTGCGTGTGTTTGTGAGGTGAGGTGTGACACAGAGCAATGGACACATGCCATACATCTAAAACTAGAAAACAAGTGCTTTTAATTATGAATGTAAATGTCAAGTTTAAGCATAGCTTTGTGTGATTGTGTGGCATGCGACGATGCTCAGCAGTGCTTAAACGTAGTGGAGAGATATGTATAAGAAAGTAAACAGTATTTCATACAGCCACATAGTGGTATGGTTAGAGCTACAACCTTATGTGCAGTAGGTTCAGGGCCCAAATACAGAGGCAGGATATTTTTTAAATACTCATTAAATTCCAATTACATTTTGTATGATTATACAGACAGATTATTATATTTGTTTAGCAAATACACATTTAGGAGAAGTAGCATGAAACCATGAGTGTATTTTGTATGAATACACATACAGGTAATTAAGGATTTATACTGCAAATACACAATTATGAGATGTTATGCCTAAACCCTTGATTGAATATTGTATGCATGTACAAACATGTTATTAAGCATCTAAGGTCCAAATACATATTTATATGACATATTGATAATCTTTGCTTTATTATTATTTAAAAATCACACTTTTGATGTGCTTAGCTAAGCCCTGCTAAGAAAAGCTAGGCCTTGTCAAGCACTGCTTAAACTGGAAATGTTTTAGCAATGCTTAGCCAGTTTGTGCATTGCTAAGTGGTGCAAAACACTGTTAAGCAATCCTAGTTTAAGCAGTCCTCAGCTCAGCTGAGTGGGTTTTGCTCACCACTAAGCATTGCTAAGCATTGATAAGGATTGCCAGTTTAAGCACTGCTCAGCTGAGCTCAAGGGATTTGTGTAGTGCTAAGCGAAGCGCTGCATATTTAAAAATGGTCCAATGGGAGCAAAGGGTGGGAAAACAGTCTTATTTAAGTGCAACAGTTAGGAATACAGCCAGAGCCTGTTAGAGTTTGACCCATGAAGGAACTATGACAGGAATTGGTGAGAGTGTTTGCCCTTCTGGGTGCAGTAGTGGGGCATACTAGAGTACAGTGTCATGGCTGGACTCCTTGTAAAAGACCATGACATCCAGCTGCTGAAAGGCCAGTACCAGGAGTCAGAGTATAAATCAGATGCCTGGGACTAGCTGGCACATGATCTCACCAGTGCTACTGGTATTCCCCACACAGGTGAGTAGGTGCATCACCATTATGATGACCTGAAGCATAGGAAGGGGGATCTCTTGGCTACATGGATCCAAGATGCTCGGATAACAATGCCCCATAAATATTGTAAGCATTGTTTTATCAAATTCTAGTATGAATGTGGGATAGACAGGTACGGCTGATGGTGTGTTTCTGTCCCCACAGCTGCAGAGGAGAAAGCTCGCAAACTGGAGGCCCATGCAGGATGCCTGACCAGGTTGCACTGTGAATGTGGTGAGTACAGATGTATCTTGCAATCTATAGTCATATAAACAAAAAAGAGTACAGTAGTAACTGCCAGTAGGTATATTGTGTTTTGAGGGTAATGCCAGGTTCAGTTCAATACAGATGAAAGCAAGAAACCTGATAATGTCAAGGAAATGAAGTTTCTAATGCATTAATAATGTTAAGGAAATAAAAGTTTATCCTGCATCAGTACTGATAAGGAAATAAAGTTAAACTGCATTAATAATGTTAAAGAAATAAAGTTCTATTGCATTTATTAATGTTAAGGAAATAAAGTTCAAGTGCATTTATAATGTTAAGGAAATAAAATATCTACTGCATTAATTGTGGAATTACAGCTTTCTTGCAGCACCTTCATTATATGAAGTGTCCATCAATAAAGACTGTTAGATGTATACAAATCACTGCATGATGTCACCTCTAATAAACCTGTTTTCTTCAGTATCTGTGTATTTGGGCTCTTGGTTATGAACTTGAATATTACAAGTGCTGTGAAGTAAAAATGGGAATAATGGGAATGAATAAGTGATGAAGGTTAGCTAATAAAGTGTGTTTTACTAAACTGTAGATCTGGAGCTGTACTACAGAATATAATGCATTATGATATTTCTTCCGCAATAAGATCTTGAACCTATAATAGGAACAGCCAAGGTATAATAGTGTGTATCTCAGGATTGTCTTGTGTTAATCTTTGCATTTTGGCTATATGCATTCTTGATCTTAGTTATGCTGCTGCAAGCAAGTAAGAAACAGTAATAGCTGTAGACTGCAAATATACCATCTGCAACTGTATATGGGTCAGGTAGCCAACCCAGCACTCTGATATGGTCTGTAAACTTCACACATATTTCCACCCACTAGGGGTTTATTGTCTACACCTGCATTCCATGTATTAATGCACAGTTCACTTACTATCTCTGCCATGCATGAATCTCATGCATGTGTGTTTAAGTGTCACTGCAGTCTTGTATAACACTCTACTTCTATTATGAGGTCACAGTTTGTTATTAGGTGAGCTCTAGTCATATATCAGTCAACCAATACTCAACAGTGCCTCAGTATCTCAGGTTGTTCAACACTAGGTATGTTATACATTTTGTCACAAACATACCGGGGTTCAAATCCAGGGACAAGTACTACTAAATATTTATAAAAATACTTATGTATCATTAACAAATGTTCTCCCTGCAGGAATTACAGGTATATAAATGGTTGTAGTAGCTGTTCCAGTGGGTTACTAATGGACCAGAGTGTAAAGAGCATTGCTAGGCAAGGTGACAAGACTTCAGTAAATAAAATGTCAACAAGTACACTACTAATACAAGTTAATAAAAACTGCATAATCTTGGTATGGCTGTATGCTTGGTGCATCTGTGAATGTCTGCTGATAGTCTAACCTCATGCCTGCCAAGGACAGCATAAGTGTAAACTCTCTGTACTGTGCATAATACACGTCTCTCAAGTGTCACACTATCCCCAGCTGTGATCACTGTTGCCAAATCCCTTTGACACAGATTTAACATCCACTTGATTTATGTCAATAGCACATTCACATTACATCAGTCCACAGTACACCTTGGTAGTCCTGTAATAGACCCCTGTAGTTGTGTACCTGTAGGTGTCACAGCTTAGCCCATACTGTCCCATGTGGATAGCTTCAGAGGTATGTAAGTGCTACAGGAGCTTCAGGGCACTTGTGTACATAAAGTAACGGCAGACCTGTAGAGTGTAGAAAACTACTGTTGCAAAAAATATAGCCTATACTGGTAGTAATGGAATGTCTCCCCCCACACCCCTTATCTGCATCACAATTTATTATTGTTTTACATCGGGTGTGGTTTACTTTTAACATATGTTGTTCTCAAAACCTTATGTTGGGCCTTGTGTTTTATTATTGTTATATATTACAATGGTTGCATACTTATATACCTTGTTGAATTACCTATGTGTTGGCCTTTTGCCATAACTGTTACTGGCATGCTGTTACAATACTGACTGTTATCCCATTTATTGTTGTGTTCTACATGCTATGCAAAGTTATCTTACTGGGTTATTTGCAGCAACCTGGCATGCTGTTATAACTAATGTTTAAATGTTCTGTTCATTACTGACCTTTACACTTCAAAAAAACTTCAACATCATAGCTAGACAGAATAGGATGGTTCCTGCACATCCATCTACCCTAATTCAGTCAGCCATGGCACTGGGTCACAGCACATCTGAGCCCCAACCTGGAGCCACCCCCTCTGCCAGTCCTGCACCACTTATGGGTGGAACCACCTCAGGGGATGGGACCTATCCTCACTAGGAGCAGGCATGGACAGGAACTTGTCATCCAATGAGAGATACCAGGGATGCTGCACAGAATCATGTACTGTAGCTATGAAGATTGCCTGCGCCAGACTGAGGGCAGACTGGGAAACCTGGAGGACCAAGATAGCACTGGTGCCCATCCCACAGCATATCCACCTTTGGAGCAGTAAAGAAGCAGTGTTGACTGCCCATGTGTGGGGATCTCAGTCTAACTGCTGCAGTTTGGGGGCACATGCCTCTCTGGTTCCACAACACCCTCCCCATCCAAGGTGTTTACTCTCTCATGTGTCATACACTGCCCCTGTCTGCTGTCTTGTCTGTCTTGTCTGTTTGCAAATGCAACCTCTCCTACCTAACTTACCTCCCCACATGTACCTATAAATCTTCCCTAACATTCCACTCTTATCTTAAAAGAAAATGGGCACATGTCCCACAAAAAAATATCTCCCAATACATAGCTCTCCATTTCACACGTGTCCACTGGATGAAACTAATAGTGTACAGTTGGCTTGACAACACATTTCTGTTGTCCTCACCCCCTTTCTTTGGGGTTTGAGGGTCCACACTCAAGTACAAAATCTGTAAAAATGCACAGCTGTTGCTATACAAAAAATGGAACGCTATGGTCCTTTCCTACACCCATCCTGCACATCCCTACCCGCCTTTCAATACATTTTCCCCCTGCTTGCCCCCATTTCATCACTTTCCAATCAACCCTTTTTTCTTTTCTTTTTTTTAATTTAGCATGGGTTTAAGCAAAGTTAAGTGATGCTGCTTGCTGTGCTGCACAAACCCACTTAAACCTGCTTAAAACTGCTTTAATCACCTTCTGTCTTTCTGACATTGTTATGCACATCAGCAAAATAATCACCCCTACCAAGTCTTGGTCCCAGGACCCTATCAACAAGTACAAAGTACACTAGCCTGCTAGGCCACTCAGCTCTGAAGTATCACAGGTGTTTCCATAAACATATCCTGATTACCAGTAATGCACATCAGCAAAAAAATCACATTTGCTAAGTCTCAACCCAGGACCCTGTTAACAAAAGTATAGTGCATTAGCCCACTAGGCCACTCAACTCTGAAGTAAGACAGGTGTTTCCATAAACATATCCTTATTGCCAGTGACACACTGCTTGTACATATAATGGGAAAAATGACAGCATACTTGGGACTGTGATGCAGACACCAAACCAGTACATACCCAAATAAATGTTGATGGATGTAAGTGAGGCCTAGGATATCAGGTAGAGCTGACAACTGCACATACTGTTGCAGAATGTCCACAGTTGTGCCACCTGCTTTTGGCATTGTTGTCACAAATACTATTTTGTGTTTCCTGAAGTGCTGGCAAGTCATTACAGATTGAAATAGAAACTCATGACAGACAGTTCAGTGTCACACATCATACCCATCCAAACACACATGTTCATGCGACTCCTGTGTAACAGACTGTAGGCATGCACATATGTCTTGCAAATACACCTGCTATAGTATTGACTCAGTAGCTCAATTTGTTACATTCCTAGCATGCTTTACATTTTGCCACCCACAGTCCTGGTTTCCATTCCTGTCTGTCGCATGTCAAGTACATGCCTGTCAAAACAACAAATAAATGACTAAGCCATGCAATTTTAAGTAGAACTGGTTGCTGCTACAGCAGTCACTGCCACCCATATTAGCATTTCAAAGCCCTGTAGGTTGGATTACACTTTACAAATATGTATAGGCATCCTAAATGTCACCTATCACTCTCTGGATGGCACTATTACATAACATATGTACTTGAGGTACATACTTCACCTGAACTGTTATGGGTACCCTCACCTTGGCTATGCTGTGACAACAGAGCTGACACTGCTCCCTCACTGACATATACAGCTTGCTGTCCCCCAATGTGCTCACAATCCCCAGTATGACTCCTGGGCAGAAAGCAGCAACTGCAGCCTGCAACATATGCAGCAGTATGGTCAGCAACCTGCTACAGGCCTACCATACCTCACAACCACCTAGAACATGGGATCCACACAACACACATACAGAAAGGGGTGGAGGTAATGGTCAAGTGACAGGGACATGTGTCACAGTCTCCCCCCCAAACATACAAAGCTGATAGAGCAGCAGCTTCTGCAGCAACATGCATATTCTGATGCAAATAATGTATGACACATCTGTCTGTCTGTCACCTTACTGAACTCTACTCAAAGTGTTAAACAGTAAAGTGCCACATAATCAGAAAGTCTGTTCACAATGGCCAAACATAGCATGCAAAACTGTGGCCATACCACATAAATCCAGACAGTGGATAGTATTTTTACCTACCTTCTGTGATGCTGTAGTCGCCACATCTTGATAATGTCCATCTCACAGGCCAAGAAAAGGGCCAAGGCCTATATGAAGGCCTTAAATATAAGACTGTGGTGGCATGCCATTGGCTAATGAAAATGCAACCCAGATGTTCTGGATGCATTTAGCAAGTGTGAGCCACAGATTGGTGCACAAGCAATCACCTGTTCATGAGCTTTAACTACAAAAGGCAAGTTGCTGCCTATGGTAAACAGGTCTGTGACTTTCTTTACGAAGACAGACTGACACAGATAAAACATTATACTACAGGATTTCTGCACATAAAGGAGTACAGCACTATACCGGGTATGTAATAGAACTTCCCATGTAATGGGATGCAGATGGGAGGATGCAGTTATGGGAAATAGGGATTACAACACTAGGTCTGTAGTACATGTCTTGGAATGACATGTTTCTGTTAGTCAGCTGTCCAGAACCTACAGGCTTCACTTTTGACTTTGTCTGCTGTGACATAGATCACAACTCTGGCCCTCTGAGTCCCTCCAACAATGGTCAGCTCATGTACAAATGCTACTGGATTGTGTTTTAGACAATAATGATGATAAGTACTCATGGATACAGCTGGTATATCACATGATGTACTGTCAGTCAGCTCCTCCCAGTCTGTGAATGCCACACAGGCATAGTTCAAACATAATTCAAGTGTCCCTGACTGTTCCTGATGTACTCTGGTTAGGACACAGTATACTCCTCACCTGTGTCTTATTGCTTAAGAGCTAAGGCTTGCATACCTGTTGACCCCCTACTGCAGGACAGCAGGTTATAACAAGTAGTACTGGGGGGGAGGACACAAGCCTGGTCTCAGCAACAGAGTGTACATATTTATTTTTTATTTATTTTATTTATTTATTTTATATTTGTCAACCGGGAAGGTCCGGCTGGACACATGACCATTTTCAGTGGAGGCCCAGGGAGAAAAGCTCCATTTACATACAATACACAATAATATTACTACAGACTAGTAACTATTTACAATTGAGAGATAACACACTTCTAGTTCAATTATCGTACATAGCTGACATAATTTTGTGCGTACATTTGTTTACAATTTATAGATGCAGTATTTTGCAGCTATGCTTTCATAAGGTGACATTAGAATTAGAAACTTGGTGGGAAATGTTGGTCTATGGTTATGTAAATAGTTGTTGCTTGTATACTTGTCTTTACCCAGGGGTATTACAGGAGCATAGCCAGTTGTTTGTAAAGTAGGTTTTTAGGAGTTTTTTAAATTGTGTAGAGGAGGTATTGGATGTAAGCCCAGCTGGTAGAGAGTTACAGAGTTTGGAGATGTAGTAGCTAAAAAGACATTCCCCTGCTTCATTGTTATATTTGATGACTTCTAGAAGATTAAGGTACTGGATCTCAAGGCTCTTGTTGTGGTGTGATGTCGTATTAGATGTTGGAGGGCTGGAATTTTGTCTGGGTAGTAGTATAGCTTATGTGTTAGTGACAGTTGATTGAGTTGAGTTAGTAGAGGGGAGTTCTAACCAGTTTAGGTTTTTGAGGGAGGTGCAATGATGTGTCCTTTATGCAGATGCTGTAGCAAATCTAGCTATCTTATTGTAGCAGGATTCTAGCTTGTTTAGGTTGGAGTTATGAAGGCTGGTTAGGCCTGTGGATGCATAGAAGTGGGTGGATAGCAGATGTGTCCTGGCTATTGTGGTTCTGGCTTGGTTTGTGAGAAATTGTTTGTTACGATAGAGCAGGCCAAGCTTTTTGTGGACTTTCTTGATAGTTTGGGCAGTGTGCAGGTCAAATCTTAGGTTGTTGTCTATTTCAATGCCTAAAGGTTTGGTGTGGGAAGTTGGGGTGATTACAGTTTTGTTATCAGAGGTTATTGTGAAGTTGTCTGTTGGGGGGGGGGGTTCTATGAGAGGAAATAGCAGTCATTGTGTTTTATTTTAGGTTAAGAATAAGCTGGTGGTTAGAGAACCAGGTTTCTGCTAATGAGAAGGAATTTTGTGTTTCTGAGTGGAGAAGGTCTATAGTGGAGGCTGCACATATGATTGTGGTATTATCTGCATATTTAATAACCGAGGCTCTGGGGGTGGAGGATGGGAGTTGATTGGTGAAAAGCGTGAAGAGTAATGGGCCTAGGATAGAGCCTTTAGGGATTCATAAGGATACAGGTAGTAGAGGAGATAGATGGTTTTGCCATTTTACTGCCTGATGCCAATCTAATAGATAGCTCTTCATCCATGTGATGGAGGAGAAACTAAGGTTTAAGGTAGAGAGTGAGTTGAAAGGTCTATTGTGGTTAACCATATCAAAAGCCTTGGATAGGTCTAAAAGTATGTCTGAGACAAGTTTTCCATTATTTCTAAGGTAATTAATGGTATTAGTGAGTGATATAAGTGTGGTTAATGTACTGCAGAAGGGCCTAAAGCCATGCTGATTTTTAGATAGCAATTTGTTTTCTAGGAGGTAGTTCATAAGTTGAGTGTGTATGACCCTTTCTAGGATTTTAGATATCGGTGATAAGATAGCAATGGGACCATATTTATTAAGTTCAAAGGAGTTACCTCCTTTGCGTAGTGGTATGATGTTGTGGATGTCAAGCATACAAAGTAAGAAAATGAATACAGTACAAGATATTAATGTATAATAGCTGTTTTCTGAGGGGTCTGGAATGTGACAGCCAGATTCCCCACAGTCTGGGAACAATTATGTATTGTCCAACTGTTTGCCAGACATATACATTTGACTGTCAGAGGCTCCACATATATTAAGCACACGTACACATTCTGCAAACATCCATGCACTGTGGATGTCAGACCTCTACAGGGAGGATACCCAACAGCATGTTTGCAGTGCTGTCTGTCACTGGGTAGTACAGATGTTGCTGCACTGTCCACATACACTTGTAGTACCACTCACCTATTTGTCGGATGGTGGCTGTATGACATGGTACTGGGACATCACCCATAGGGGATACACCACACAGTGTGTATGCTCCAAATCTAGAGATAAGAAAGCAACCTAGACATTTAATAGTAAGGATGAAATCCTACCTGCAGAAAGACTTGATTTTTGTTGAAACTGTGGCAGAAGGAGAAAATACTAAAAGTAGGTGACCACATAGTGTTTATGAAGAATGATTACTCATTGTACACCAGGCAAAAGAGAAGTAAATTTATCCCTCTATTTAGAGAATTCTAAGATGAGGGTGTGAGATTTAAACTACTATACCCAGCTGTCTTCAAGGTATTCTTCCCTGGAGGGACACAATCATTTTTGATGAAGTGCATGCTAAGGAGGAAATACAAAAGTTTGTCTAACAAAAACTGAGCTGTGAAATAGGAGATTTAGCTTCTCACTCCTCTGGTAATAAAGACCACAGAGAGACTGCACCTGTGAAACCTTTTCCAGTATTTCAACAGAAAATGTTGGAGAGAAGGAAGGGAGCATGAGAGCTGATGGGAAGAATTGAGAGTACATTGGAACTGAAGCAGAGACAGGATCTGGGTGATGGAGAAGAACAGTAGTATAATCAGTAACTTAATGTGGGATTACAAAGCATTAATTATATTTGTGAAATATGATAGCACAAGAAAATCTGGAAACATTGGACTTCTTCAAAATTTGTTTGCTGTGTGGGGGACTCAAGTATATGTCCTACTTCATGTCATTAATGTTCAGAAAAATGCTTTGGGGAGGGGAAGAGAGGAGAGAACGCTAACTGGAAGTAAAGAAAACACCTTCTTTTCTTAATAGTATTGTATCTGTGTTGCATGGTTTTCTTTGCATGTTATTTTTGGGTGCAATGGGGATTGTAAACAAGTGTTTTTATTTTTCTCACCTCTTTTCTTTTTCTTCTTGTGCAGTTTTGAGAAGCATAGCCAATGTAATGATTATCAAAAAAAGGAAAAAGGGAGCCTGGTTAAGGGAACATGACAGAGTTCAAAATGTGCTTCTTTTTCATTCATGTATGGGAAAATGACTGATTAAGGACCTTTGTTTTAAAACAGGGAGCAAGTAAATTAAAAAAAGAACATTGCATATTATAAGGTTGTTTTTTCTAGCCCTTGCAAATATCTATACTAAGTAGCATTTCTGCAGCATGTCTCCATGAAGACAGTCTGGTAAAGAGAAACTGGAGACAGTCTGGTGGAAGGTGATTGGCTGAGGGAAAAAAACAGAGAAACTAGATAGGACATAATGTTCCCTGAAAACAATCAGGGGTTTTCCCAGGTATGACAGCTTTAACGATAATACAAAACCAGTTAGACTTGAAGCAAACTTCTCTCAGGTTTTTTTAAATGCATTGGGGATACTAATATAAACAGGTGTTTTTGTTTTTTTCTTGTCCACCCTTCTTCAATCTTTTTCTTTGTCCAGTTTTGAAAAATGTAGACATTGCAATGAAAAAAGAATGAGGACAGGAGCAGATGTGGGGGGGGGGGCACAAAGGTCTGGTTAACAGTGCTTTTTCCCATGCTTGCATAGGGAAATGACTGGGTAAAACATAGGCATTATCTGGTAACAAGTTTATTACAAAGCATACAAATGAAAAAGAATATTAAATACTGTAAGTCTTTCTTTCTGATAAACAAGGTACTCTTAGCAGTTCAGTGTCTGGTTTGTATGTCACTACAAGACAATTTGATAAAGAAAAATTACTTGGAAAAAGTGTTTACTGAAAGCATTCAAGTGTTTTCTCAACTGGGAGAGTTAAATAGATATAAAATTAAATAGCATTTACTAATAGCACAGGCTGTACCATGCGTCTTAGCATGACTAACCTTTCTTTTTGGCTAATTTTAGCCTGTCTGTGTAGCTATCAACTTAGAACTTATGTTCTTATTAGCAAGCAAAAACATCCATATTTGAAGATGTACATAGTTTTGTGTGTTATTGTAAAGTGTGTAGGTTTTAGGAGTTTTTTTTTGGGGGGGGGGAGTTCTGTTTGAGGGCTTTCAAAATATAAGATATGACATAGGCACAAATGGATATGACAGGAGACAACTGTATAAAAGACCAAACTGCCAGACAGTATATACATGTAACATAAAAGTTGGAACTAGACATTTAGCAAAACAGCAGTTATATATAAAGCATGGTAATAATAACGATATAAGAAAATGATGCTTTCTGTAATAACTTTCAATCTAAATAGTCTTACAGATAAATATAAAAAAAGAAAGAGCAGTGAATTACATTAAAAATGTTGAGGTCAAATAGCTGTGCTACAGGAGACACACCTGGAAAGAACTGAACATGTGAATTTGATAAACAAAGGTTTTCAGGATGGTTATTCAGCAGAATATTTGGGGCAAAGGAAAAGAGGAGTACTTATATTCATTGCAAGAGGAGCTTCAATAGTGATAGAAGAGGAACAAAAGATAATAATGGAAGATACATAGTACTAAGGGGCTACTGGCTAGGGAGGAGGATTACACTGGCATGCATTTACATCCCCCTAAAACTGCTATAATGGAGCTTAAGAAAATTCTGGGAGAAATAATCAGCTTTCAGCAAGGAATATTATTTATAGGTGGAGACTGGAATTTGGTTTGCAACAGTGAAGATGCATCTGGGGGTCTAGAAGGGATAATATAACAAGGGAGGGTAGATCTTTGAAGAAATTTATGAAAATGTTTGGCATGGAAGATGTGAATTCAGTACTAGGAGTTCGGAGTGAATTTACATATTACTCACCAAGATATAAAAACTAGGCTAGGCTAGATAGATTTTATATCTCACAGGAACATGTACATTTAATTGAAAGTCATCAAATGCACTCAACAACTATTTCAGATCATGCACCAATAATAACTAACATAAAAACGCAAGGTAATGAAATGAAAATGAGACACTGGTGCTTCCCCACCTACCAGCTGAAGAGAGAAGAATTTAAAGAATGGGTTGTGGACTTAATCCAGGACCTACTAGAGAAGACAGGTTTGTCTTCTGAAAACATAGCTGAGGACTGGGATAAAATTAAAGTGGCGTTTAAAACTAGGTTGGAAATAAAAGAAAGGGAGATATGGCTAAACAGTAACCATAATTATTTAGAGGGACTGACAAATGTGAAAGTATTGCAAAATAGGGGGAATCTCTCAGATCAAGAAAAGGAGCAACTACAAAATGCTAAACAGAAAATAAGGGATTACCTTGATAATATGAATGAGTTTAGAAAGATTGCTGTTAAGCAACTGTTTTTGATAATAATTCTAGAGCACAAAAATTTTTAGCACAACAACTCAGGCAACAAAAAGTGGAAAGGGCAGTCACCAAGCTTAGGGAGCCTATGACAAGAATGATAACAAGAGACCCTGTAGAAGTATTAGAGATATATTTTGGAAATGTTATGAAAATTTGTATAAAGCAGAGAAATATGGAAATCAAGAAAAGGTACAACTGGAAGATCCAAGGGTGAAACAGAGTTGCTCACAAATTACAAGTCGACCAACTTTATTGCAATCTGCAATAATGTTGTTCGACTTGTGATTTGTGAGCGTCTCTGTTTCTCCCTTGGACCTTTTATTGTTTTTTTGTTGGAAGAAGTTTTTTTCCCTCAGTTGTGTTTGGTTAAAGGTACAAAATGAAATGTTTATGGATGAATTAAATATGCCAAAGTTAGAGGTAGATGAGGCTCAATTACTAACAGTTAGGATAGGAAGAGAAGAGATGAGATAAAATGGCTATGTATAACCAGTCTACAGGAAAGTCTAGTAACCTAGTAGCCCTCCTTTTATCTCCCCTTCCTCTCCCCTCCCCTAGCCACCATACCTCACACCATCTGATCATTGCATTCTTTCCTGTGCAGGCTCTGGCTCACCCTTTACTTTCCCCTTCCCTCCTCGCTCAATCTCTCAGACCTGTTATAACATGCTTAACTACCCCACTTCATCTCAACTCCAAATATATATCCAACTGACTTACACCTTGCTTCTTCTCACTACAATGCATACTACTCACTCAGTCTCATCTCTTACTCCTCTATCTTCCTCTTCCAGCCCGTTAGCCCTTCTAGCTTATTCCACCTTCGTGTGGAACTTCTGCTTTATATCTGCTTGAGTTTAATGCAATATTTGTATATAAGATTTAGGTATATGAGTTTACAACAGTATCTGTTTGAGCTTAGTACTATCTGTAAATACACCTTACCTTTATTCCTAACCTCTAGCTAGATATTGGTATATGTGTTCATTACTATGTTTCATATTGTATGTATAGCTAATGTTTGCTGCAGTATGTATTATTTGGTATTGTATTATATTCAGTTGTTCTTCGTGTACTCTGCTACTCATTTATTGTTCTGTGGAGCTTTTCTCCCTGAGCCTCCACTGAAAAAGGACCTGTGTCCAGTTAGAATTTCCCAGTAAATGAATATATATAAATAAATACATAAATAAATAAATAACCCCACAGGAATAGATAGTAGTCCTGTGGAAATTTGAAAGTTAGGAGGGAATAAAACTGATAAAGATCTGGAAAGGTTTGTTTAACAGTATTTTAAGAGGAGGTGAAATTCCAGCATCCTGGAAGAAGGCGGTGATAATGATAATACCTAAAGAGGGCAAATATCCATCGGATCCAGCTTCATACAGGCCTCTTTCAATACTAAACCATGATTATAAAGTGCTTTTGTCTATAATAGCTACAAGAATGGCAAAAGCGATACCAAAATTGATAGATATGGATCAGTGTGGTTTTGTGGAGGGGAGGCAAACATTTGACAATATTAACAGAACATTGATGATCCAGAGAGAAACAGAATGTAAGAAAGTACCACTTTTATTGGTGGGCCTTGATGCAGAGAAAGCATTTGACAGAGTGGACTGGGACTTCTTGAGCAGGGCAATGGAAGCATTTGCTTTCCCTGATACAATTATAAGGATGATTAGAAGAATATATGAGGGATCAGAGGTGTGAATTAAAGTGGGTGGGGTCCTCTCTGATAATTTCTGCTTAAGTAGAGGAACCAGGCAGGGTTGTCTGCTTTCCCCTTTGTTGTTTGCATTATATTTAGAACTACTGACAAAGAAAATAAGAGACTCAGAAATTCAAGGATATAATTGGTATGGTAATCCGGAAAAGCTGGCTTTATTTGCAGATGATATTGTTTTATAAATGACAAAACCAGAACAGAGCATTACAGTGTTGTGGAACATTTTAACACAGTTTCATATCTTTTTGGGATACACAATTAGTAAAGATAAAACAAAGGCAGTAGCAGTAAATTATGTACCCACACATGAATTGGTCCAACAATATCCATATTTTTGGGGACATGATAAAATGAAGTATTTAGGAGTATAGATTAGAAATGACTCTGTGGTGGCAGCTCAGGATATGTGGTAAGAGACTAAACAGAAATAATACAAAAATTGAGAAACTGGAAGTTTTGTTATATGGATATGGATACTTAGATAGAAGCCATTAAAATATTTTTAGTCTCTTTAGTCTTATACATAGGTCAGGCATACTTTTATCAACCGGAGGAGAAATTTTGGATAGCAATTAAAAAAATTGAAGGATTTTATCTGGTAAGGTAATACAGCAAGGGTCAAGTGGGATAAGATGATTCTACCAATAGAACAAGGTGGATTAGGATTAACTAATTTGAGTGGGGTATTTTAGAGCAACAGAGTTAAGGCTGCTATATAGCACAGACAGAAAACTATAAATCAAGGTGCAAAGGGATGATGATGATGCAGGGAGAAAGCTCAAGAAATATGGAGAGATTGAGATTTTGGATACCGACTCTTAAGAAGAACAGCCACAATCATACAGAGTATTATATTCATAAAATAGCAGGGAGTATTCTAAGAACCAAACCAGCATGAGAATGGAGAAAAGAGATTTTGCAAATAGGGTTGACTGTGGTCAGGGATACAGATAATAGGCAAGAGGGGGCTGGAATTTATTGGAGAAAACTGGCAAAGGAACCAAGGTACTGGGAGCAAATAACTAGAAAGGGAAAGGTAATAGAATGGGAAGAGGCCAAAAATGTATTTGGACTGCAGGTTAGAGAGTGCCTTCCCTATCAAGGATTGATATCAGAGTATAGGCTAAGTGAAAGAAATAGGGGGCTTCTAAATGAAAAACCAGCACTGGTAATTTTTTTAATAGAATATAGAACAGAATCTGCCATTAAAAAAAGGAATAATTAGAAAAGCATATACAATACTGCATGATAATTACAAGAATCAATCAGAGGAGCTTAGAAAGGATTGGGAAGAGATATTAGATAAGAAATTCACAGAGAGACAATGGGGGGATATATGCATATCTACCAAATATGCAACAAAGTCCAGAAGATTTAGAATATTTGCCTGGAAATGTTTACATAGACATTTTTATACCCCAAGTAGACTCCAAAGAGTTTTTCCTCAGGTGGATAACAAATGCTGGAGGTGTGATGGGAAAGAAAAAGGTGGCCGGGAACATATTTTTTGGAGGTGTGATGAGCTAGCAGATTTTTGGGATTTCCTGTGGGCCGCTCTGTCAGAGATGCTGAGTGGGTGGACTGGACTGACTGGAGAGAGGATTTTTTTTAGTTATGCTACAGAATCAGAATTGCCTAGACGCAGTAAAGCCGTGCTGAGTCTAATTATGGTGGCTGAAAAAAAAGCAATTACTAGAAAATGGAAATCAAAGTCTAGACCAACTTTACTACAAGTAGTGAATATAGTAACAAAACAAGTGGAACTGGGATCTTTAGAAAAGGAAAGGAGCAAACTACATAGAAAAAATGAGAATTGTGGGAAAAGTTTATGCAGAGCAGGAACAAGGTTTAAGCGGCAAGACTTGAATGAGCTATATAATGCTTAACTGACAATGACTAGAAGGTTTATAAGTGATTTCTAATGTTTACAACTATAGTTGTTTCAATGGTGTCTATGATATAAACTGTTTACAACTAAAGTGATATAATTTTGTATGTTTTTAATTTATATAAATGTAAGATTACCTTTGTCATATGTGGAAATTTAATAAAGATGTTGGGGAAAAAAACAATGGACACACACACACACACACACACACACACAGCTCATCTCCATGGCCCATCTGACCAGCACCTCTCCAGACACACACATACACAAAATGTCAACTGTGTGGCACAGCCTAGGCCTTTGGCAACCCCACACCACACCCTGTGCATGTGATGATACCTGTGCCACATCCTTGTCATTCATACTATCAATGCAGGGACATGCAAATATGTGTCTGATGCACAGGGTGACTATAGTACATTTAATGACAGTTTGTAGTGCAGTAGTGTTATGCCCTGTAAGGTGCTGTCTGCTGGCATGTGTCATGAGTACACATCAAAGTGTATGTATCTTTATTCAATGATACTGCATTGGTGGTAGTATTGTTGACTGACTGTTGTCTCCCAGATGTTTTTCCGTTGCTGTTGTGGGGGTCTGTGTGTCTATGCCATGGAGACCTGGTGCCAATACAGTGGCTCAGGATGGCATAGTGGCAATGCAGAAATGTGGCTTTGCCAAGATACTGCTGTGTATGTGCATGGTTACCTAGGTGTGTATGTGTAGAACAGTGTATCAGGGACAATGGGGGCAGACATTGTAATCCTGCATGTATACCCCATGGCACAGCATACTACTCTTGATACATGTCATCTAAGATTTCATTTGGATCATAGGTTTATAGGATCATAGCTGGTTACTAGACTAATGGCCTGGGAACCTTATAAGCCTAGCCATTAGGTTATCCCCAAAATGAAACATCAGTCAGCACCTGTTGCCCCTGTCAATGAGGGCCACAGGTGGGACCCCTGGAACAGATTTGTGGTTTCCCATCCACTCATCACGGTTGCGCTTGAAGTGAGTCAGCATGATACTCTGTTTGGAATGTATGGGAAGTGTATTCCTGAGACAGGGCAGCCTCTGGGAAACAAAATTGTCTCTCCAGCAGGTGGTGTTGATGTTGCATATCAGATTTAGGCCTGTCATGTAGGAAATGCATGAGGAGTTAGACTTATGGCTATAGGACAGGGGTAATAGGGCAGGGTCCAACATTGCCTTGTAGGCATGATACCAGCCCACCTCTGAGCAGCCTGTCCAATACCAAGTGGAGCAATAGTGATTTGAGCCTATCTACATGGGACAGATGTTGTAGGCTATGGATTACCTTTGGGAGGTATTTTCATGGCCTTTCCAGTTGGTGTAGATGTCTGAATTGCTACATGCCATACCAACATCTCGTTGTACTAAAATATTGGTCAACAGAATGAGGACTATAGAGAGGTAATGACCACCTTTTTTCTGGATGCAATCCCTGTATCTATGGAATGAACCATGTACAAGGATTTTCTGACCTCTGCCACTACATAATGGTTGGATGTGATATTATCAACCTGAGTAACCAGGTCTCTCAACACAGGTTGTGTGTTTAGGGGTTTGCCATTGATGTTGTAAACAGTGGTGCCAAGTCTTTGCCGAATGGTATGATGGAACATTTTTTGCTTTTAGCTTGAGGTCAAGACCTTGGCAGCAGCCCATAGTTGATGTAAGACCCTCTTGCAAGATGTTAACATCATTTGGGGAGTCAATGACAGACAGCACCCAACCTGCAGTCATCCAGACACTTGGTCATTACTTACAAATGTAGGTGCTGGTGGGTAGCATTCATGCCTAGATGCATAATGCCCAATGTGGGACACTTTTTGTAGTAACGTGAGAGTTGGCAGGACAAACCATACCCATAGTGAGTGCAAAGGACAGAACTTTAAAATTTTTGCCAGTATAACAGCTTATTTTATAGCATTTGCCTATATTATGCTAATTTTTATAACATTTAGGTATTTCTGATGTAAAATGACTGTTTTATGTAACTCTTATAAAAATATTGGAAATGTTTGTTGTCCATTCTCAGGACATTTGCATTGTTTTACTTGTTTTCACAGGACACACCTGGCAAAACATGGACTGCAAGTTGCACAGTGGGACAGGTGGTAACTCTAACACAGTCACACTGCTGATAACACCACAGCTCCACACAAACTGATAAATCCACAAAGCAAGACACCAAGGTCCAGTCCACACAAGCAGTATTTATTGAGCACTTTCATCTCTTGAATAGAAACTTCATCAGAATAATACTACATATTACCTAACAGCCTTATATATAAAATTCCAAAAAGTTAATTAACAACTAACTAATTGATAAAATAATGCCCTTAAAGAAACATTTTTAAAGAGCCACACACATTATTTAGCACTCCAACTTGTAATAGTACAGTCAAAAAATATATATGAAATACATGAAGGAAAATATATAAAATAGATATAAAAATATATATTAGATTAGAAATAGGTCAAGAAATATATATATATATATATATATATATATATATATATATATATATATATATATATAAATGTACTACAATTTGCCATGCTGGCCTAAAATTTGTATCTATAAATGCCATATAAAAAATTGTGCCTTAAGCCTAAGAACAGAGCTGGAAGGACATGGGTTTAAATTCATTATTATAGAACAGGTTAAAATGGGAGAAAGAGGAGGGCCACTTAATGATTTTTTAGAATTGTCAGAGCTTAGATGGCAAATTAGGACTAATGCGTCAGAAGCTCCAGGACTTAATAGAGCAGTATCCATCAGCTCTGTTCTTAGGCTTAAGGCACAATTTTTTTATATGACATTTATAGATACGAATTTTAGGTCAGCATAGAAAATTGTAGTACATTTTTATATGTATATATGTATATATTTTTCTTGGCCTATTTTTAATCTAATATATGTTTTTATATCTATTTTATACATTTTCCTTTATGTATTTCATATATATATTTTTTCGACTGTACTATTTCAAGTTGGAGTGCTAAATAATGTGCGTGGCTCTTTAAAAATGTTTCTTTAAGGGCATTATTTTTTCAATTACTTAATTAATGTTAATTAACTTCTTGGAATTGTATATATACAGCTGTTGGGTAATATGTTGTATTATTCTGATGAAGTTTCTATTCAAGAGATGAAAGAGCTCAATAAATACTGTTTGTGTGGACTGGACTTTGGTTTCCTGCTTTGTGGATTTAGCACTCTCACTGCTACAAGAGGATATACATACACACACACACACACACACACACACACACACACACACACACACACACACACACACACACACACATACACACACTCATAAACTGCCCTTGTTGAGAGTAAAACCTCTACCTGTTTAGTTGTACAAATTATAGTACTACATTCGTATAGCATGCACCACGGAACTTATGTGTTTTTGGAGTGTCTGCCACTACTGGTCAGGTGAATGACATCTGCAGGCACTGTAAAGGTTGCCAATGGGGGAGTTAACAGGTTTGCATAGGCCCTTAAAATTGTATAACCATTGAATGCACACACACTCACACACACACACACACACACACACACACACACACACACACACACACACACACACACACACACACCCACACACACACAAAACACAGGCATGCTTGCCAATGGGGGGGCTTAACAGGTTTTGACAGGCTTTACAGAGTTGACTGTTTTGAGATTAGAACCCCTACCTATCTAGTTACATACATTACAATACTACATACTTATCACATGTGCTATGGAGTTACTGCTTTTGGAGACTAACTGTGCATCTAAGGTGGATGGCATCAGTAGGCCCAGAATAGGTTGATAATGGGGTTGTTAACAGGTGGCGCATGCCCTTGAAATGGTATAGCCATCGTGCGTGAACGTGTGCACACACACATGCACACACACACACACACACACACACACACACACACACACACACACACACACACACACACACACACACACACACACACACACACACACACACACACACACACACACACACACACACACACACACACACACACACACACACACACACACACACACACACACACACCCACAAACCCACATAAAAGAAAGCTAGACTGCTGTGAGGGATAGGTTTATATACACACATATAATCACAGAGTTATCAGTTTTGAGATTAGAACCTCTGTCTATCTAGTTATATCTATTATAGTGCTACATGACCTGAGACAACCTGAGACGTACCTCCCTGGACTACATGAAAAGAGACATGGAAGAGCTCTCTGATCATGTAGCCCAGGCGGGTATGACCCTGACCCTGAGTAGCATCCTGCCCTCACCAAGAATGATACTGTAGTATAAAGAAAAAAATGATAAATTTCAACAATTGGCTAAGCTTCTGGTGTCATTCAAAGGGGATCCAGTGTCTGTCAGCCTGGGATGAAATGCTCGACATGCCTCGTTGCTTCACAGGAGACGGCTTGCACCTGTCACCCCTAGGCTTTCAAATACTGGCCAAGGCTCTTGCTGCCCTCATAGTGCCTTTTTTAGGCAAGGCTCAAAAGTCAAACCCACCTCCGTAAACAGCACAAATAAAAAAATGAGGGTTATGCTACTCAAAGCCAGGAGTTTAAATCTCAAAATGCATGCACTCGAAGCACTCCTCAGTATGGAGAATGTTGACATCTGTGCTGTAACTGAAACGTGGTTCAAGGCTCCACAGATCACCCCAGCACTACCGGGCTACAACTCATACCACACATTTCAGCCACAGAACATGGACTGAAACACAAAAGGAGGGGGTGTATCCATATTCATCAAGGATACCTACTCTTCTAGGTTAGTGGTGCAGCATGATACCTCCGAGATCATCCATGTGCAACTAACATCAGGCAAATCTGCAATGCAAATTGTGGCCTGCTACAGATCACCCTCCATGACCCATGACCACCAGTCCACCTTTCTGGAGACACTGGAAAAAATGAAGGTCTTACCGAACACCCTGATATTGGGCAATTTCAATTACCCTACCGTTAACTGGGAAAACTACTCAAGTACAAACTCCCAGGTCCAGCGCTTCCTGGACTTTATCAACTCAAATGCCCTGGATCAGCTTGTAAACTCCCCTACCAGAGGTGAAAACATATTGAACCTGGTCATCACCAACATGGGCGAAAGGGGTTCCACACCGAAGGTCAGCCCATCACTGGTTAGATCAGACCATAAACTAATCACTCTGCGTATCCACACCACACCACCACCTCCAACCAAGGAAACCACAGTGAAAAACTTTTCTATAGCAAACTTCACCTTACTTAAGACAGAGGTGGTAACTTTCACAGCCCCCACACTAAAGGATAACAGTGTCCAAGATGCAGGAACTAGGGATCGTGCCATCCCTAGCAAAACCAAGACTCACTCCCCTAAGAGAAAGAAACCAGTCTGGTGGACCCCTGCCATAAACAGGCTATACAATAGAAGGAGGAAACTAGTTCAGAAAAAAAGCAAATCCCAACAAGGAAAGACATCCCTGATCAGTATCAGTAAGAAACTAAGATCCCTCATAAAATCCTCCAAGGCTAACTTCGAAAGAAAAATAGCCAAGGATTCAAAAAATAACCACAAAACCTTCTTTAACTATGTCAAGAATCTAAGTGGCAACTTGCAGATATGCTCTGAGCTAGTGCAAAATAGCACAAAATATACTGAACCCACTGATATTGCCAACATCCTAGCAGATAGTTTCAGTGCAAACTTCACCTTCCTCTCACCCCCAAAAGGGCCCACAACAGTACCGGAAAAGTGTAGTGTCCCAGAAATCACAGACGCACAGGTGAAAACAGCCCTTTCAAAAGCCAAAAGCACAGTGTCAATGGGGCCAGATGGTGTCCCAGGCTGTGTCTTGCATGAACTACAGAACAAACTAACCCCCCACCAAAACATACTGTTCAACCTCAGCCTCTCCACAGGCTACGTGCCCATAGAATGGCCCACAGCAATGGTTATTCTGCTTCACAAAGGAGGGGCCACAACTGACCCTGGTAACTATCACCCCATAAGCCTGACTAGCCTGGTCTGCAAGGCTATGGAGCGCATCATCATGGAACTCATTAACAAAGACATTGGGAACTTCCAAACACTTGACCTGACCTAGTTCGACTTTGTTAAGGGCAGATCGTGCCTACTAAACCTGGTTGACTTCTTCGAGACAGTCACCAAGGCCATAGATGAGGGGAAGGTAGTTCACACAGCCTGCCTTGACCTCGCCAAGGCTTTTGACACCATTCCCCATTCAGGAATTATAGAAAAACTCACCAGCCTGAACATAAACCCCTACATCACGAGATGGTTTGCCAACTGGCTTACAGACAGAACTCACATGGTAAGAATAGCGGGCTCCAGGTCTGACTCTAAACTTTTTGTTTCTATGTTCATGGTTTGGACCGAGCACCATTGTCTTCTGTGCGTGCCTCGTTTTCTCTGACTCTAAACCAGTCACAAGTGGTGTCTCACAAGGCACAGTCCTGGGACCCCTTCTGCTCGGCATATACTTCTCAGAAGTACAGGCAAACACAAGAGGACTATGGCTGCAAACTGGGAGCCATAATTGACTCTCCAGCTGACACGGATATTCTCTAAAAGGGTTTTACTGAGACGGACACCTGGTGTCAAAGTCATGGTCTCAAGCTAAATGCCAAAAAATGCATAGTCATCCCATTTGGGAAAAACAAAACACCCATGAATTACCATAGGTGACAGCCCCCTTAGTACAGAAGAGGTAATAAGAGATCTGGGGACCCAGGTAGATAGTAATCTCTCCTTTGACAATCATATTGCCAAAGTAGTTAGGAAATTATTCTGTGTAGCCCATCTAATTACTAAAGGGTTTGCATCTAGAAATAAAGAGGTTATAGTGCCCCTCTACTCGTCACTCATCAGACCCATCATAGATTATGATGCCCCATTTGGGATGTATCTCACAAGACACTTCCAACAGCTGGAAAGACCACAAAAGTACCTCACCAAGAAGATTACTGGCCTCAAAAATATGTCCTATGCAGCCTGACTGGAAAAACTCCAGCTGTACTCAGTGGCATATCACTTACTCAAAGGTGATCTCTGCCTGACTTATACAGCCATGTCCAATTCAGAATTGATGGACATGCTCCACCTAAAGAAATCCAAGTCACTGTGAGCCACTCGCTCTAGTGAGCTAAACCTCACCACAACAATAAATAGAACATGCTTGAGGGATAGATTCCTGTCACAGAGACTCCCCATGCTTTGGAACAAAATTCCTAACTACATTAGGCAGAGCACCTCACTAACACTCTTCAAGAGAAACCTTGATGATTGGATGGGTAACAGAAAATACACCCCTGGGATCACTTCATTGGCTCTTCTTGACAGAGGCTCAGTTAATTAATCAATGGGGCGTCAATAGCTGACACACTCTGGCTAGGCTTATAAATGCCATTGGGCAGATAGCCTAGTACCTACCTATGAACCTATGAACATGCATATTGCTTGTACCACAGAGCGTATGTGCTTGGAGATTGCCTAACTGCACATCTAAGGTGGATGACATCAGTAGACCCTGAAATAGTTGCCAATGTGGGGATTCATAGGCCCTTAAATCTGTATAACCATTGCACACACACAGGCAAGATAGCCTCACTATTGTGAGGGGATATGCTTATATACACCCATCGACACACACACACAGAGTTACCAGGTTTGAGATTAGAAACCCTACCTGTCTAGTTATATCTAATATAGTACTATATGCTTATTGCATGCGCCACAGAGCTTATGTCTCTAGAGAGTGTCTAATTGTGCTTCTAAGGTGGATGACATCAGTAGGCCCTGTAAAGTTAGTCAATGTGGGGGTTAACAGGCAGGCATGGGCCTTAAAATGTATTAGCATGCCACACACATAAGCAAGACAGACACACTGCTGCAAGGGGATATACTTACACATGCACTTACAGAGCTGCCATTGTTGGGGGTAGAACCCATATCTACCTCGTATATAATACAGTATTATGTACTTATCACATGTTCCACTGAGCTTATGTGTTTGGAAAGTGTCTAACTGTGCTTCTAAGCTGGATGACATCATCAACAGGACCTGTAAAGTAAGCCAATGTGGGGGTTAACAGGTAGGCACAGTCCTTAAAATGTATTAACATTGCACACACAGGTCTGCTTTGTTTGACAGAAAACACATTTCACTGAAACTCATTTCATCGAAGCCTTATTTCACTGAAAATGAATTCGCTGAGAGCAATTCACTGAAAGCTCACTTCACTGAAACTTATTTCATCTAAACAGGTATATGCCCTGTTCCCCACTGTAGTGTGATCCTGGAGTTAGTATATATAGTTAGAGGGGAGTGTGGGGGGTGTAGCCCCCCCCCCCACATAATTTGGGTATACATTTTTTTCTGGAAAGAGTTATTCATTTGACTTCTAAGAATCCATGTCTATGGTTTACAACAGTTAAAATAGGTGGGGGGCTATGCCCCACCCCCCCTTACTATATATACTAACTCCCGGATCACACTACAGTTGGGAACAGGTCATATACCTTTTTAGACAAAATAAGTTTCAGTCAAATGAGTTTTCAGTAAAGTGAACTTTCAGTGAATTGTATTCAGGCAACTCATTTTCAGTGAAATGAGGCTTTGACCAAATGAATTTCAGTGAAATGTGTTTTCTATTAAGCAAAGTAGACTTTCACACACATAGGCAGGACAAATACACTGCTGCAAGGGGATATAGTTGCGCACAGACACACTCACAGAGTTGCCATTCTGGGGAGTAGAACCACTACCTATCTAGTTGTATAGAGTACAGTACTATGTACATATTGCACGCACCATGGGGCCTTATGTGTTTGGAGAGTGTCTGGCACAGCTGTTGGGGTGAATGATATCAGCAGCTGTTGACAGGGAATCCCCTGTTGTGGAGGACACTAGTCACAAGGACATAAAATGATTGACCATTGCACAGACATAGGCCTGTTGGGCATATGTACACTGCTGTATGTTGAATATCTACACATACACACAAGGTGGCTGATGTGAGATTATAACCCCTACCTACTGTTACACACTAGAGCTCACCGTACTAGTTACATGCGCCACTGGTAACAATCAGTGTACAACTGGCTGCATCAATACATCACTCTATACTTTTGTGTGTGTGTGTGTGTGTGTGTGTGTGTGTGTGTGTGTGTGTGTGTGTGTGTGTGTGTCTGTGTGTGTGTGTGTGTGTGTGTGTGTGTGTGTGTGTGTGTGTGTGTGTGTGTGTGTGTGTGTGTGTGTCTCTCCCCCCCTCTCTCTTGTCTCTCTAGATATATATATATATATATATATATATATATATATTAATTACCTATAAGATATATATATATATATATATATATATATATATATATATATATATATAGATATATATATATATATATATATATATATATATATATAGATAGATATATATAGATATATATATCTTATATGTGCCACATACTGATAGATAAAGGTAATAATGCCAGATGGGGATAGGGAGAGGCAGGTATATGTAGCTGTCTGTATGCAAAGAGACATATTGACATCTCAGTTCTATAAGCATATGAGGCTTCAGACATAGGCTGAAATTAGATAAATGTAGGAGCATGCCCAGTGTGACTGTCAGTACTTACAAGGGGACTCCACACCAGACCTACCTGTACTCCACTCCAGGATTTTGTGTGCTACAGCCAATTGGCTGCTGCACCTGATTAAACATTCCAGCACCTCCCTGATATAATGCCCAGGGGATTCCCTAGCTGTGTACTGGCTGTAATATCTGACTCATACCTAGGACATGTACAGATTGCATTAGACTGAATGGGGTTTTGCGTCATATGTCTGGTATGTTTTACATAGCATTGTGATTTCCTGGTGCATCAGTGGCAGATCATTATAGATTGACCTGAGGAACTGCTGACAAAAATTTCAGTTACTGACTCCATACACAGCAGGGAATTCATGCTACTGCATGACCTGTTCTACTTTGCACTTTCTACATTTGTCTGGCCAGTAGATCATCCTTTTCTTATATGTGGGCCTTTGTCCCACTCCTGTTCCTGGCTTTGTCCACAGTTGCTACTCTATGTAGTTGAAGGTATGTTGTTACTGGGTACAAGATGTAACACCACACACAGGGTTACAGACGTAACATCTCTGACTGTACATGTTTTGCAGGATGTCTAGCACTGCACCCCATATGTCTGCTATGGTTCTCAGACAGTTTGTGTTGTATTGGTATTACAATGCTATGTGGTGCCCATACCTCTCAACCTGATAGATAAAGAAATCTAGACAAAGCCATTTATAAAAGTGGGACTCAGGCTCAAAAATAGGGACAAGTTTTTAATATTCCTCTTACAAACTTAGACAGTTGGCTGATTTGTTGTGATGCATTGCTTTGCTTTGTAACTAAATGTGTAGTTGCTGAGTCCTGTTCTATTGTGTAAAAGTTGCCTATAGTTTCTGCTGCATGCATATAGACATGGAATGTTTGATTAAGACTCATTGCGTCTAATCACAAATATCTAAACATTTAATCTGAAGCAAAGAACATTTGCTTGAAAAGTGTAGTAGGCTATTAGGTTATCAATGCTTGTGTGGTTAGAATAGCAGGAATCACAAGGTAAATTAGTGTAGTGTCCCATGTACCTTGTTGATGCCCACAAACATGTTGCACCCCCATGTCTTCAAGTTTGTCTTGTGCATCAACTGTCATTCAATTTGTGTGGTATTTTCACTTTTATCTGTGTTGTGTGACTGTGACATTAATATATTTAAGCAAGGGGCTGTAACGGTACATGGGAACCTGCTCCCTGCAAAGAAAATAATGGAGGAGTATTTGCTGAATATAAAATTTTAGATGAAATGTGACTTGGTTAAATGTATTTTACATTGTGAGTAGAAAAAAAGTTTCTTAGATGAAACTTTATATACATATATATATATATAATATATATATATATATATATATATATATATATATATATATATATAATATATATATATATATATATATATATATATATATATATATATATATATATATATATATATATATATATATATATATATATATATATATATACATACAGGCATGTGTCTTTATTTATTTCAGAATGGCATTGTCATTTGTCTTTAGAGCAGAACAATTGAATAACTAGATTACTAACATGGACTATACATAAATCATGCATTCAAGTATGTCATAGTATTGGTAAAAAATTTTGAATTATATGTTGATCATGAAAATTTTGTTCAATTTCAACTATGAAATAAAATGATTTATATTAGTGATTTTCTTTTGCAGCGAATTGTAACATGCTTCTTAATACATCTAACAATTTTAAACACTGCAAGCACAAAATTAAAAAAAAAATATATATATATATATATATATATATATATATATATATATATATATATATATATAAAATAAGAAACATGAAGGCAAAGGAAATCCATATACGATCAGAAATACATTTTCTTTGTCTTTTTCTTTCTTTTTTTTGTCCCTTTATCTTCTTCAGTTGTTTTATTAACCTCAGAAAATAAAATATATGCATTAATTCACATTGTATCCATCTATCTACAACCTCTTTTCCTATTTTTGAACATGGGGTCAGGGTGTCACTTCAACTGTGACAATCATCTAGAGCCAAGGTTCACACCACCAGGTGACTATCCCTACCATGGTTGTTCTTACATACCACACATTCACATGCACACTCACACCTATGGCCAATTCAGAGTGTCCAATCCACCTACTGCATGTCTTTTGAATATGTGAAGAAAGTGGAGCAACCGGAGTAAACCCATGTGAACACATGGTGGACATGCAGACTCTGCACAAAAGGCAGCCCAGCTGATAATCGAACTGCAGAGCCTCTTGCTATAAGGTAGCAATGCTAAGTCACAGTGTATATTTACTTAAAATGCCAACTATATATATATATATATATATATATATACACCCGCATACACACACACACACACACTCACACACACACACACACACACACACACACACACACACACACAGACACACACACACACACACATATATATATATATATATATATATATATATATATATATATATATATTAAATATAGTTATATATAAATTTCTCAGGATCTATCTCTTTCAAAGGATTATTGGTGTTTTGTTCCAGACAGCATTAGATTTGTGGAAGACTAAGTAATTAAATTAGGTTTTTATTCTAATTAGACTAGGAAATCATGCAGACACCAAGTTAATTGTTGTAGTATTGATTATATACTTGGCATCTCATTTTTTTTTTTTTTTTTGGTTGTGCAACATATTGAGGTAGTTCTCTTTCTATATTATGTCAAAACACTGTTGATAATATTGCTGCACATATTTTTTGTAACTAATGAATATTGTATAAATACAGTAAATATTATTGCACAAGAAGTATTTTTTTTTATGTGTTTCTTTTAAGGTAGAGGAAAGAGATATGCTTTTTTTGCTATATTCAGAAAGCTTCCAACAGAGAGTTAACAAGCAATCAACTTACTTAATGTGCATAATTTGCTATGTCATAAGATGATGGTTTAGTAAAGATATTTTGTGATTAAAAAACAGGGCAGGAATTGAATAATTTATGTAATGTTGCTTAGGTTATATTTAGCAATATATGTGAAACATAATGTTTGTTATTTTTAACTTATTAATACAGTTTACTTACTTGTATATAAATTTAAATGTACCTATGAAACAAGTGATAATTCAATAAAGGTGTTAAATAAAGAATGAGCTGTAGCAAAGAAAGGACACCTTGAAATAACTTGAAGTAGCCAAGATATTTCTGCTAAGACTCCGAACTGAAAGAAGCTGCATAAAATCATCTTGGAACCGAATGGAGAGATTATAAAACATTTTGTTAAACTGTCTGCACCAAAGAAGGGACTGCACAACTTTTTTTCTGTTTATTAAAACATATAATTTCTTAGACTAGTTGTATTTGATGTTTTATTTCATACTGCATTGCTGGGTACAACAGGCATATTTGACACAATGGTGGCATATTTGACACCATTTTTCCATGCCAAAAAGGATCTTTTGTTACAAACTTTTGTGCCTAAATGGTCATTAGTTAAACATTTTTCTTAATTTGGATATAACAGTAATCTTTTGGTGTGGGCTGGGAGTTTGATGGAGTGCAATGGTGCTTGTTCCTCTGCCAAGATGATGACCATCGAGCATTTGCTTCAGACCATTGCTGCAACAGTCGCATAAAAACGGATGATTGCAATGTCCATGGAGATTCCAAGAGCAGTTCAATTTATCAAGCTACTACCTTATGGCCTTCCACTAGTATACCCACCAGGATGGATGGAACCATAATGACCTGGACAGAATCTCCTCAACACAGTTAAATGGCAAACCTTTAAAAGCCTTCATGAGCACAGATGGTACAGAAAATCAGGACAATAATAAAAATAAAAAAACACTGTTATCTTAAGCTATTGTTACTTGTAAGACCTTAACTCAAAACTTCTTTTCTCAAGAATCAAGGATAAAACCAAAAATAATGATGAGACAAAGGCCCAAAATTAGAGACAATGTTTAAGGATTACTCTAATTCATGTAGATAGTTAGAAAAACAGATTTTGCATTAATATCCATTTTCTAAACAATAGTAAGTATAGAATTCTAATGTCTGGCATTATTGATTGACCGTATTCCTCAGTGGTTTACCAAAAAAGCTAAAATTTATGAGGAACAAGACAGTAATATAAGGCAAAATCAAAAATGTTCTTCAAAATCAGGGATAGTTGAGAGATATGATATATAAGGTAAAAATGTTCATAAGTGGATATGTTCTCTTAACAAAACAGTAAAATGTAATTATGCAATATAAATCATACACTTCAATTATGGTTACATCATCATTGACATCATACTAAATGTAAAATGACAGAAATATCAGCTTTTGAAAAGTTTAAAAGGGCTATTTCAAAAGTGCCCTCTAGGACTATGAAAATTTTATTGTATTAGTACAGAGGATGTTAAGCAGTGAAACTCTGTTTAAACATAAACAATGTAGATCCATAGTAAAGTCTTTGTTAAAATATGATAGCAAACAGAAATTGTCAGTTTTAGGCATGTAGTTTTTTAAAAGGGACTATATAGCTAGATTCTGTATTAGTAATAACAACATTATTACAACACAAAAGGTGTGTCTATGAAATTTTATGTTTTCTAGCCTCGCTGATTCACCTTCCTGTTATTAAGTTACAGCAAAGTTAATCAAGTATAATATCCTAATTGATAGCAGGAAGCTGCAACTGTTTCCAATTCAGTTTTACCAAACCTGCATTTGTCTGTTTCTCCCAAGTGTTCAATGGAATTTGTAAACCAACATGTATGTAGCCCACTGTCTTGGGCTAGCAATATTAACCTTTCATCTCTTGGTTTGAATTCGCCTCTCCTTAACCATTCCTGCATTAATTCTTGATCAACATGAAATTCTTCCAGAAGTTTTCTACACTTGCAACTATATTTATACCTTTTCCACATTTCTTGCCTTTTCATCTGGTCCTTCACTTATATTATTTATTTTGTTTTTTGGCACATTCAGTTGCTGCCTGATTATCACCTACTTCTGGTTTGATTTCCATTCCTACTTGACACCGATATGCTTCTGCTAAATTAAGCAGAGAAGTCATCTTAGATTTATTCTCCTCACGTTTCAAAACTTTCACTAAATTTGGGTCTTGTGAGGTCAGCAGATATGTGTGGAGTCCCACAATTGCAGATCTCTACATGTAATCAGTTTCAAGGAGGCCCATCCCTCCTTCTGAACAGGGAATATATAATCTTGGTATACACTGATTTTTATAAATCATTTGGTGAGCATGAAGCATCCTACTTGTTTTCCTATCCAATCTATCGAACACATTTTGGGACCAGTCAGTCAGTCCAAAACTGTAAATTAGGACAGGAAGAGCAAATTGGTTTATAGCTTGGATTTTGTTCCTAGACACCAATGCTGTTTTCAGGATTAATTAAAGTCTTCTGAAGTATTCTTTACTATTTGTTCATGTTTTATTGTTGATCCTTCATCAATTCCCAAATATTTATACACTCTCTCTTGCTCAAGTTCTTTTATATCACATTTTTTCCCAAACTGATATTTTCCTGGTGCTGCAGTTTTCCTGCTTTAAAGGTTGCTTTTGTACACTTATCAAGACCAAATGGCATTCTGATATTAACTGAAAAAGTTTTGACAACCTGCAGCTGTGCTTTCAGATCCTGATATGATGAGCTATACAGTTTTAAATCAACAAAGAGATGTCTTTGCACTTTGTTGTTTTTTAGAAGCTAAATTGTAGCCATGGCCTAAACTAAGTAAACAGCTTAATGTGTTAATGGCAATGCAGAATAACAATGGTGACAGAGAGTCACCCTGGAATATCCCCCTTTGAAATGTTATTCCTGGGATAATAATCTGTCCATTATCATGGCTTAATTGCAAAGTGGTCTGCCACTGTTTCATAGTCACTGTAATGTAATCAATCAGTGTAGGGTGCATCTTATACATTGTTAAGCACTCTTTTATCCATGAATGTGGGATACTATCAAATGCCTTTTTATAGTTGATCCATTCCATACTTAAATTCTTCCCCTTTTTACAGTTCTCCAACATGACTTTATTTAATAACAAATGATCCTTTGTTCCATATGACTTTCTTTTATTGCCCTTTTGTTCTACTGCCATAATTGAGTTTTCTTCTAAATGAATAAAACAAAAAACAGCAAGGAGACCAGCAAAATTCTTCTTTTCTTTTTACTTTAATTAGATGAAGTGCTTTTTGTTTGTTCAGTGACAAACTTCATCAGACCAAATAGCCATTAAACACAAGTGACTTAAATAACCTTATACAGCTTCTGCCCCCACCCATTAAACAAGAAAAGAAATGATGTCATAATTCACTTTGAAAAGTTTCCCCTTAAAATACCAAACTAGTAGTATTAACTACGTAACCTAGAAAAACATCTCTAATCAAAACAACATATATACATATACAATATATACAAAAATGTAATGTAATGAAAACATATATGCAATTTAGTTTAAAAATAATTTAAAATAAACATATGATTAGTTGTAAAGCAGCATAATTCCTATAAGAACTGTGTATGTGTGTATATATATATATATATATATATATATATATATATATACACATATATTATCTATCGATAATTAAACACATTAAATAATTGTAAATATACCAATCATTGTTACTAAATCAATACTTCATAAACCAAGGTTTATGTTCATGAACAACTATCGACCTACCTAAGCAGTGCTTTTAATTTCAATAAACTATTAATTGCACAGTAGTACCCGCTATGGTGGTGCTGCGGTAGCGTTGTCGCCTCACAGTAAGATTCTGTCTGGTTCGATTCCCAGCTATAGCATCTTCTGAGTGGAGACATGCATGAATGGGCGTACCTTCATTGAAGGTTGTGTGTCAGGGCTGGTAACTCTGCACATAAAAATCAACTACCAATCATTTGCGGACTGGAGTTCTGCTGTGGCGACCCCTAACCGGGAAAAGCCGAAAGACACAAACAATTAATTGCACAGTAGTCATTGAGTCCTGGCCAACCATATGAATGCAATAGCAATTGCCACATTAGTTCAGCTTTTTCTAAGTGTAGCATCCATGGACCACCCCTAGGTTGTTCCTTAACTTGCTGAATATCACAAAATTCAAAATTATGTTCACTATACATATGTACATGTTTGGCAAGTGCATTATTTAAATTACACTTGTTTATGGCATATAAATGTTTGGGTCTACTTTGTATAACCGAACTTCCGATTCACCGACACACATTTTACCGACCCCAAACAACCGAAAACACACAACACTGACAAACACCAACAACTCAAAAAAACGAACACCATTACACCGACACAAAAAACGTAAACTACACATTGCACACAATAACATATCCACTAACCTTAACCTAAACCCTAACCCTAACATCCGACACTACCGCACACTCACCCAACCTGCACCCTAACCCTAACTCACTTAACCCACCCCTAAACCTCAACACCGTCACTATCGCACACTTACCCTACCTGCACCCTAACCCTAACTCACTTAACCCACCCTAAAACATTAAGCCCGTCACTATCGCATACTCACTCCACCCGCATACTAACCCTAACACACTCAACCCTTCCCTACACTACACTACGTCACTATCACACACTTACCTTACCGGAACCCTAAGTCCGACACTACCGCACACTCACCTTTCCCACACCCTAACCTAAAATCCCTCACTATCGTACACTTACCTGTCCGCTCCCCAATCCCAAATCCGTCACTATCGCACACTTACCGGATCGCGCTCACACGTTGCCGTTGTCGGTCTTTTGGCTGTCGGAATATCGCCTTTTCAATTGCCTACCTGTTCGGTCGTTCCATCTCGATCTTCTGGGTGTCGGTGAAGTGGCGGTTCAGTTATTCGAAGTAGACCCAAATGTTTATATACCCTTTCTTTGAGGGATCTTGTTGTCTTTCCTGTGTAGTAGGCTGGACATTGTCTACACTTAGCCACATATACTACCCTCTTCGAATTACAATTCAATTTATGATGGATGACATATTTTCTGCCATTGATTTCGACATACTCACCTTGATACATAAACTTACAAAAATTACACATCCCACATTTTTTCATGCCTTCTCCTGATAGTTTATTTAAGTTATTGCATGCCTCAATTAGATTCTTAATATTCCTACCTCTCCTTGTTATCATCTTAATCCCATTCTGAAATGTATTACAAATAGAGGGCTCATCATCCATCAGCCTCCATTTTTTTTAAATTATTGCCTTGATTTCATAAAAATGCACACTAAATGTTGTAATAAAGGCACTAGCATAATCTATTTCCACATTAGGATGATTTCTCTGAATATCTAGTGGGCAGCCTTCTCGATTAAGGGTGGGGATGAAATGACCATTATATCTTTTTAATTTAACGTCTATAAATAATTCTTTCAATAGCCCTTCCGGGTAACCTCTACTTGCAAACATATCCATAAGGTTCCTATACTCCAAAAAAAATCATCATCCAAACTCACCACCCTAGCGGCCCAAACCAATTGCCCCTTAACAACTGCTCTTTTATTAGTTAAAGGATGGGAACTCATAAAATGGAGGAAGGAATTTGAATATATGGGTTTTCTGTGTATTTTGTCAACAAATCTCCTGTTATTAATGTCCTTACTAAGATTAACATCTCAATAATTAATTTCTTGTTTATCAATGGCATGGGTAAATTGTAAATAATGTGTAGTGCTATTAATATACAGCACAAATTCATCTACGTCCTGTTGATTGCCCTTCCATAAGATAAAAATATCATCCGGGTATCGAAGATATATGACAATTTGGCTAGAAAATGGACTATCCAGGATGTGCCTCTTTTCCCATAGTGTCATGACAAGATTGGCAAAAATGGTCCCACAAGGTGACCCCATTGCAACCCCCACCTTTTGCAGATAGTAGCTTTTGTTAAACATGATGAAATTGTTAGATAGCACGATATCAAACAAGTCAGAATACAAACTGATTTTTGACTGCGACATCCCTTGCTCAAACAGAAATTGCTCTGTTGCTTGAATACCCTCTTATAGGTTCATAGGTTCATAGGTAGATACTAGGCTATCGGCCCAAGGGCCTACAAAAGACTAGCCAGCAAAATTACATAGCTTACACCACTCAAGAAAGTAATTTTCCTGTGCCACTGTCCAGCAGAGACACAGAAGTGATCCCCGGGGTGTATTTCCTATTTTTCATCCACTCATCAAGATTTTTCTTGTAGAGTGCTAATGAAGAACTTTACTTGACATAGATGGCTAGCTTGTTCCAGAGTATAGGAAGTCTCTGGGACAGGAATCTATCCCTCCAGCATGTCCTGTTTATTGTGGTGACAAGGTTTAGGTCTCTAGAGTGTGTAGCTCAGAGGGATTGGGATTTATTTAGGTGTAGCATGTCCAACAGCTCTGGGTTTGACATAGCTTTATATGTTAGGCAGAGATCACCTCAGAGTAGGTGATATGCTACGAAGTAAAGCTGGAGTTTTTTGAGGCGGTCAGTGTAGGGCATTTGTTTGAGGCCAGTAATCCTCTTTGTGAGGTACTTCTGTGGCCTTTCCAGCTGTTGCAGATGTCTTGTGAGGTACATTCCAAAATGGGCATTGTACTCTATAATGGGTCTAATGAGTGACAAGTAGAGGGGAACAATGACCTCTTTTTTCCTGGATGAAAACCCTTTTATGATGAGGTGTGCCACATAGAAGGACTTCCTCACTACTGTTGCGATGTAACTGTCAAAGGAGAGACTACTGTCCACCTGGGTCCCAAGGTCACTTATCACACATTTGGTGTTAAGTAGATTGCTGCCTATGTGGTAGTTCATGGGTACAGAGTTTTTACCAAAGGAGATGACACTGCACTTTTTGACACTGAGCTTGAGGCCATGGCTCTGACACCAGGCATCTGTCTCAGTGAGGCCCTTCTGTAGGATGTCCACATCATTTGGGGACTTGACTATGGCTCCTAGTTTGCAGTCATCTGCTAACTTCATTAGCCAGAGTCCTTCTGTGTTAGCCTGTACTTCAGAGAAGTAGATACCAAACAGGAGAGGTCCCAGGATGGAACCCTGTGGTACTTCACTTGTCACTGCTTTGAGGTCAGATTTGGAGTCTGCAGCTTTTACAGTGTGGGTTCTATCAGTGAGCCAGTTGGCAACCCATCTTGTGACGTAGGGATTTATACCTAGTTTAGTGAGTTTAGCTATAATTCCAGAATGGGGGATGGTGTCGAAAGCCTTGGCGAGGTCAAGATAGGCTGTGTGAACCACCTTACCCTCATCCACGGCTTTGGTGACTGCCTCAAAGAAGTCAATCAGGTTCAGGAGGCATGATCTGCCTTTCACAAACCCGAACTTGGTGGGATCCAGAGTTTGGAGGTTACCAATGTCTTTGTTTATGAGTTCCATGATGATACATTCCATGGCCTTGCAGACCAGGCTCATCAGGCTAATAGGTCGATAGTTCCCAGGAACAGTGGTGGCTCCCCCTTTGTGGAGTGGTATAACTGTTGCTGTGTGCCATTCAGTGAGCACAAACCCTGATGCAAAGCTATTCTTGAACATGGTGCTTAAGTGGGGAGCCAGTTCGTTCTGAAGTTCATATAAAATGCAGCCTGGGATGTTGTCTGGTCACATGGATGCTGTGTTTTTGGCTTTAGAGAGTGCAGCTTTTACCTGTGTAGTTGTGATTACAGGGACTCTGCATTCTTCCTGTATAGATATGGGCCCTTTAGGGGGTGAGGGGGGGGTAAAGTTAGCACTGAACCTATCTGCCAGGATGTTGGCAATATCAGTTGGTTCTGTAATTTTCATGCCTTTGTGCTGTAACTCAGAGCAGATCTGGGTGTTGCCATCTAGATTTTTGACATAGTTATAGAATGCTTTGTGGTTGTCCTTGGATTTAGTGATGATTTTGTTTTCATAGCTAGCTTTGGAGAATCTTATAAGGTATCGCAGCTTCTTACTGAGTCTGACCAGGGAGCTTCTCCACTCATGGGATTTTACTCTCTTTTGCAACAGTTTCTTCCTTCTGTTGTATTACAGAAAAGAGGTCTTTGACATCAATAGTCAAAAATAACACCTCATCTAAATACTCAATAGAATTAATTAAGCTAAGGAAGTGCCATGAATCCTTGCATATCTGCTTTTGTCCATCCAAATATTTTTTAAGTCTACTATTGAGAAATTTAGCACACGTATAGGTGATAGAGTTGCGACCATCAACTATGGGCTTTAAAGGTGGATTAAATACATCCTTGTGTATTTTAGGAGCACCAAAAATAGAAGGGATGGTAGGTGAAATTACATGTAAATAATTATAAACATCAATATCAATTCTGTTTTCCAGAAATAAATTATTCAGTAAAGTATTTATTCTTCTATATGCTAAATTAAGCTCATTTTTGGTAACTTCCTAATATGTGTCAGTGCTAAGTATATCATACAGCCTCTGATTATATTCATGAATGTCCATGACAACAACTCCCCCTTTGTCCGACTTCTTTATTCTAATTTTTTGCTACATCAAATATGTGAGTACCTCCCTTTCTTGTTTATCCAAATTATCTTGCCAAATTTCACACTTACTAGATAATAAACGTCTTAAATCAATCTCACATGCGCTTTCAAATAACAGTAAAGCCAGATGCATATGTGGGTTATATGTACTGCTGATATGAAATTCAATATCATGCTGATTATGCCCTTCTCCAAACATGATTTTTGAAATTCAACTTTCTCAAAAAAAGCTTATGGTCCATCAAAACTGTGGCCAAACATGCTCCTATAGCTGGAACAAATGTGAGGCTGTTACTTAAAAGATTGACCATTTCCTCACCAATACATGTATTAGAAAAGTTATAAACTTTAAAATCCTGTGCAGTATTCATGATAATCTTATGTCTCTGCTCATTATCAAAATTATAATCATCAATATCATTTAAAACATTTTGAACTTCATCATTGCTTATACCAAAAAAATTTCATTCAATAATTGTTCCTTGATTAACAGCCTAGTGCTCGCTGCCCCCTCTCTTCTGATTCCTCCTGGACGGTGAGTAAAAATCCTGATTGGGACAGTAATTGTGGTTACCATAATTATTGTTACGGTTCCCAATTCTTTTAGACCTCCTTAAGGGTGGACAGTCCTGCTCATAGTTGTTACCACCATCAAAGTCATGACCACCACTAGGGCCCAGTTGCACCTGCGGTTCATCATCATCTACTACCACCTCACTATTATTAATGTTGGTTACCACTTGTCTGTCATTATAAGTACTACTGTTCAAAACCCAAGGTGGCTTTGGGTAAGCCTGTCCTTGACTGTACGGTTGCTTGTCCCTAACCAGTTTTTTGTTTTTCTTTCTTTTCAAATCAGATATGATATTTTCAATGCTTCCATAGATACACTGATGCTCATACTTGTACCTATCATATTCAACTTCAGACTGTAACTGCACATCCAGTTCATTACACTGCACCAATAATATATCAAGGTCCTTGGCATTGAATTTTATAAGTAATTCCAGCAGCTCAAAACCATGTCTATCAAACATGACAATAAGTTCATTAAACAATAATGAATTCTCAACAAGCCCTGCTGAATAACGCCAAACTCTAAGGCCTTTAAGGACTACACCATTGACTATGCAGTCTCTCAAATATACATTCTCCGATTGGAGCTTTTTTTAACTTAAAAAGTTTTTTTATCAAGCTCATTAAGCTTACTCTTAATATTGTTGCTAGCAATCTCATTAATGTGAGCCTCCTAAATTGCAGATTCAATAATTAACCAGTCCTTTAACATAGGAGGCTTCCAGGTAACACTATTAACGTTCGTTGTATTAACAGGCCCACTAATGGACAAACCGTTATTGTCTTGATTTGCAGTACAAACAACATTATTATGCTCATTATTAGGAGAATAAACTTCTGCACCTGATTGTGTATGCCGAGCTATACCACTTTGCTGCTCCAAAACAAGATTGTGCTGCTGCATTTGCCCATAACTTACATCCTCAGGTTATTGTGAGGTCTGCAGGAGCGGTTGTCCCTCCTGGAAGGATGGAGAGGAAAAAATACTCCATTGATTCAGGTCGCTTCCTTCAGCTACCATGGTAAAATTATATATATACATATATATATATATATATATATATATATATATATATATATATATATATATATATATATATATATATATATATATATATATATATATATATATATATATAGATATATATATATATATATAAACACATTGTTGAAGGGTTGATTTTTTTTTTCATATTAATAGTGCAATGGGTTTCATTCATATGAGTAGCAAACCAAAACAGGGAAAATCTCAATATGGAGATACAGATATGCATGTGTATCTATATATGTATATATATATATATATATATATATATATATATATATATATATATATATATATATATATATATATATATATATATATATATATATATATATATATGGGTCCACTTTGTAATTTTTAAATACTGAAATCTCGAATTTCAGTATTTTAAACTCACAAAGCTGAAAACACACAACCATGAAATTCAAAATCCCGTAATTACGCTTCACATACAGTACACACATAAACACAAACAAACCCCCCCCCCAACAATCAAACAAATTCATTTCAACTACATATAAGCAGGGGGACAAAAACCTCTGCTCCCCCTACACCACCCTACTTATATATTCTAACTCTGAGATCGTACTAACAGAAACACAAATGAAACTCACACATGCACACACATCTTACAGTCCATCAATCATACACATAGCAGTCACCACATACACTTACAACACTAAACCCCTAACCAACATAATTACACACACAAACTTACCAAAATTAAACCCAAACATCCACATTCCATACCACCAGAAGCAGAAATTCAAAATATCCGTGCTTCGGTATTTTTAATTCCGCGCTTATGCCGGTTTCGAAAATGTGATTATTCGGCTTTGTGATTTGAAATACTGAAATTCGAGATTTCAGTATTTCAAAATTGCAAAGTGGACCCATATATATATATATATATATATATATATATATATATATATATATATATATATATATATATATATTCCCTCGACCAACCGGTGCTTTAATGGCCAGCCAAATGGCCATGTCAAACAAAAACCTAGGTTTCGCCCACTGGCGTCATCAGTGTGTATTACCGAGAAGGTAGAAACCCAATTTATACATTTTTCTTTCTGGACTTCTTAAAGACACAGGATGCAAATTACAATTAATACTCAATGAGTATGTTAAACACACCACCACAGACCATGGCACAATTCACACTCTACAGTAATTTATACCTATATTTACACAATTTGCCCATTTTATTAAATGAACCTCTGTTATAAGCAAAAAAATCCCTATACTAAACTAAACTCACCTACCAGTGATCATTTAGTCCAGGTTTAAAAAGTCCACCCAAATACACTATCCACATCCTTTCCTTTTGTGTTAAGATTTTGTTTACGTGCTATAGTTAATTCATTTCCTAGTACTTTATTGATATCCAGGAATATGAAATGGGCTCCTGTATGTATCAATGTGTGTTTGTATAAAACACTACATACCCTTTTACAATTGATATCACTGATGTAATGCTATTCTTTGTTTTAAACTTAAAGAAGTATGACCCACATAAAAAGAACCACATTGACACACTGCCATGTATAACACCCATTCACTGCTGCAAGTAATAAGATGTCTTATATCATACACCTTTGCTGTATTGATGGAGGTAAATGACTTAGTTTTTGAGACCACCTTACAGTAAACTCAATGACCACAAAAAGTACTGCTAGCTATCATGTTTTCCTGTTTCATCAGTATATTCTTATTGCTCTTCTTAAAGTTTGCTAGATATTCACCTATTGTCTTGCCTCGCCTGTAGCCAAGACAACACTGACTATCAATTAATGTACCCAAAAGCCTGTCCGTTTTTAATATATGCCAATATTTTTGGATTATATTCTTGATTTTAAAGGTGTTATTACCAAACTTTGTAATAAACCTGATGACCTAATGGTTACCTTTTTGTGGTGAGTCTCTGGTCTCTAACAGTTGTAATCTTGACATAGAATTGGTTGCATTTATTGCTCTATCCACATCTCTGGCTTTGTACCCTCTTGTCAAAAACCTTGATCTCATCTGCTCAGCCTGTGCCTGAAAATCTTCCTGTTAACTACATATACACTTTAGTCTCTTGACTTGAGCTTGAAGAACAGTGGTAATGATATGACTAGGGTGGTTACTATTGGCCCTCAATAATGAGTTTTTTGTAAATGGCTTCCGATATAGATTTGTGTGTACTGTTCATTCCTTAGCCTTTGTAATCATGACATCCAGAAATTCCACTTTGTGACTATTTTCCCACTAAACTGAATACCATACCTATTATTGTTGAGAAAAGTCACAAATTGATGCCATCTATATATTGTACCCTGCCATACCACCCAACAATCATGGAGATACCTACACCACATAAATAATTCTGACTTGAACTCATTTTGTTGATAAATAACTTGCACCTCCATAAACCCCATAAACAAATCTGCATATATGGGTGCAAAGGTTGCACTCATTGCTGTACCCTTGATTTATAAGTACCATTCAGATGCATATCTGAAAGAATTATGTTCCAACACTATCCCTAACATAGTTAACAAAAATTCTTGTTCACTGGGTTTGTAATAATTCAAAACCTCAAACCAATATTTTACAGCTGCTATTCCTCTCCAATGTGGGATACTCATATATTAGGCTTGGACATCCAATGTGCCCATATAAGCCAAAGTCGGAATTTGCAAATCATCCATTAGTTGTAAGAATTGATTGGTATCTCTAATCCTTGCTGACACATATATTAATAATGATTTGCGTTTCGATTCTAAGTAGACTGACAAGGGTTCAATCAAGGACCCTCGTCCTGCTACTATGGGGTGTCCTGGTGGTGAAATAACTGATTTATGTATCTTGGGTACTAGGTAAAAATATTGGGGCAAAGGATCAGTTACCGTCAACTGTTGTGCAAGATCCATACTGATGATTTCAGTCTCTCTAGCTCTTTTCAAAAACCTATCAATTTCTTGCTTAAATCCTATAGTGGGATCAGTAGGAAGATGACAATAGAATATTGCATCCGTAAGATGTTTATGAATTTCTATTTCATATTCCTCTTTTCCCCAGACCACTATAGCTCCCCCTTATCAGCTTTAGTAATAACCAATCTATCATTATTCCACAAATTTTCTAACGGTCTTTTCTCAGCCAATGTCATATTTTCTTTGAAATTCCTAAATATGTTACTCTGATTCAATTGCAAATTGTCCTTGGCCTTTTTATATTTGGTCTGAAGGGCCCCTTATTAGTCCCCTCTGAAAATCTCACTGTCCTTGTGGCTTTTTTCCACGAGTAAGCCTGATTATTTGTATAATCATTAGAATCTCTATGAAACTTTTTTGACTTTCTGTCTGACAATTCTCTCTCCATTTTTTGTACCTTTTTAACATATGCTGTATATTTTTCATTGTTTGGTACCTCTTGAGAATATTTGACTGTGTCTTCATAAGCTTGATTCAACTTCTCTACCATAAATACATGTTGCTGTTCATAATATTCAATTAACAATCGAATAAACATATTTGAAGCAATCAACTGTACTTGTCACCATTTATTCATGAACTGTTGATTCTAACAGATATTACCATACATACCATACATGAATACCATACCATACATACCAGACATACCATACATGGCAGGATATATGGTTCACCATCTCTGGCCATGGACACCAGAACTGGTTCTGCCAGGAGTCTCACTGGCATCACCAGACCCAAGGCCAGATGTAGTACTACTGCCCAATGATGATCATTGTCTGCTGGATCCATGTCCCTTACTGGACCAGCCAGGACCATGTGCCCATGGACTGCTCTGTTGTGGTGTGTACAGCACCCTCCCTTCAGCAGTGTTAGTGGTACTGCCACTATAGGAGTGTGAATGTGGTCGGCCACATGACTCTTAGCTGATCTTTTTGCTGCCCTACGTCCACATGGCCAATGCCCTACTCCACCACATACTCAAGCACAGACATTGCACGGGCGAGCAATGGCAATGTCTTACAGCACCGTCTATCTATGACATCAGTATAATAATCTATGGCATCACCAAGAGTCAAGCAGAACAAGCAGTGTGCAAATCTGCTTAGATGGACTGAATGCTGCTTACAATTATACTTCTTAGCAATGCTGAAACTGAGTAAGCAGAGCTATGCACTGCTAAGCATTGCTCAGTTTTAATTTCCAGACAATTAATAAATTATTGCACATTAATTAGTCTTTACTGACATATTATTAAGTGTAAATATTTTACTTTGGATGACATCCCCCTATGTGCTTTGGTTACATTACTTTGGGGTGTGACTGTACTGTTTGGGATACTTGTGTTTACATGGGGTTTTTCACATCATATATCCAGTGACACTATTTTATTATCTCTCCTAAACTTATGCATTTCATTACGTTATCTGTTCCTGTCACTGTAATGCATTGGACACTTGTGTGTTACTGTGGCTTTTATACTTGGGTATCCACTGCAAATAGGCTTCTGGTGAGGCTGGACCACCACAGTTAACATATTTCAATGTATACAAAAGAAATACAAAACATTTGCATTTCCCTATCATGTGTAAAAAGCTGAATGGCCAGGAGTTGACCCTTGCACCTCATGTACACATTTCGGTGTCCTAACTATTCAGACAGAGAGGATCTGCTGTTAAACTGATATATATATATATATATATATATATATATATATATATATATATATATATATGTAGAGAGAGAGAGAGAGAGAGAGAGATATCTACCTCTTTATTTTCATTTAAGCATTGCTGAGCATTGCTGAGCATTGCACCGCACTGTGCCAACCCGGTCAGCTACACTTAACCTTTACATAGAAATGACAATATAAATTATTTCATAATACCATTTTAAATAGATATATCTCAATAGATAACTATCAGCATGTCAGTTGAAGGCCACATACTCTTCATGGCAATCCATGGTAATGTAAAGCATGTCATTCTATCAACTTTCTATGTTTGTAAGAGCAATATTTAAAAAAGTGCACCAATTGTTGGCCCTTTCCCCCACTTTTCTTTAATGGCTTTGTCCTGATTTCTTATTCTAACAGGTTGAAGGGTATGACTGCACTTTAATATATATATATATATATATATATATATATATATGGATTCACTTCATAACACTGAAACTTCAAAATGCTGAAAATGACAAAACTTCATAATACTGAAGACCAAAATACTGAAAGCTCAAAATACTGAATACTCAAAATACTGAAACTCAAAATACTGAAAACACATATTATGCGTAAACTCAACTTAAACAACATAAATCATAGCAATTTCTCCCAAATATATGCAGGGGGCAAGCCCCCTGCCACCCTGCTAATTATATATATCTACTCCAAGATTGCACTTAACTACACTATGTGCAGTCTTGGAGTTTATATATTTAATTAGCAGGGTAGTGCAGGGGCTTGCCCCTGCATATATTTGGTAGAAATGTTATGATTATGTTGTTTAACTGAGTTTACGCATATGTGTTTTCAGTATTTTGAGTATTCAATATTTTGAGCTTTCAGTATTTTGGTTTCAGTATTTTGAGTTTCAGTATTTTGAAGTTTCAATGTTATGAAGTGAATATATATATATATATATATATATATATATATATATATATATATATATACAATATCAGTACAAATTCCAAAGAGCTATTTCCCTAATGTTAGATGACCATAATGCATGATATATTTACAAAAGCATTACAAGATCTTATAGTTCAGATGGTATAGCGGTATGTTGCTGTACTGTAGTGCATAGGGTGCTAAGTCATACCATCTACCGTAAAACCTGTTGGAAGAACACATTATTGGAGTATAGCAGCATGCATCCCAGGCATATATTTCGTAACATTGTTAAGGGTCAACACACAAGAGTTAATAGATTATGTAAGAACTCAGAAGATAGAATACAACAGACTATGAAACTGAACAATATGTTCATAGAGAGACACTATGATAGAGTAATGATTTAAGAGGAACTTTTTTCTTCAGGATCTAATACCACCCCCTTGAAAAATAGCAATGAGTTTTATCAAGCATACATTAGACCTGAGTTAAATAATAAAAGGATCCCTTTTCAAACCAGATACACCAGTGACATTAAGAATATTACCAATATAATACGGAAGAACTGGAGTATTTTACTTACTAATGAAGAAATTAAGGCAGTAGTGGGAGCCAAACCAAGTTTTCTATATACTAACAGCAAAAATCTTAAAAGGTTGTTATGTCTAGAAAAACAAAGCTTAGAGACCAAAGGAATACAAGATAAGATACAGCTAAATATAAAAGGTAACCTTACTAGAATTAATGAGATAGGTACATATCCATGCAAAAAGTGTAGCATGTGTAGATATATTTCAGATGAGATAGAGTTTGTTCATCCACATTTAAATAATACTTTTAGACCCAACTTTAGATCAGATTGCAATAGTGCCTACTTGGTATATTTAGCTAATTGCTTACTTTGTAATGCGTTCTATATTGGGATGACGACCAGATCCCTTAAGGAACGCATATACAACCATACCTATGATACAAAGAGAAAAGATTTGAAGAATGCTCTAAACACGTAATTAATAATCCTGGGCATGAGTTTAGATTCAGAACATTACAATTAGTAAATCCAAGCAATAGGAAAGGTGACGCTTTCAATGAACTAGAAAGCATAGAGTTGCAATGGATCTTGAAATTTAAAGCACACTACACCCCAGGTATAAATCAATATATTAGTGTAAGGTCAGTCCTTAAAAAGAGAAGCTTAAAGTAACATACATCTCTGCATATACATATGGAGATCCTGAAGCTATATTATTTCTCACTGTTTTATATATTTTATATTTTTTATTTTTTCCATATTTATACACATTAGTTAACTTGGTTCCCAGATATAACCAAGGACTTCTTTGAATAGATAAAAATATATATTATGACTAATATATAAATTATTTATATTCAAAGGTGCTCCATGCCTAGATATGACTTAGATTATAATATATTTCATACACCATATACTCCATTTTAAATGATTTTCATTTTTATTAACATTTCTATGGATTCCTTTTTGATTGATATTTATAGTATTTATTATTGCTACATATTTATTATTATACACTATTTATATTATTTATTATATACTATATATTATATACATATATTACTACTAAAGGTTTTTTATATATATAAGTGAGGCTTTTAAACAGGCTTTAATGAAATTAACTAAATTATATCATATATTACATATTATTATTTTTTGGTCTAAGTTTACCTGTAATATGGAATGTTTTCTGAAAATATATACATTATACTATATCATTTTACAGACTTCACACTCTTTTCTCCCACATATCTAGCTCTAGTCAGGCACACATTGAGTTTAATAATTTTTAAGAACTATTATGTTCTATAGGAATGAGAGGGAGACAGGCACAAACAGAGACATATATAATACACACTACTTAACTAGAATACAAATTCCATATGGCCTCATAAGCAATGTATATTGATTAAACATATAAGAGTGCTTTACAATGACAATATGCATACAGCTTACATGACATATATGATATGTAATAGCAGTTGATTTTCTGTTGTTTATGTTTTTTACTATTTTCATTTTTGATATTTAGACTCTGGCATTGCATATCAATTTTATGAAAATTAAGAATTTATATTATCATGTTTGGACTGCCAGATATACAGTTTTATGCAGTATATTCATGTATATATTTATTTATTTTCAAATATATTTATACATGTTTTTATATTAATGCATTACATATATATATCTTTTTATAAGCATTGTCATATAAACATTCTAAAAGTAGTTAAGTAAAAAATGTTTTTTATATAGCTATATGCCAATATGAATTTCCGTAAGGACTATAGTAAATATTATTAGTTCTTTTTAGTGTGAGTTCTTTTAGATATGTAGACTAAATGTTCTTTTATTTTAGAATATGTGGAAGTGTTTTGTGTTCTTTTTTGTGTTTCTTTAGCTACTTGTTTGTCTAGCTTCAGCAAATAGCTACTATTTTAAGATACTGTCTCTTTATGTTAGAACATCTTTTGAAATGTTGATTAGGATGATAATTGTTTTGGCATCTAATGAGCATTGCAATTAAATCAAATGAGCAGTACTATATAAGCTTTACCATAGACACAAGTAAATTAGATCTGAAGAAGCGTACTGTTTTTGTACGTGAAAGCGCTCATCTGTTCTGTAACAAATAAAGAAGTTTCTACGTTTTGGCTGCATTATCGTGGTGGTCCTCATTTCTGTGTTTCCTGACTTATTCCTGCTTTACTGCTCTGTTGGTGAGGATCTTTGGAGGTTTTGCTGGGATTGTGTTTTACAGTTCTACAGTTTTACTTTTATCTTCGGCTACCTACACACGATGGATGCTATTGCCATAGAACTGGAATATGTGCCTAACAAATTGAATGGGAAAAGACAATGGAACAGTTTTCTAGAACCTAAAGATAATCCGCTACTCAATATCAGCATGGAACAAACAACTGTGACAACCAGTTCTGAAAAAGGTAATGCTGATAAAATGAAAGAGTTTGTAGTTATCTTGAGAGAACTTGAAAATATACTATACAAACTACATAGACTAGTTTGGCAAAGGCGCCATCTAGAAGCGTGTTTGCATTTCAAACTGATTCCTAGAGGGATGAGAGTACTGGTTATGCCCTCTTACGGTGAAACGTATCCTGAGCTACTCCGTAAGTGGCAGCAATTAAACCTTGATTTAGGGTTTAATTATATCAAGTTATTGCTTGAGCATTTCTTACCGTTAGAGAAAGATCTGAACTCACGAGCTGAAGCTCTAAATAAAGACGTTATGGAAAGATTTAAGGAGGAATATTTTCAACAGAGGTTAGACAACATGTTTAATCAACTCTCTTCATATAATAATAAACTGCAACAAATAAAAACAAGAAAACTACATAGGGATCATATGGACTTTGTGAATAATCATGTCTTCTCTTGGCCCAGATATAGAGAGAGTGACATGAACGAGAAAGTGCCATTTAATAGAGTTGATCACACATCGGAGCACAATATGAATAAGAGCTATGCCTCAGCAGCAATGAATGTGAATTCCACCTTAAGAGACTCAGACGTGATGACTGCAACTCCTTCGGCACCTACGCCTTCGACACACACACACAGATCTCTGCAGTAAGGGATACTCCCCCATGTAATCAACAAGCGTTTGCGCAGCAAGAAGTGAATGCACAAGGTGCCAAACCTAAAATTAAACAGGGGAACCTAGAAAGTTTTTTACCCCTTCCGCTGAAGTTTCGGCAGAATTTCCAAAACAGATCGAGGAGCAGAGGCCGTACCAAGAGGAAATTTTCGGGAGAAGAAATGGCTTCAAGCAACAGGAACCGAAGAAGGGAACAGAGGACTTAGTGTTTAACCTATCACAACGAGCGTTAACTGAGACTGACTACAAACTTTTAAATAAAGGTTTATCCTTTATTCCTGCTCAGGTGAGCAATATAAGTGAAATATTAACTGATTTGCGCCTGTTTGTCCGTAAAATTAACTTAAAATGTATGTTCAAAAATAAAGAACAATGTAATGAAGCTAGTTATGCTAATAATAATAGTTTTAAGAGAAAGAGTGTATTCACACCAGCACAAACACCGATCACAGAATGTTTTATTAAAGCTTGCGAATCGGACTTTTATGAATATTTTAATAATGAGAAAAAAAGAGGTCTATATATTAATTTGTCACATTTGGAATGGGAATCATTATATGCACTTCGACAAGATAAAGAAATAATTATAAAGCCTGCAGATAAAGGGGGTGGAATAGTTATCTTAGACTATGATATGTATAATACATTAATGCTGAACATGCTTAGAGAAACTGATACTTACAAGGAGATTAATCCAAATGATCTTATTAAAGTTATCTTTTCAGTGCATCAGGAATTATACGATTTCCTTATGTGCAGGCAGATAGACCAAGAGTTGTACCAGTATTTCTTAATAGAACAACCTAAAATACCATATATAAAAGGGTTGCCAAAAGTACACAAAGGAATACTACCACCACCACTACGACCCATAGTTGTAGGGGATGGGTGGGTTACGGAAACCATGTCAGTTTACATAGAAAAGAAATTAAGGCCTATTATTGATAAGATAAATAGTATCCTGAAAGATACATATCAGCTATTAGATGTTTTATCTAACTTGAAAGAAGGCATTCCCAAAGATAGTCTATTAATTACCATGGACATGAGGAATCTTTTTACATCTATTCCGAACAGCTACGGCTTAGAGGCCATTAGGTATATCCTACATAATACAGACATGTTCAGCAACAATGAAAGAATTTTATTGAATGCAATATTAGACCTCATACTGAATAATAATGTATTTCTATATGATAAGAAACTTTTTTTGCAACAATGGGGAGTGGCTATGGGCACTCCCTGTGCAAACACTTACGCAAACCTTGTGGTATATTACTGGGAATGTATGCATTTATTTAATCATGCTAAGTTTGATAAAATGCTGCTATATAAAAGATTCGTAGATGATATAATAATTTTCTGGAATGGTACTTTACAAGAATTTTTAGATCTAGTAGAATACCTAGAAACTACAACATCTTTTTTCAGATTCACTTTTGAACACTCTAAAACTGAAATTAATTTTCTAGATGTTACCATTACCAAGGACAATAAAGGAAAGCTAAGTCATACCATCTACCGTAAAACCTGTTGGAAGAACACATTATTGGAGTATAGCAGCATGCATCCCAGGCATATATTTCGTAACATTGTTAAGGGTCAACACACAAGAGTTAATAGATTATGTAAGAACTCAGAAGATAGAATACAACAGACTATGAAACTGAACAATATGTTCATAGAGAGACACTATGATAGAGTAATGATTCAAGAGGAACTTTTTTCATCAGGATCTAATACCACCCCCTTGAAAAATAGCAATGAGTTTTATCAAGCATACATTAGACCTGAGTTAAATAATAAAAGGATCCCTTTTCAAACCAGATACACCAGTGACATTAAGAATATTACCAATATAATATGGAAGAACTGGAGTATTTTACTTACTAATGAAGAAATTAAGGCAGTAGTGGGAGCCAAACCAAGTTTTCTATATACTAACAGCAAAAATCTTAAAAGGTTGTTATGTCTAGAAAAACAAAGCTTAGAGACCAAAGGAATACAAGATAAGATACAGCTAAATATAAAAGGTAACCTTACTAGAATTAATGAGATAGGTACATATCCATGCAAAAAGTGTAGCATGTGTAGATATATTTCAGATGAGATAGAGTTTGTTCATCCACATTTAAATAATACTTTTAGACCCAACTTTAGATCAGATTGCAATAGTGCCTACTTGGTATATTTAGCTAATTGCTTACTTTGTAATGCGTTCTATATTGGGATGACGACCAGATCCCTTAAGGAACGCATATACAACCATACCTATGATACAAAGAGAAAAGATTTGAAGAATGCTCTAACTAAACACGTAATTAATAATCCTGGGCATGAGTTTAGATTCAGAACATTACAATTAGTAAATCCAAGCAATAGGAAAGGTGACGCTTTCAATGAACTAGAAAGCATAGAGTTGCAATGGATCTTGAAATTTAAAGCACACTACACCCCAGGTATAAATCAATATATTAGTGTAAGGTCAGTCCTTAAAAAGAGAAGCTTAAAGTAACATACATCTCTGCATATACATATGGAGATCCTGAAGCTATATTATTTCTCACTGTTTTATATATTTTATATTTTTTATATTTTTTCCATATTTATACACATTAGTTAACTTGGTTCCCAGATATAACCAAGGACTTCTTTGAATAGATAAAATATATATATTATGACTAATATATAAATTATTTATATTCAAAGGTGCTCCATGCCTAGATATGACTTAGATTATAATATATTTCATACACCATATACTCCATTTTAAATGATTTTCATTTTTATTAACATTTCTATGGATTCCTTTTTGATTGATATTTATAGTATTTATTATTGCTACATATTTATTATTATACACTATTTATATTATTTATTATATACTATATATTATATACATATATTACTACTAAAGGTTTTTTATATATATAAGTGAGGCTTTTAAACAGGCTTTAATGAAATTAACTAAATTATATCATATATTACATATTATTATTTTTGGTCTAAGTTTACCTGTAATATGGAATGTTTTCTGAAAATATATACATTATACTATATCATTTTACAGACTTCACACTCTTTTCTCCCACATATCTAGCTCTAGTCAGGCACACATTGAGTTTAATAATTTTTAAGAACTATTATGTTCTATAGGAATGAGAGGGAGACAGGCACAAACAGAGACATATATAATACACACTACTTAACTAGAATACAAATTCCATATGGCCTCATAAGCAATGTATATTGATTAAACATATAAGAGTGCTTTACAATGACAATATGCATACAGCTTACATGACATATATGATATGTAATAGCAGTTGATTTTCTGTTGTTTATGTTTTTTACTATTTTCATTTTTGATATTTAGACTCTGGCATTGCATATCAATTTTATGAAAATTAAGAATTTATATTATCATGTTTGGACTGCCAGATATACAGTTTTATGCAGTATATTCATGTATATATTTATTTATTTTCAAATATATTTATACATGTTTTTATATTAATGCATTACATATATATATCTTTTTATAAGCATTGTCATATAAACATTCTAAAAGTAGTTAAGTAAAAAATGTTTTTTATATAGCTATATGCCAATATGAATTTCCGTAAGGACTATAGTAAATATTATTAGTTCTTTTTAGTGTGAGTTCTTTTAGATATGTAGATTAAATGTTCTTTTATTTTAGAATATGTGGAAGTGTTTTTGCGTTCCTTTTTTGTGTTTCTTCAGCTACTTGCTTGTATAGCTTTAGCAAATAGCTACTATTTTAAGATACTGTCTCTTTATGTTAGAACATCATTTGAAATGTTGATTAGGATGATAATTGTTTTGGCATCTAATGAGCATTGCAATTAAATCAAATGAGCAGTACTATATAAACTTTACCATAGACACAAGTAAATTAGATCTGAAGAAGCGTACTGTTTTTGTACGTGAAAGCGCTCATCTGTTCTGTAACAAATAAAGAAGTTTCTACGTTTTGGCTGCATTATCGTGGTGGTCCTCATTTCTGTGTTTCCTGCATAGGGTCCTGTGTTCAAGACTTGGTAGTGATGACTTGTTTTCACCAATGTTAAATGATCATAATGCATGATATATTTACAAAAGCATGAATAAATCTCACATTTTGTATGGTGTAGTGGTACATTGCTGTAACTATAGTGTATAAGGTCTTGGGTTCAAAACTTGAAAGAGGAGGTAAATTTGTTGCTGGGCAGAATAAGGGCTGATTGAGACAGAGTGATTAAAGCAGTTTTAAGCAGTTGTAAGAGGGTTTGCATAATGCTAAGTGATGACAAGAGGCACTTAGTCTGTTTTGGCTTCACTTAATGCTGCTTATTCCCGCTTAAACCTGCATTAATTTAAAAAAAAACAGAAAGAAAAAAGGTTATAAGAAAGTGGTGAAATGGGGGCAAGCAGGGGGTAAAACATTAGGAAAAGCAGCTAGGAATGTGCAGGATGGGTGTAGAAAATGACCATAGCTCTACATTTCTTCTGCAGCAACAGTTGTGAATGATGTGGAAAATTTATTTACAGCTTCACATGCCACAGGGAGGGCTGTTGGCAACATACATTTTTAGAGTAATTTGACAGTAGATTGATTTACATCACTGTACATGGGGGTGAACTGTAGATCTATGTATGGAGCAATATTTTTTTTGCGGGACAGATGCCCTTTTTCTCTTTAAGTTGAGAGTGGAATGTTGGTGAAGGGCTGTAGGTATGTTTGGGGACGTAGTTTGGGTAGGATAGGTTGCATCTGCAGACAGATAAGACACACAAGACATCAGACAGGGGTGGTATATGACACATGGGGTGGTTAAACACCTTGGATGGGGAGGGTGTTTGAGAATCAGAAGCCCATGAGCCCCCAAATGGATACAGTGGGATTGAGATCCCCACCCATGGGCAGTCAACACTGCACCTTTACAGCCCAAAGGTGGCTTTGCTGGGGGCTGGGCAGCAGGAGCAGGCTGCCCCTTGAGGTGTGCCAGTCTGTCCTCAATTTGGCTCAGCTGTCCATACAACTCTGAGTTGAAGACACTGCGCACCATATCCCGGAATTTATTGTGGGTGACCGGTTCCTCTCCCCGCTTATGCTCAGGGGCAGCTCCACCCAAGAGTGGTACAGAAACAGCTGAGGGGGCAGTTCTGTGTTGGGTCCCAGACATGCTGGGGTCCGATGCCATAGCCAGATGAGGTGGGACAGGTGGATCTTCTGGGATCGGCCTTCCCAAACGTGCTATGGTGTTGAGGTTTTACAAAATGTATTGGTTAGCTATGAACAAAACATTTCAAAATTAGTTATAACAGCATGCCTGTGTGTTCCAATTAACCCAAAACAGTTGAATTTACACAATTGGACAGCAAACAGAACACATGCATATATGGAATAAATGTCAGAATTTTAACAGCATGCCAGTTAAATGTGTGTTAACAGGCCACCAACAATGATATTTGAACAAGGTATGTTAATATGTAAACAATTAAATATATGAACAATAATAGAACAAAAGTCTCAACATTAGATTTTGAGAACAACATACCCATAGGCTTCTATTTTTCACAACAGTACTGCTCAGTACTCTACAGGTCTGCCCTCACTTTACATCTACCTGTGGCCCATAGCTTCCCTAGCACATGCATAACTGTTAAACTGTTAGACTGGAATGGTATGGGTCAAAGTGTGAGTACTCTGGGTACATGACAGGAGGGGACTCATACATGTCAGAGTTAAACATATGACTAACAAGGTGTAGCCTGCACTGATGTTGTGTGGGTGTGATACTAGCATTCTTCAACTAGATTCATATCTGTGTCCAAGGTTATTGGCAACAGTGATCACTAGCCATGACAGTGTGACACTTAAGAGACATGTATCAGGAAGAGTGCATTGTGTACGTACCTATCCTGCTGACTTTTGCAGGCATGGGGTTAGACACTGGAACATTTGGACACAACATTTATTAGTATACCCATCATACAGCTACTACAATCATTTATTTACCTGTAAAACCTGTGGAGAAAATATCTGTTAACACTACCTGGCAATTTGTACACATATTCAGGATTACTTGTCTGTAAATATTCTCACATCTTAGTACCACTCTCTGGATTCAAACCGTGGTCTGTGTGTGCAAAACTGAGAAAATCATATCTATTTCTCAACACACTGAACTACTGGGGAACTGATGTATCTTGCTTGAGTGATTTCTACCTAATACTCACTTGGTTAGAGAGTCTGACCTTGTAATCTAAGTGAAGTGTGACCAAACATTGTAGTGACAGTTAAACATACATGCCTGACAGATAGTTATTGTACTGTGTATTAATCCTTTGAAAGCAGGTATACACATTTAACTCCTAGTAGATGTGAATATGTGTGATCTGTACAGAGTATAGCAGGGTGCTGTGTTGCATACCTGACCAGTATACATTTGGACATCATTATATTTGCAGTTTCCACCTATTACACTCTTATATTTGCCTGCATCAGCATACCCACATTCAGGAGTACATCAGTCTGAAATGCAAAGGTTAACACAAGGCAATGCTGCAGAGGACACACTGTAATCTATTACACATTAGTAATCAAGGTTCAAATGTTAGTGCAGGACATATTTCATATTTCATTTATATCTTGTTTTACAGATTCTATTTCTTCAACAACAAACCAGATTAAACACAACAGTTTATGGTATAAAGCTTTATTTGAGTAGCATGACGCAGTGCTTTCTTATAGTTGATTTTCTACATTCAGTACTACTACATACCCTGTAGATCATTATTGATCTGACAAACTTTTTATTTATTCAGCACACTCAGAACACACTATACCTACTGACAGTAAACAATGTACACCTTCTTATTTATTACACTATATATTGCAAGATAAATCTGTACTCACTAGATGTCTTCACAACCTCACCAATCTATCAGCATCGGCCTCTAGATTTCTAGCTATCTCCTCTGCAGCTGTAGGGGAAAAACATTAAGCATACATGTCTGTCACATACTCAGGCTAGAATTTTGGTACTGATATGGGTGAGATACTCACTACTAGGACATCCCCATCTTGAGCTTCTTGCATCCATTGGGCCAAGAGCACCACCTTCCTGCACTTTAGGTCAGAATAATGATGCTGTACCTGCTCACCAGTTTGGGGATTCCAGTAGCACTGGTGAGATCATGTGCCAGATGGTCTCAGGCCTCCATTTTATACTGATAACCCTGGTACTAGCCCTGCAGCAGTCTGTGGTCATGGTCTTTAACAAGGATCCCTGCCATGACCCTGTACTCCAAGTTGCCCCAGCACTGTACCTGAAATAGTGCTCCCTCTCCAGTGCCAGGCATAGTTCCTGCAGAGATCAAACTACAACAGGTTCTGGCTGTATTTCCACCTGTACAGTTTAAATAAGGCTATATTCCCGCCCTTTGCTGTCATTGGACCATTTTTGAAAATACTTAGCACAGCTCAGTTGTGCGTAAACCCACTAAGCTGAGTTGAGTAGTGCTTAAAGGGACAAATGCTGAGCAGTGCTTAGTGGTGTGCAAATCTACTCAGCTGGGCTGAATACTGCTTAGAATAGACTTCTAATTAATGCTGAAACCGGCTAAGCAGAGCTGAGTGCTGCTAAGCATTGCTCAGTTTTCAGGTCAAAAACAGTTTTGAATTGGACATTAATTACTCCTTACTGACATATTATTAAGTGTATATATTTTGCTTTACATGACATCTCCCTGTGTGCTTTCATTACATTACCTTGGGTTGTGACTCTACAGTATGGGACACTTGTGTTTACATGGGAGTTTCACAGCTATATCCACTGACACTTCAATTTTGGACCAGCTGCACTACCCTGATTAACAAATATCAATTACTACATCATTTAAAAATAAAAAAAAAAAATTAACAATGCTTTACCATGTAAAACTGAAGGGCCTATCTTGGTACTGAAACTGCTGCATGCAAAGCCAGAACTCTAACCACTACACTATCTCACAGTTGAGGCTTTTAGCTATATACCTTTGTATTTAGCTCCTATAAGATGTTTAAGCAATGCCGAGCAAAGCACCGAGACATGCAAACCTTCTCATCTATGCTTAAACTTCACTTATAATGTGGAAAAAATAATACAACCACATTAATTACATATATTAATACTAATACTGATTCAAATTTGATAATACACTACCTATCATTTTATCAACTTTCTAAGTCTGTATGAGCAATATATTTTAAATTTGCCCTATTTTGGGACCTTTGTCCCATGTTTATTTCATGGCTTCATCCAGATTTCTTGGAGGAAGAGGTTGAAGTCTGTGCATACCTCTCCACTGTACAGATTTTTCAGACTGTCCAGATGTTTGGCTCATATTTTTGTTTTGTTCCTCATAAAATTAGTGTTTTTCTGCAAATCAATGGGATGATCTCAGGATTGAAGTTACTAAATAATGGCATACAGTCCTGTCACACACTCCTTTCATTGCTTCCTATTCACAATCCTGCTTTCAGTGTCCGCCGACACTGAAAGCATTGTAAAGTGCCGTACAACACTTTCACAATGCAGGTGGTGTGTGACAGTACCTGTCACACACCCCTTAAATTTATTTCAAGTCTGAATACCTATTTCAGTGTCTGCAGACACTGTTTTACTATCAATTGTTTTCAGTGCCCACGGACACTAAAAGCATTGAAAAAGTGCTGTATGGCACTTTGACAGTGCAGAGGGTATGTTGGATCTACGAGCACTACTGCAACACACCCCCTGCACTCATTCATGTCTGCAGATCCATCTCAGTAGCGCACCTTCATTAATATGAAAGGCACGCTGCTGAGAAGGGGATGATGATTCGAACACCATTCTCTCTGTGTAGGAATAACACGATTCCTACATGGAGTTTATTGACTCCTGGGGTACCTCTAACTAATAGCATTGCTATTTGTGCAGTTTTGATAGCTTTTACTTTTCATGAAATATTTACATGTATTTACTTTATGCTTCCTAAGTTTATTTTTCAGGAAATACTCAGAAATGCAAGCTGTGTGCAGGCAGACATGTCACATTTCACACTATATAGTTGCTAATGGGATGACCGTTGTTATTCAATAGTCCTTTCATTTTTTTATCAATGAAAATTGCAATCAATTGTATTTTTGAGCCTGCTACAAGAGTTACAGGTCTCAGAGGGTATTTTTCACATTTTATGGATTTTTTGGTATCCCAAACATGAATGGTTTGACTATTTTTTTTTTGGTTTGTCTATTTTTTGACCATGAAGAATTGAAATATCCTAAAATCAAATAAGTTTTTTAGCAACATTTCATTTAAAAATAATTATATCTTTAAAATATGCAACTAAAATTTCATTCTTAGATCTCACAGTGTAATTTTCATTGTCTATTAATATCTCATACTGTACAGCTTACAGGAGTAATGAAAAGAATCCATAATTACTATGTGTCAGGTTTCATAACCTTGATGCTTTTCTGCAATTTAAGTGCTTTAATATTTTCTTCATTTCAGATGTTAAACTGTATTCTTGTCCAAGCTTCCTTTTGAGAAACTTTATTATTAAATCATTGCAGTGGGCTTCAAAAGCCATTGCAATAGGATTGGAAGAGGATTGAAATTCATTTTTCTTATAATATTCACATCTTGTTTAGGTGTATCATTACAACTGAATTAAAACACAATTGTAAATTCAGTTGTCTCATAATTAACTTCAACTGTATTAGGATTTCTGATAAATCAGACCTGTAGCAATGCACAAATGTATCCCCTTCTTAAATAATTCATAATGTACACCTGTAATTCTAACTCACTGAAGATGTACATTTTAAAGTCATCATCTCTTTGATGTATGAATATCACTGAGTGCTTTTCTAAAATTATCTCATTTTGCCCGGTCTATGATCTCTCCTGTTCCTCTGTTTCTTTATGTTAGTGTGAGGGAGTAATGCTGGTGTGTATTAGATTTGCATACTATGCTCTCAGATTTCCTTTCAGAAATGGTGATAAAAAAAGATGCAGTAATCAGTCTTGTGACTATCAAAAACCAAACCTTTGCGAATGTTGTTGGTTAGCATCTTAATTTTTTTTTCTAAAGGAATTAGCTTTCTGTCACTATCCTTAGTAAGCAATCTCATTAACTTACAACCCAATTATCATCACCAATGCCCTTTTATTTCCTATTTTTACATGGTGTCATTGTGTTGTGTCAACTATCACCATCTCTCACTCCAGTCAATGATATTATCTTACCTTCTTTGACACTCATTTCTAACAGTCACAGGTCTTCTTTTACAAAATCCATCCACCTCTTTGCTGGACTCCATCATTTCCTCTTGCCTTTTTTCTGTATGTCCTAAATCATCTTCACCAGATTGCCTTTTGTTTTCTTGCACATGTGCCCGAACCACCTTAATCTGTTCTCTTTGACCTTGTCTGCAATTGGAGATACATCAGCTCCTGCTCTGGTTCCTTCATATTTTTACCTGTCCCACAGTGCGCATCCTATCACCTATATCAGGCACTACATCTTTCACTCCTAGCTTCCTCAACAGCTCTGCATTTACTGCCCAGGTTTCTGTATCATACAGTAGTACTAGTCACACTACTGTTTTGCACACCCTACTTTTTAGGTTCTTTGGCATTCCTGTCATACACTACCCATGACACTCTGTACCAGTTGGCCGCAACTCCTCTGATTCTAGCTATGATCTTGTCATTCAGATATCCCTTCTCCTCAACCATGTCTTCCAGTTACTTGAAGTTGTTAACCTGTTCCTCTATCTCTCTGCTATCTCAATTCTCAACTTCTTCTGATTTTAGCCATTTGCTGCCATTACAACTGGCTTATCTGCACTCAGTTTCATCCCATGTGCCTTCAGTTTTACAAGCCATTACTCTATCCTTCACTGAAGTTCTTATTCAGTCTGCCTGTAATGCTAGAAAATCTGCATACAGCAACTTTATTGACCTGTCCTCTCTGACCTGTTTGCTAATGAAGACCATCACCAGCATGTGTACCAGCACTGCATCTATGAGGAAAAATAACAAGCAGTTAAATGACAAGCAAGCAAAGTATGATAGTTGGATCAGCACAGTTTATTTTCCATGTAACTGACAAGGATTCTAACTGGACACAAGGTATTTATACTTTCTTAAAGGATGCAGTCCTGCCTTTATATTTTACATAATGTGTTAGGCACAAAATCATTTGTTTCCTTTCTTCCTTGAATGGGAAGAGTGTGTTACTACATTGCATCCTTATCTGGTCATGCAGTTGTGTTGAGAAAATTTATTTTTGCAAAGGATACAGATGCAAGCATTCCTTGATTGGCTTCATCATGACATTATTTATCTAATCTTTCTAATAATAAATAAGACTACTCATTGTTTCTACAGCAGCATTGATATTTGTTTTGCTATTGCTATTCAATGATTAAGAATTAATGAAAGTTTGCAACATACAAAGTATTACAAAAGCTTAATAAAAAAGAACTTCATATAATCAAGTCTGCAGTACAGCATGTATTTAAAAGGCACATCATCTGTTCCTGACCTTCATTCTATAGACGGCATATGAAATAAAAGCAATATACATGTTCTAATCCTTTGATGTTTGTAGATACATATGTACATCTCACATAATATGTATTTACATTTTCTTTGTTATCTATCCATGTCTTTTAAGAATGTTTCTGGTAGCAACTTTTCTGATTAATGCATGTTTATGACACTTCTATTACAAGAGTGATTCCCTGCTGTTACAATACATCCAATATGTGTCAGTCAGTGTGTGGTACTTTGTTCCAGTCTATTCTGACCTTTTCCTTGTAGATTTCTGAGCTGACAGTCCTAAGGGCTGCTGCAAAGTATTATAGCTGGTTTATATCTGACTTTTAGAAGAATTAATTCCAATTAATGTATGTATTCATTTATACTGATAATTATGTTTTGATAGAGATCATAATTCTACATAAGCACTTACTTAACTGAGTTTCTTTAAACCAGACATTGCATTTTCTTGCAACTTTTTATTCCTTTTGTTAATTCCTGTCATGTTTTTAGTCACTGATATCCACATAAAAGATTGTGTACACATTGCTCAGAGAAGATTTTGTAAGCTCTGTCTCATATTTATTTCAGATTCTAATACTATAACAATTCTATTCTAAAATTATCTCCTTTCCCCCATCTATGCTCCTTTATGTTAGTGTGAGGGAGTAATACTGGGGTGTATTAGATTTGTCTGCTATCCCCTCCGATTTCCTTTCAGAAATGGTGATTAAAAATGTTCATTTTCAGCCATGTTTACTCTGTCTCTATCTTCATTAATGTTTTTGTACCATTTGATCTTGAGTAGTCATGTAAGGAAATCAGATACACATGTATTTCAGCATATTCAGTTTTATCGCTAGTTGTTTATTTGTTTTCCTCTCCTTGTTAACTTCTGTCAATTTGTTCACCTTGGAAAAGATGCAGCAATCAATCTTGTCACTATCAAAAAGCAAACCTTTTTGAATGTTGTTGGTTAGCATCATTTCTTTTTTTTTCTGAAGCAACTAGTTTTCTGTCTTTGTCCTTAAAAGCAATCTCATTAACTCACAACCCAGTCATCATCATCATCACCAACCCTCTTTTTTTCCTTAGTTTTTTACATGGTGTCAGTGTGTTGTGTCAACAATCACCAGTTCTTTCCATTCAATACCACTGTCGTACCTTCTTCAAAACTCATTCCTAACTGTCGCAGGTATTCTCTCAGACAATCCATCCACTTCTATGATGGATGACCTTGTTTTCTCTTGCCTTTTTCCTGTCTATCCTGAATCATCTTCATCAGATTGTCTTGTTTTTCCTGCACATATGCCCACACCACCATAATCTGTTCTCTTTGACTTTGTCTACAATTGGAGCTACATAATCTTCTGCTCTGATGCCCTCATTTCTTCACCTACCCCACATTGTTCATCCTACCACTCATCTCAGGCCCTTCATCTTCATCACTATTAGCTTCTTCAAATGTTCTGCATTTACTGCCCAGGTTTCTGTTCCATACAGTAGTACTTGTCTCACCAATATCTTGTACATGTTACTTTTCAGCTTCCTTGGCATTCGTCTGTCATACACCACACCACCCCTGGCACTCTGTGCCAGCTGGCTGCAGCCCCTCTGATTCTAACTTTGAGATTATCATTCAGATATCCCTTCTCCTCAACCACTCCTTCCAGTTACTTGAAGCTGTTAACCTGTGCCTCTACTTTCTCTTCTATTTCAGTTCTCAGCTTCTTCTGATTTCACCTATTTGCTGCAATTACAGCTGTCTTATTTGTCAGTTTCATCCCACTTGCCTTCATTTTTACATGCCATTCCTCTATCCTTCACTGAAGTTATTGCTCAGAGTCTGCCTGTAATGCCACATTGTTTGCATACAGCAACTTTGTTGACCTGTCCCCTCTGACCTGTTTGCTAATGGAGTCCATCACCAGTATTAACAACAGTGATCTCAGAGCTGCACCCTGATGCACACCCACTCCAGCTAGAAATCCCTCTGTAAGTCCAAACTCTGTATTTGACTCACTGGGTCTTTGTACATAGACTGCACTAATTCTTCCAATGTTTCTGGGACTTCAAACCATGAGATGACTGCCCAAATCAGTTTCCTGGACCCTTTCATATGCTTTCTCCAAGTCTTAGAATCCCCAGATGGACTCTTTCCTTATCTATGACTTCTTCACAACCATCTGCCTCACTGCAAATATTAGGTCAGGTGTGCAGCATTGTGATCTAAATCCAAACTGCTCATCTTTCATCCTACTTTCTACTATTCTTCTCATTTGTTTATCATTCTCCCTCTCCAGGACTTTCATGCAGTGTCACAAGAGTTTGATTCCTCTGTACTGTCAACAGTTGTGAATGGCCCCTTTGTTCTTGTACAGTGGAACTAATTTACTTATTCGCCAGTTATTAGGGATACATCTTTCTCTCCATACTGCTATGAATATACTCAGGAGCTATTTCTCCACTATCTCATCCAACATCTTTATCACATTTGCTGTGACCACATCTGAGCCTGATGCTTTCCCTGACTTCATTTTCCTCAGTGCCAAGATAATGAATAGTGCCCTCTTCTTACATTGGAGTTTGATTGCTATGAGTCGTTCACTAATTCTGAGAATATCCTTCACTGCCATCTGAAGCCTCTCCCTCACCACAATTTTCACTACATTTCTTGCCTGTTTTCCTCCTGAGTAGTAAACTCTGGATCATAAGCCGTGACTTTTCTACAGGGTGTCCCGCCTCCCCGTATCATCATGTCATCCACTTCAAAGCTGCATCTTGTCAGTGAACATACACTGAATCTAGCAATGCTTAGTTCATATTTGGCAGGTTGATTGGTTTTACATTCAGATTTCACTCAATAGAGCTTTTCCAGGTAACTCAAGCTGACTGAACTGGATACCTGCCAGCCAGTAGTTTATTGACTTACAGATACTGGGCTTTATGGCAGGCACACACTGTCTAATAGGGGCATATGCACACCTCCCACCATTAGCATGGGTACCTGGCATATGTCAGAGTTGGCCAAGTCCTCAACCTACCCATGCCCACGTTGTTGACATTAGTCAACATAACCAAATCATCTAGAGCCAATTTTTACACCATCGAGTGGCTAGCCCAGACACTGTGCAGCATCTGTGATCCATGTTCTCTTATCCTGAGGATGCTCTGCACCACAGTTAATGCCCAAAGCAGTGGGTTTATACAAATCTTTCCCCTTATAGGCACTATCTAGAGTCTGTGCTGCTGTCAACAACTCCATTATTGGGTGAATTTTGAGGTGGAAATACTAAGCATGACTTTGAGAGGTGGAAAGAACCCCACAGAGACACGGAATCAAATCTTGTAGCTTGTTCATAGGAGGCAAAGACATTAACCATTATGTTAACTGTGCTGCTCACAACCCAACCAGTCAAATAAATCCAAAAATTCAGTGGACATACAGAGTCAACCTTCAGACCTGTGGGAGATTTCTAAGATTCTGTATTGTTTGATATGACTACATTCTTCAAAAATCAATCAACCAGTTGGATGTTGTGAAACTTAAGCTCACTCTCAAACTGTTTGAGTTCCATTTGCAGTGTGCATATATTGACAGTCAGGTATTTAAAATGCATAACTATAAGTCTTCATCCAACTATCCATACCTACTTTTTTATCAGCCAAATTGATGTTCTTTCCTCTATTAACATAAGTCCAAAATCTGATATTAGCGATAGATGTATCTACATCCATCCCAGCAGTAATGATGTTGCATCCATCCTCATGACTCACTAAACATTCCTCTTCAAACTTTGTTGGAATAGTGGATATGATAGTAGATGTAATATACTGGAAAAGCTGCTGTAGTAAAATTTTTAAATCACCAGGTAATTTTTGAATTGGGGTACTAGTAATGGTAAAATTGTCTTTAGACATACCATTGACCAGAAACAGTACAAAACAGAACAAAAAGAAATGGTTGGCCACAGAAATTCATTTTTACAGAGTTTGAATCTACTAAATTTTGATAAAGAATTGTGGTTGGTCGCCATTGACATTATTAATTGGTCTACCTTGATACCTCAAAAATTGGTGTGGTCTGGTTTAAGTTGATGAAATGACAGTATCCATCAACAAAGTTAATTTATTGTCAGAGCTGCTGAAAAATTGTGTTAAGTGGTAACTTTGTATTTTTTGAAGGTGATCAAATTTTGGGTGTAGCACTCAGGGCTGATTGCACCCCCATTATTGTAAATATTCTTTTATTAATGTGGGAGAAGTTTATCTTTAATTTTGATTGTTTAACTATCTGCATGTATATTATGATTTTCTGGATGATATTTGCATGATGGAGAAATGTGAACAAATGATTTTCTATGATTTTTTTAGAACACTGGAATTCTAGTACTCTATTTTTTAAAACTCATTTCTCAAGTCAAGTTTGAACATATTAATTTTTTGAATGTATCTAGTTCAAAAGATTATGATGACATTAGGTTTACTTCTGCAGTTTTTTTATATAGAACAACACTTTCAAATTCATAGTTAAACTATTCAAGTTAAACCCCCCTACAACAAGAGCATAGTGATGGGGTAAATGGTACATTTATCTGAACTAATTAGTGTTGATATTGTATCAGAAAGCGAACAAGACAATGTCATTGGAATGTTTCAGGATAGGGGATTCCCCACAAATATGCTAAACCAAATAAAGTAAGAGATAATTTCAGGTAGGAACACAACGTGTAAAACTATTTTTTGTTACAACGGTTTTGTTTTACTGACTTAAACAAAGGACAAACATCACAGAAAAATAGACCACATTCTCTTGCCATACCATAGTCAAAGGAAGGGGTAATGATAAAATACATAGCAAAAACAACTCTGGATTTAACATTTTATAGTGAGGGGAAGGAAAAATTAGGTAAGAATCCAATTATAGTCTACAGTTAGGGAAGGAATATTAAGCAATTTTTAGAGAATGAAAGTAAAAATAGTTGCTTTCAAAGAAATATGCATTTAAATTGGATATTGCCCTTACTGTAGACTTATTTACAAATGTACAGATGTTTGATGGATATAAAAGATCCACCTGTTGTCCTGGACCATTTAATAATAAACTAAGGGAGTGGTTTACCTAGCCTTTTGCATATTCTGTCCTGCCATTTATGGAGGCAAGAATGAGCACAGATAAGTTTACATTTTTATTACAGATAAAATTAGAGACAAAAATAGAGGAGGCAATTGGGAAAACCTATGATAACGAAGAGATCTAGCATACTACTCTGTGGTACTGGGTGCCATAGACTGCACTCATGCACACATCAAAGCACCACCTGGTGAGGAGGGTAGAGTCTATGTCAACTGCAAGAGGTGTCACTCCATCAACTGGCAGGTCATATGCAATGGCCAGGGAATTATCATGAGTGTGTGTGTGCTGGCAGCCCTGGCAGCTATCATGGATCCCATATCTGGCCCCCATCACAGCTGTACCAGATGTTTGCCAGGGGGGACATCCCATATGGCCATCTACTGGGGGTGTTGACTATGCACTGGAACCATGGATGATGACACTCATCAGAAATGCACACACACCTACTGAAGAATGCCATAATGAGGCACATGCACAAACTAGAAACATCATAGAGAGTGTGTCTGGGCTACTCAAGTCACAGTTCCAGTGTCTTGATATATCAGGTGGAGCCCTGCAGTACTCTTCAGCAACATGTGCACAGATATTCACAGTATGTGCCATGCTATACAATATCCTGTGGAGACAGCTGTGGCAGGATCATCACAGGGAAGGGACACACAGCCCCCCATCAGTGCCTAGGTCTCTACAGCCACTGGGGGACTCAGAGGAGGAACCTCAAGCTTGTCCCTGTAGGCAGATGTAGGCATGTCCAGTATGCCCTGGCCTTGGCAAAGAGGCAAAGCATAGCACATGCACTGACAGCCTAGTGTCCTAGGGACTGACACCTTACTCTGACTCGCATACATAGTAAAAAGGATGCAAGCCACACCACACAACCTGTACCTTACCATGTATTGGCTGTGTACTGTGTGCATCAGACAGAGTTAATGCTGAAACACAGGTCTCAACTGCTATATCCACAAGGTAAGTCACTCTCTTTTACAACAAATTTATGGGTTACTAGACTATGGTAACATATGTATAGATCTGCTGCATGTATGTAAGGGAATAGAGTGGGTTACTGGGCTACTTTTAGAAAACTAACAGCTACTTGGGACAACAGGTACTCTGTCCAATACTGGGTACCCCATAATATGCAATAGGCCACAGGACTGGAAACCCACTGCAGTATGCAAGGGAAATATCAAACAACGGGGTCATAGGACAGATGCAACACTGTCAATGCCAGAGATCACTACCCCCAACACATCACTGTTCCCATACAACTGTAGTAACAGTATGTTCGCAAGGATATATCAGCAGACCACACAATCCCGGGGCTGTCACATAGACCTTGACCAAATGTCCTATATTCCATATAACACAGGGGTCACAGTGTATGTCTGTCTGTCATTGATAGTGTGAGGAATTAAACCCCACTATCTGGCGATGGCTATGGCTCACTGGGCAAAGTACATTAGCATGGTTGATGGTGTTGATGGTTCGAAGCTGGCTGCACCTACAACTTTTGCATGGAAGGTACTCATATGGTAGGAGTCACACAGACTGATATTATGCCACAGTCTGTCCATGCCAGAAAGCTGGACAAAGGCAGAGTCATGGATGGCAGAGGTCCAAACATACAGACATTATTATGCTTTGAGTAACCTAGTAGGTGGCTGGTATAACAGCAGGTTGTAACAGGTCAGATTAGCAGCAGGATGTAAAGGCCATCACTTAAATGTGTCAGTACCTTTCTGTGGTCTCCATTTAGTAGTATATTACCAGTTAACCACCACTGTATGAGGAACAGATCAGACATATAGTTCAGAATGCTGGACATTCTGCAAAAGTATGTACAGGGAGAGATATGTCGACTGTCACCCTGTGTGTGCTGTTACAACATATGCCAGAGTCACATCACACCTACAACCACTTAGAGCAGGAAATCTGAACAAAACCATGAACAGTACTGGGATAAAGGCCAAAATACAAGGAGGAGGATTAACTTCTGGCAAGACAACTGTAGAAAGTTCAGAGAATAACAAGTCAGGCATTAGAATGGGTTACCCGATGTGTATGGAGTCAGTAAGATAAATGTCTGTCAGCAGTTCCTAATATCAACCCATAATGATTGGCCAGCAAAGTGCCAGAAATTCATAATGCTATGTATAACGTAACATACATATGCAGAACTCTGTACATTCTATTACAATCTTTACAGTTAATAGTGGTGACACATATATTACATCCAGCACACAGCCAGGGAATGCCTTGGACAAAATATCATGGAGGTGACTGTTGAATCAGGTGCAGCAGACAAATGGCCACAACACACAAAATCCCGGACTGGAGTACAGGTAGGTATGGCCTGGAGTCACCTTGTAAGTATTGATAGTCACGTTGGGCATGCTCCTATACTTAGCTAATGTGAGCCAACGGCTGATGCCTCATTTGCCTAAGGAACTGATATGTGACAATGTGGGGGTATTTCACCACAGAATACAGAGTGATTTTCCATGCAGATGTAGTGGCACACACACACACACACACACACACACACACACACACACACACACACACACACACACATACACATATATCTATCTATATATATATATATATATCTATCTATATATATATATATATATATATATATATATATATATATATATATATATATATATATATATATCTATATATATATATACACACATATAGCTACATAGCTACATAGAGGTGTAAAGTGACTCATACCCTCCCCATATATCTATATAACACAGTCACATAACACACACACACACACACACACACACACACACACACACACACACACACACACACCTACTGTAACATCCTATATATATATATATATATATATATATATATATATATATATATATAATGTGTATTTACGTGTGTGATGAGGTGCAAATGTCCACACATATACGCAGCACACTGGGGTTATCTGCACCTACACACAAAGCAGTTATTTGATAGTAACAGACCAAGGCCACATAATGACAGAATCCGCCCAACCACAGAACCCTCTACCTGTGAAATGTCATCCTGTAGACAGAAAACGATGATCAGGTGTTGTAATGTGCAATGGCTTCAATGCAGGTCTTGGACAGGCCATATTGTCAGCGGCCAACTGTACATCTAGCAAACTGCAACCAGCCAGATATGGTGAAACTGGTACCTGTACACACATAGCAGGGGTATTAACAGGTACCCCACTGCTAGGACACGTGATACACTAACAGAATAAGCATATCATTGCTGGAACCTGTGTCTAATAGAACTCTTTTCAAACTATATGGAAATATACAGAGCTAGGTATATTTTTTTGTTCTTCAGAAATGTGTACTGTAAATTGTTGCTGGACTGATTTTACTCAGAGTTGTGCACTGTTATTTTTGATTCACTGTATAGTTTTTCAGATCTTTGCTGAAAGTGTTTTGTCCCACCTCTCCCTATTTTCTGCTGTGTCTTAAGTTGGTATAACTGTTTTTTACAGCTTGTGTCATCTGATTATCTGAATGATTACTTGTATAATAATAGACCCTGTTAGTTAACAGCCTGCATATCATTGCTGGAACCTGTGTCTAACAGAACTCTTTTCAAACTATCTGGAAATATACAGAGCTAAGTACATTTTCTGGTTCTTCAAAAGTGTGTACTGTAAATTGTTCCTGGACTAATTTTATTCAGAGTTGTGCACTGTTATTGTTGATTCACTGTATAGTTTTTCAGATATCTGCTTAAAGTGTTTTGTCCCACCCACCCTCCTTATTTTTGGTTTGTTTAAATTTGGTGGCTTTTGCAGTTGCCCACTCCACTGTAGATTTGATCTGGGACACTCCCCCCTGTCCCATCTCTTTACCACATTGTACCTAATACACTCCTTCTGCACTTGTTTTTAGTTGTTTTTAATTTAATTGCATTTTTTAAACTGTGTTTGGTGTAATATTGCTACATACTCAAGTGTGCTAGCTTGCACTGCATTTGAATTGTTTTACAGCTGTTTTAGCTACTTTTCTGTAAAAAAAAAACTGTAAGCCTGTTTCCTACCTTTCCTGTAACTAGTGTAGTCCAGTTACATATTTGCTGTATCCAGGACTGTATGTAAGCTTCTGAGCCTCCCCCAAGCCTTTCTGTCTTGGAGGGAAGCCTTCTAGCTTGTAAGTGGGAGTGATAAGCACTAGGAAACCTGTCTACCACATAAGGAGTGGTTCTGGCCTAGAAATTGTAGTTATTCACCACCTGGGCAATCTATTCCATCTCTCTCAACTTTCTGATTTGAAAGCCTGCATTTGCACTTGTTTCTTTCCTGTAACTAACTAGTCTAGTGCAGATACAGATTCTTAATTTTAGCACTTGAATTTGCTTATTCATGCTCAGCACTTGTTCAGAACTTGTTGTAAGCACTAAATAAGCTACTAATTACTATATCAATAAACCTTCCTCATTACCTAGAGGAAAACAGTTTTTACACTTACTTTTCTCGCTTGCTTAGAGAAAAACAGCTCTTGTACTGACTTTCCTCACTTATCTAGAGGAAAATAGTTTTTTATTCAGGTATGTCCAAGGGACAGCTCCTAGTGTTCTCTCCTGTCTATCTGATGAATCTGGGCATCTTGGGGTAATGTAGAAATTGCCTCATGTACACAGACAACCTTCTCCTCCTCACCCAACACTACAACCTGTGAGAGATGCACTTATCTAGCCAAACTGAAGGTAAAGCTCTCTCCAACCAAGACCAAATTTGACATTCAAGAGGAGAAAGTAAACACTTGCACCACACCACACTTATCACATAGTCTCACTAAATCTACACCACCAAAATCCACACATAGAAACACAAAAACATTCACAGAGGCTCTCAATAATAATCTGCCCAAGCAACAGGGACCTCCAAAGCAGAAACACAAGCAACTTCCACCCCCCCAACACAACCCAAATGACACATAGCCCACAGACTCAGTGTGCCACTCAACCACAGCCAATAAGGCAAAACAATGTATCCAACACACTAGTTATAGGTGACTCTATAGTCAGGCACACTGATATCCCACTCACCAGGTTAAACAAGGAGAAGGTTACTGTCAGCTGCCTGTCGAGTGCCGGGATCCACCACATAACCCACACATTCAGGTCACTCCACAACAAGTACAAATATGACTCTGTCATTGTCCATGTTGGTGTGAACGACATGAGACATACCTCCCTGGACTACATGAAAAGAGACATGGAAGAGCTCTCTGATCTTGTAGCCCAGCCAACCCTAGCCCTGAGTAGCTGTCTGCCATTGTCCAGAATGATACTGCAGTATAAGGACAAAATGATTGACTTCAACAATTGGCTGAGCTTCTGGTGTCATTTTAGGGGGATCCAGTATCTGTCTGCTTGGGATGACATGGTTGACAGGCCACGGTGCTTTGCCAGAGGTGGCCTGCACCTGTCGCCCCTGGGATTCCTGATACTGGCTAAGGCTCTTGCCGCCCCTATAGTGCCTTTTTAGGCAAGGTTCAAATGACAAATTCACCACTGTAACAGGAACAGGCAAGCAAAAACTGAGGGTAATACTACTCAATGCTACAAGTCTAGATCTCAAACTGCACTCACTCGAGGCACTCCTTAAAATGGAGAACATCATTATCTGTGCAGTGACTGAGACCTGGTTCAAGGCTCCAGAGAGCACCCCTGCACTACCAGGCTATAACTTATACCACACTTTTCGGCCATGTAACCTGGACCAGAACACCAAAGGCGGAGGTGTGTCTATATTCATTAAGGATATTCACACCTCCAGGCTAGTTTCTCAGCATAATGCATCCAAAGTTATCCAAGTGCAACTTACTCTGGGCAAAACTGCAATCTAAATTGTAGCTTGCTACAGATACCCCCACCATGCCCCAAGATTCCCACTCCTCTTTCCTTGATGTACTGCAAAATATTAGGGTTCAACCAAATGCACTAACAATGGGCAATTTGATCTACCCCACCATTAGCTGGGAAAACTACTCGTGTACCACCTCCTTCACACAATGCTTTCTGGAATTCATAAACACCAATGCCCTGGATCAACTTATCCACACCCCCACCAGGGGCAACAATATCCTAGACCTAATCTTTACCAGCATGAGTGACCGGTGTTCCACACATGAAGTCAACTCCTCATTGGTCCAATCCGACCATAAGCTAATCACCCTTGATATCCACATCCCGCCCCCACCTCCCATTAAGGAAACCATGGTAAAATATTTCTCCAAAGCCAACTTAATGCTTCTTAAGACAGAAGTGGCGAACTTCATGACATCCATGCAGATGGACAATACAGTTTCGACTGTTGAATCCTACACAAATGCACTCTATAAGCACTTACACAAGTGCATGGATCGTGCTATCCCAAACAGAACCAAAACGCTATCCTCCAAAAAAAAGGAAGCCAATCTGGTGGTCCCCTGCCATAAACAAACTCTACAACAGACGGAAGAAATTGTTGCAAAAGAGAGTAAAATCCCATTAGTGGAGGAGCTCTCTGGTCAGCCTCAGTAACAAGCTGAGATCCCTTATAAGATCCTCCAAAGCTAGCTACAAAAACAAAATCACCACTGATTCTAAGGACAACCACAAAGCATTCTATAGCTATGTCAAGAATCTTAATGGCAACACCCAGATCTGCTCTGAGTTACAGCACAACAGCATGAAAATTAAGAACCAACTGATATTGCCAACATCCTCGCAGATAGGTTCAGTGCTAACTTTACCACCCCTCACCCCCTAAAGGGCTCATATCTATACAGGAAGAATGCAGAGTCCCTGTAATAACAACTATGCATGTAAATGCTGCACTCTCTAAAGCCAAAAACACAGCATCCATGGGACCGGACAACATCTCAGGCTGCATTTTACACAAACGTCAAAATGAACTGGCTCCCCACCTAAGCACCATGTTCAATAATAACCTTGCATCAAGCTTTGTGCCCACTGAATGGTGTACAGCAACAGTTATCCCACTTCACAAAGGGGGAGCCACCACTGATCCCAGGAACTATCAACTATTAGCCTGATGAGCCTGGTCTGCAAGGCCATGGAACGTATCATCAAGGAACTCATAAACAAAGACATTGTAACCTCCAAACTCTGGTTCCCACCCAGTTCGGGTTTGTGAAAGGCAGATCATGTCTCCTGAACCTGATCAACTTTTTTGAGGCAGTCACCAAAGCCGTAGATGAGGGTAAGGTGGTTCACACAGCCTATCTTGACCTTGCCAAGGCTTTCAACACCATCCCCCATTCTGGAATTATAGCTAAACTCACTAAACTAGGTATAAATCCCTACATCACAAGATGGCTTGCCAACTGGCTCACTGATAGAACCCACACTGTAAAAGTTGCACACTCCAAATCTGACTTCAAACCAGTGACAAGTGGAGTACCATAGGGTTCAGTCCTGGGACCTCTCCTGTTTGGTATCTACTTCTCTGAAGTACTGGCTAACACAGAAGGCCTCTGGCTAATGAAGTTCGCCGATGACTGCAAACTAGGGACCATAGCTGAGTCCCCAAATGATGTGGAGATCCTACAGAAGGACCTCGCTGAGACAGATGCCTGGTGTCAGAGCCATGGCCTCAAGCTCAGTGTCAAAATGTGCATTGTCATCCCCTTTGGTAAAAATTCTGTACCCATGATCTACTACATAGACAGCAGTCTACTTAACACTGAATGTGTGTTAAGAGACCTTGGGACCCAGGTGGACAGTAGCCTGTCCTTTGATAGTCACGTTGCCACAATAATCAGGAAGTCCTTTTACGTGGTACACCACATCATAAAAGGGTTCTCATCAAGGAAAAAGAGGTCATTGTTCCCCTCTACTCAACACTCATTAGACCCATTATAGAGCACAATGCCCCTTTTGGAATGTATCTCACAAGACATCTGCAGCAGTTGGAAAGGCCACAAAAGTACCTCACAAACAGGATTACTGGCCTCAATCAGATGCCCTACACTGACCATCTCAAAAAACTCCAGCTTTACTCCGTAACATATCGCCTACTCTGAGGTGATGTCTGCCTAACATATAAAGCTATGTCAAACCCAGAGCTGTTGGACATGCTACACCTAAAGAAATCCCAATCCCTCCAAGCTACATGGTCTAGGGACCTAAACCATGTCACCACAATAAACAGGACATGCTGGAGGGATAGATTCCTATCCCAGAGACTTCCCATACACTGGAGCAGGCTACCCATCTATGTCAATCAAAATTTTTCATTAGCACTCTTCAAGAAAAATCTTGATGAGTGAATGGAAAATAGGAAATACACCCCAGGGATCACTTCTGTATCTCTGCTCAACAGTGACACAGGAAAATAACTTTCTTGGGTGGTGTAAGCCAGGGAACCTTGTTGGCTAGGCTTACGTAGGCCCTCGGGCCAATAGCCTAGTACCTACCTATGAACCTATGAACCTATAAACAGGTTCATTCTGCAGGCCACACATGCTGTGTACTACAAGGCCACTTTGTGTTGTCCACAAGTAGTGTGGATGCAGCCATGTGGACAACAGATGCAACCGATGGAACATACAATAAGTACTGTGAGCTTTAGTGTGTGATACTAGGTAGGTAGGAGTTCTAATCTCATGCCAGCCACTTTGTGTGGGGGGCAGGGGTGTGTGCATGTAGATCTTATCTTAGCAGCATTACAGGCATGTCCATCTGGTTTATGTCATTGCAGTGTTAAACCATTTTATAGTACTCTGACTAGCGTCTTCCTGAACATTGGCCTCCTTGTCAACACCTGATGATGTAACCCACCTTAGCAGCATTGGCTGACATTCTGCTCATAGATATGCTCCATGGCAAACGCAATGGGTACATAATGCACTTGTGTAAACTACTAGATAGGTAGGCGTTCTACTCTTGCAACAGGCAATTGTGTGTATGTGTGTGTATGTTAATATTTCTCTTTGCAGCAGTGTACCTCTCTCCCCTGTCTGGGTGCAGTGGTTTAACATTTTAAGGCACTGCGCCTACCTGTCGACCTCCCCATTGGCCTCCTTTACAAGGCCTGCTGATGTAATTCACCTCAACAGCAATGACTGACACTATCAAAACAGGTAAGATGTATGGCTCATGTGATACGTATGTAGTACTATACTGTATACAACTAGGTAGGTATGGGTTCTACCCTCACTAAGGGCAACTCTGTGGGGGTGGGGGTGAATATACCCCCTGCAGCAGTGAGTCTATCTTGCCTATGTGGGTGCAATGGTTATGCATGTTCAGCCCCTGTCAACTCCCCCCTTTGGCCTCCTTAACAGGGCCTGCTGATATCATCCACCTTGACAGCAGTAGCAGACACTCAACACATAAGCTCCATGGCATATGCGACTAGTATGTAGTATTATAGTATATACTACTAGATAGATAGGGGTTCTAATCTCAGAAAGGCCATCTGTGTGTGTGTGTGTGTGTGTGTGTGTGTGTGTGTGTGTGTGTGTGTGTGTGTGTGTGCGTGTGTGCGTGTGTGCATGTGTGCGTGTGTGTGTGTGTGTGTGTGTGTGTGTGTGTGTGTGTGTGTGCGTGTAAATATACCCCCAGTAGCAATGTGTCTGTCTTACCTATGTGTGTGAAATGGTTATACATTTTCAGCCCCTGTCAATCCCTCCATTGGCCTCCTTTACAGGGCCTACTGATGTCATCCACCTTAACAGCACTGGACGACACTTTCACAATACATGCACTCTGTGGTGTATGCAATTAGAATGTAGTACTATAGTATATACTAATAGACAGGTAGGGGTTCTAAACTCAAAAAGGCCAGCTGTGTGTACATGTTTAAATTTACTCTCTTGCAGTGGTGTGTCTGGCTTGCCTATGTGTGTGCAATAGCTATACATTTTAAGACCCTGTGAGTAGCTGCTGGCCCTAAATAGCCCACATCTACCTAGGTATAAATGCTACCTGCCATCACATACATTTGTATGTACAGAACTCCCAGATGACACATCTCAAGGGTAGCATGCTTTGCCATGGGGTATGCATGCAGGATTATGCTGTCCACCCCAAGTGCCCCTGACACATTGTTCTACACATATGCACCTAGGTAACCATGCACCTATGCAGCCATACCTTGATGATGTCATATGTCTGCTTTGCTACCATGCCATTCTGAGCCACTGTATTGCTATGAAGTCTCAAAGGTGTAGCCACCCAGATCCCTGCAACAGAGACATACAAAGTTCTGAGAGACACCTGTCAATCTGCAACACCACTGCCAATCTAACATTATGCAACAAAGGTACAAACATTTTGATATGTATCCATGACACACACCAGCATATAGCACCTGTCACAGCATAACACAACCACGCTACAATATGTCAAGTAATGTACTATAGTTACCCTGTGCATCAGACACATATCTGCATGTCCCTGCATCGATGTTATGGATGGCAGAGATGTGGCACAGGTATCATCACATGTACAGGGTGTGGTGCGGGGGTGCCAGAGGCCTAGGCTGTGCCAAACAATTGAAATCATGTGTTTGAGTCAGGAAGGGATGCTTGTCAGCTGGGCCATGGGGAGGTGCCATGTGTGTCTGTTGGTGACCTGCATGTGACAGTGATGTATGAGTGTATGTGTGTGTACACAGTCAAGCCATGTGCTAGCCCTACACATAGATATGTTGGACAGCTGTGGACCATACATAGCAGAATGGACAGTTAACTGTCTCTGGCCATGGACATGGGATCTGGCACTGCCAGTAGTGGCACTGGCACCACCATGCCCAGGGTCAGATGTGGTACTAGTCACTGACACTGACAGTGACTGGCATCTGCTGGGCACATGTCCCTCATGGGACCAGCCAGGACCACATGCCCATGGCCTGCCACATTGTGGTGTTGACAGCGCCCTCCCTTCTGTAGTGCTGGAGGTACTGCCACTACTGGAGTGTGAGTGTGCAAGGCCACGTGGACTCTCAGTGGATGTTGTTGCTGACCTATGGCCACATGTCCGATGCCCTACTCCCAACACATGTTCTAGCACAGACAATGTGTGGTTAAGGACTGACAATGTCTCACCCCACCATCTGTCCACTACATCAGTGAAATGATGCATGGCATCACCAATGTGATGGAGGGAGTCAAGGATGTCAATGATTCATCCATGATCCTGAGCATCTGTCTGGTATTGCATTCAGAGTGTGCCTGTGCCTCCATGATGGACCAAAATATACATTGAGTGACTTGCGATGTGACACCTGTAACAAGTGGTGGATGGGTACAGTCCTTCTATGAGGATCCCTGTCAATTTGCCTGTGTGGGACCTCACCAGCTCTCTGGCTATGGCTAGTATCTACACTCACTGATTCCATTGTCACTACACTCTCCTGTTCAATGACACCACAGTCTGACTGTCTGATATCTGTGGCCACAGGGGACTGGGTATGTGTGGCAGTGACAATGGCAGATGAAGTGGGATGTCAACAAATGGGGCAGATTCAGCCCTTGACAACACCACCTGTGCCTCACTATGGCCACCATCATCATCAGATTCTGATGAGACATGTACATCAGGCTGTGAAGGGGACAGACTGCATCCCCCACAGTCACCTGTGAGAAGGAAGACAAAATAAGTACATTACTACCTGCACTATTATGTATGGTGATTCACACACACACACACTTACAGTTGAGGTGCCATTACTGCATTACACATACCACATCTTAGTTCTAATCCCATGCACAACACATAAGTAGACTACAACATACACAGACAAGACAAGACAATTAAACCAATGCACTGCAGCTACATCCAGTTAATGTTGCCACTACTATATACCTGTGAGCTAAGTGATATGCCAGTGTATGTGATAGACCTACACGTAAGATATGCTGCACCCATCTTGAGCATACTATTGCCCCCTGTATAGCAGGCTGCATAAACATTCACAAAAATAAGTGCAAATATGTTACAGCTCTTGCACATACATTACTGTGATTACTGATACAATGCACTTCAGTTAACCACACTTAAAATGAACATACAAGTAGTGTACTCTGGCTAAGCATATCAGTTGTGTGTACAGCACAGTGGGAGACCTTAACATTCTTAGGGTATATATGATCCATACAAAAACAGTACCGCACTCACAGGTATAGGACGATGGACTCTGGCCACACCTGACATACCTATGGAAATGTGAGGGAGAGGTATTGCCAGCAATATCAAATGCAGCATTGTTATAAGGTAATATGTGCATATATCCACATGTACAATAGCTAATGTGATACTGCCTACATTGCTGACATTCTGAGTATGTGTGCACAAGTGTGCATTACAAACAACTCCCCCAAAGCAGATTGACCTGACATCCATGTACTGGTATGCAGAGGCAGCTACAGTGACTGATACAGTATTACAGTGATGAACACAGGAGGCTTACCTGGACACTCCTTTGATGTGGATGCTGTGGCACCCACCTCCATGATGTATGAGATGATGGATGCTTGGGAGCTGGTGGTTGATCCCAGGTTCACCAGGAATTCCTCTGTGCCCAAGAGTGATTCTACTGCTGCAGGCCTTCCACCGGTGGCAGCACAGTCCCTGGCTACAGCAGCGGCCCATTGTCATGCAGCACTTACAATGTCTGTTGCCCAGTGTTGGACCTGCTCATAGCTTCTGTCCTGTAGCCCCTACACAGTTGACTGCTGTGACATGGTCAGCCCACAGTGCCACAATGTGGTTCTGGCAACTCCTGGACAGCAGAATCTTGTTTTGCATTCTCAGGCCATCCAGGATCACATAATTTTCCACAACTGAAAACAGTGGGTGCCTCTGTCTAAACATCTGTTTTGAAAGGTAAGAATAAGGGAACACATCACAGGACCACATATGTTGCTCTCCACTATGTACACACCCTGCACAACCAAATTGGCCTGGACTATCCACTGCTACCTTCCACGTCATACCCCACCATCTATTAACAAAGCATCTGGAGCATTTCTCCCTGGGCTTCTGCTGAAAACAGGCTCTGTGGAACCTAGTCAGACATTCCCGGTCAACAAATGTTAAATAAATAAAAAAATAAATAAAAATGTATGTGGCTATCAGTAAAATAGTAGCAATACCAGTTATGTCCCTGTGTGCCATGACAGAGTATGCTGTATGTCCCCAGTCCCATCAATGCCATCTGCTGTGGTGTGTCCCCTATGGGCAATGTCCCAGTACCATATCAGAAAGCCACTGTTTGACAGATAGGTGTGTGTTATTATAAGTGTATGCGGACAGTCCAGCAACATCTGTGTGCCACAATGACAGGCAGTAATGCAGATGTGCTGTAGTGCATCTTCCCTGTAGGTGTCCTACTTCTCCAGTACACAGATGTTTGCAAAATCTGGACGTGTGCCTGATATATGTGGTCTATTTGCCAGAAACATGCAGATGTCTGGCAAATGGTTGGAGAATAATTGATGGTTGCTCTTACAATGTGGGGAATCTGGCTGTCACATGCCAGAACCCTTGGAAACAGTTATACAACAGTAAAATTTGTTAATGTATTCATACCCCTACTTTGTATGATCAATATGTACACTCTGTTGCTGAGGTTGGGCCTGTGACTCCCATTATTAATGGCTATGACCTGCAGTTCTGCTGCACAGGGTTGTCAGGTATGCTAGCCATAGCTGTCAAGTGATGACATACAAATGTTGACAAAACAGTGACCTAGCCAGGTACATTAGGGACAGTCAGGGACACCTGTACAATGTCTGAACTATTCCTGTGTGACATTCACAGACTGACAGCAGCTGAATGACAGTACATCATGTGATATGCCAGCTGTGTCCACCAATACTAACTGTCACTATGTCTAACACACAATCCAGTAGCATCTGTACAGGAGCCGACCATTGTAGAAGGGAGAAAAAGGGCCAGAACTCTGAACTAAGTCACAGCAGGCAGAGATGAAAGGCATGACTGTAGCTGTTGGACAACAGACTATCACCAATATGTCATTCCCAGAGATGTACTATATGCCTACTATTGTAATCCCTATTCCCCATAACTGCATCCTCCCATCTGCATCATTTCTAACAGAGCTGGGTCAGACATGGCTTTGTAAGTCAAGCAGAGATCACCTCTAAGGAGGTGATATGAGACAGAGAATAGTTTAAGGCCTAGGATCCTCTTTGTGAGGTACTTTTGCAGCCTCTCCAGTTTTTGCAGGTGTTTAGTGAGGTACATATCAAATGGGGAATTGTACTTAATGATTGGCCTAATGAGGAAAGAGTAGAGGGAGACAATGACCTCTTTCTTCCTGGATGCAAAACCCTTAGTAATGAGATGCGTCACATAGAATGACTTTCTGACCACAGTGGCAATGTGGTGGTCAAAAGAGAGGTTGCCGTTAACCTGTGTTCCCAGATCTCTTATGACATCTTCTGTGTTAAGTGCATGACCATCTATGTGGTAATTCATGGGAACTGGGTTTTTCCCCAAAGGGGATGATGACACATTTCTTGGAATTGAGCTTAAGGTCATGGTTCTGATACCAGCCATTGGTCTCAGTGAGGCTTTTCTGTAGGATGTCAGCATCATGTGGGGAGTTAATAATAGCTCCCAACTTGCAATCATCTGTGAACTTTGTTAGCCAGAGTCCTCTCTTGTTGGCCTGGACTTCAGAGAAGTAGATACCAAACAGGAGAGGATGCAGGATCGAACCCTGTGGGACTCCACTCATGACTGGTCGGCAGTCTGACTTGGAGTCAGCTACTTTTACACTGTGGATTCTATCTGTCAGTGAGTTTGCAACCCACCTGGTGATATAGGGGTTGATGCCTAGCTTAGTGAGTTTTTTTATGATTCCTGAGTGGGGAATGGTGTCAAAAGCCTTGGCCAAATCAAGGTCATCCACAGCTCTGGTGGCTAACTCAAAGAAGTCGACCAAGTTGAGCAGGCATGATCTAACCTTCACAAAACCATACTGTGTGGGATCCAGAATTTGGAGATTCCCTATATCCTTATTTATTAGGTCCATGATGATGCATTCCATAGCTTTGCATATCAGACTTGTCAGGCTAATGGGGCAATAGTTCCCAGGGTCTGTAGTCGCTCCTCCTTTGTGGAGAGGGATGACTGTAGCAGTGCACCATTAGTAGAGACAAAGCCTGAGGTGAGGCTGTGAATGAACAGGGTACACAGGTGAGGTGCCACTTCACTCTGTAGTTCATGTAGAACACAGCCAGGGATATTATCAGGTCCCATAGAAGCTGTATGCTTGGCCTTGGACAGTGCTGTTTTAACCTGTGCAGCAGTAATACTGGGTGCCTGGTAATCTACTGGTATTGTGATTGGTCCTTTGTAGGGCATTGGGGTAAAGTTGGCACTGATTCTGTCCTCCACTATATTGTCAACATCTGTTGGCTCGATATAGGAGGTACCATTGTGCAGTAGTTCAGAGCAAATCTGGATATTGCCATGGAGATTCTTTACATAACTATAGAAGGCCTTGTGGTTGCCTTTACTATCTGCTGCAATTCTGTTTTCATAGTTAGCTTTAGAGGATTTGATGAGGGATTTAACTTTTTGTTGAGGCTGATAAAGGAGTTTTTCCAGCTTGAGACTTCACCTTATTTCGCATTAGTTTCCTTCTTCTGTTGTAGAGTTTGTTTATAGCAAGAGGCCATCAGATTGGCTTCCTTTTTTTGAAGGAGAGTGTCTTGGTTCTACTAGGAATGGCGAGATCCATGCATTTGTGTATGTGTTCGTACAGTGCATTGGTGTATGATTCGGCGGTCATGCAACTATTCTTCATTTGCATGGGTGCCGTGAAGTTAGCCACCTCTGTTTTTAGGAGCCCAAAGTTAGCTTTGGAGAAGTTTGTCATGGTGGTTACCTTTGTGGGGAGGTGGGAGGGATGTCTATTTCCAAGGTGATTAGTCTGTGGTCAAATCTAACAAGCAAGGAGTTGACTATTGGTGTAGAGCAACAGTCAACCATGTTAGTAATAACCAGGTCAATGATGTTGCTACCTCTAGTGGGGGTAAGAACAAGTTGGTCCAGGGCATTGGAATTAATAAATTTCAGGAAATGTTGGGCAAGTGTATTGGTACATGAGTAGTTTTCCCAGTTAAGGTAGGGGTAGTTAAAGTCACCCTGTATGAGAGTTTAGGTTGGATCCTAATATTCTCCAGGCTGCTTAGCAACGTGGAGTGTGAGTTTTGGGACATGGTTGGTGACCTATAGCAGGCTAAGACCTGAATTGCTGTCTTACCCAATGTTAGCTGGACCTGAAGTATCTCTGATGAGCTATGTTGGACTACCAGTCTGGAGGTGTGCACATCCTTTATGAATATGGAAACACCACTGACTTTACTTAGTTATAAAAGCATGCCGGAAAGTTGCAAATAACCCAGCAGCATTGCATAATATATGGCACACAACAATAAGAGTGATAACAGTGAGTATAGTAACAACATGGCAGTAACAGTTGCTGCATAAGGCCAATAACATAGGTAATTTAACAAGATATGTTAATATGCAACTATTGTAATACATAACAATAATAAAACACAAGACCAAACACAATGTTTTGGGAACAACGGTTGTTAATAGTAAACCATAACCAATGTATAACAATAATAAATTATGATGAAGATAAGGGGTGGGGGAAAGAGAAATACAGTCCATTAATTCCAATTTAGGTATATAGTTTGCTACAGTACTTCTATTACTCTACAGGTCTGCCCTTCCTTTATGTATACAGGTGCCTTATAGCTTTTGTAGCACATATATACCTGTCAAGCTATTTGCATGCGATAGTTTGGGCCAAGCTGCAACATCTGGAGGTACACAACTATGGAGGACTATTACATGTCAGAGGTACATATATGACTACCAAGGTGTACTGTGGATTGATGTAGTATGACTGTGCTATTGACATATTCATGTGGATGATATATCTTTGACAGAAGGATTAGGAAACAGTGATCACAGTCCATGACAGTGTGACACTTGAGAGACATGTATCATGCACAGTACAGAGTTTTCGACTCTTATGCCATCCTTGGCAGGCATGGGATTAGACCATCAGCACACATTCACAGACACACCAGGCATACAGCCGTATCAAGATTACACATTTTATTTACTGTAGTAATCATTATTAGTATTGTACTTGATGCCTGTAGTTTCTGCTGTCATATCGCATTCCTGAGCAATGCTGTTAACACTCTGTTACATTTGAACACACACATTTTTAACCCATACTAAGGAGTACTGCACCCATTTACCTGTAATCCATGTGAGGAGAACATCTGTTAATAATACATAACTGATTCAATAATATTTATTAGTAGTTGTCAATGGATTTGAACCCTGGTCTGTGGGTGACAAAATGTACATCAGACCTAACATTTATCAAACTGAGCTACCAAGCCATTGCTGCATATTGATTGACTGATATTTGGTTAGAGCTCACCTGGTAACAAAATATGATCTGGTAATAGAAATAGAGTGTTATACAAGACTGCAGTGACACTTGAACACATGCATGGAATGCATGCATGACAGAGATAGTAGGCGGACTGTAAATTACAACATAGAATGCAAGTGTAGAGAATACACCCCTACTGGGTGGAAATATATGTGATGTGTACAAACCATATCAGAGTGCTAGGCTGACTACCTGACCCAGATACAGTTGCAGATGGTATATTTGCAGTCTACAGGCATTACAGTTTCATACTTGCTTGCAGCAGCATAGCTCAGAGCAGGAATGCATATAGCTGAAATGCAATGGTTAACACTAGACAATCCTGATATTGGGTGTTCCTGGTAATGATTCAGATCTTAGTGCAGAACACATTTTATAATATATATATCTTTGTAGTACAGTTGTAAATCTACAGTTTAGCAAAACAGTATTTCCTAGCTAACCTTGAGTCACATAGTGGTATTCTTTGTGGTTTTAATTCAGAGAAGAAATAATACTCAATTTCATGAAAAACAGCCAAAAATAAACACATATTGCACAACACAGCTTTATTAGGGGTGACTTCATGCAGTTATTGGTAAATTTTCATGTCTTTATTGCAGAACAATTTAAAAAAATGCAGGTGTTGCATTATAGCTATAATTCCACAATCATTGCAGTAGAAACTTTATTTCCTTAACATTATCAGGTTTCATGCGTTCATCTTTATTGAACTTTATGTGACATTACTCACTTATTTCAGTCAAGCAGGTCTATGACCACATTCATTGCAGTACAATCAAAACTGTTTATACCTAATGCAGCTACTAATTTACTCTGTCTTGCTTATATGACTATAGATTGCTAGTTACAGCTGCACTCACCACACTCATGGCACAACCTTGCCAGGAACCCTGCATAGGCCTGTAGGTTGTGAGCTCTCTCCTCTGCAGCTGTCAGGAGAGAAACACTCCATTATGCATACCTGCCTATCACACATTCAGATGAGGTATTGTTAAAACAATGCTAGCAATACTTACAAACTTGTGGGGTATTCCCATGTTCAGCATCTTGGACCTAGGTGGCCAAGAGATCCCCCTTCCTATGCTTCAGGTCATCATAATGATGATGCACCTTCTCACCTGTGCGGAGGATACGGGTTGCACTGGTGAGATCGCATGCCAGTCAATCCAAGGCCTCCGACTTGTACTCTGATCCCTAGTACTGGCCCTGTGGCAGCAGAACATCATGGTATTTCATGTTGAGTCCAACCATGATCTTGGATTCTAAAATACCCCACCGCTGTGCTCGGAAGCACACACCATCTCCAGCACCTGCCATATCTCCTGACAAGTTCAAATTCCAACAGGTTTATGCTGTATTCCCACCTGTTGCACTTACATAAATAAGCCTGTTTTCCTGCTGTGTGCCACCATTGGGCAACTTTTAAAATTGTGGTGCATTGCTTAGCACCACACAATCCTGCTGAGTTCAGATGAGCAGTGCTTAAACTGGCAATGCTTAGCAATGCTTAGCAGTGTGAAAACCTGCTTAGCTGGGCTAAGCACTGCTTAAACAGGCATTGCTTAGCAGTGTTTTGCATCACTTAGCAATGTGCAAATCAGCTAAGCACTGCTAAAACATTCCTTGTTTAAGCAGTGCTTGGCAAGGCTTAGTTCTGTTTAGTGGAGTTTAGCTGAGTGCAGCAAAAGCAGGATTTTTAAATAATAATATATCAATAATTATAAATAATTCATAATGTGTATTTGCAATAAAAATGCTTGATAAAATGTCTGTGCATACATGCAATATTCAAGCAAGGGTTTAAACATACTTCTCATAATTGTGTATTTGCAACATAAATGCTTAATAACCTGTCTATGTATTCATACAAAATGCAATCATGATGTAATAGTACTTCTCATAAATGTGTATTTGCAAAATAAATTTAATTAGCTGTCTGTGTAATCATACAAAATGTAATCTGGATTTAATATAATTCTTATAATGTGTATTTACAAAATAACCTGTCTTTGTATTCGAAACCTGCACCTACTGCTGCTGTAACTTGAACCATCTGGTTATGTGGCTGTATGGAACACTGCTATACTTTTACATATATCTCTCCATTATGTTTAAGCACCACTGAGCACCATGGAGTGCCATGCAAACACACTAAGCTATGCTTAAACTTGACCATTACATTCATAATTAAATGTATCCAGTTACTATTTTTATATGTCTGGCACATGTCCATTGCTGCATACCAAGCTGCACAAACGCAAAAAAAACCCAACTTTTTATTACATATGCATACATTAATATCCAGCACTTTGACAATGCAGGGGGTGTGTTACTCATCTCTGGCCACAGTAACACACTCCCTACACTGATGCAGTAACTGTGTTACATGGCTCTCCCTCAGTAACATGACTTTATTAATATGCATGGCTTACTACTGAGGGGGTACTGCATACATGTACATAGTAACTTCCATGTAGGCTTTACACTATGCCTACACGTTTTTTTATTAAATCCCCAGGAATATTTTACTAACTTGCATACTGGAGATGAGAGTAGCTAAGTTATGATATATTTATATTTATGTTCATTATTAAAATATATTTCTAAATACCTTTATTTTTATGCATTTCAATTATTCTAAAATGTGTATTTAATATATAATGTCTTTATCACAGGGTAGTTATTTATTTTGTCTCAGCTCATGATGCAATTTATTATAGAACTGCTTTAGGGGAAAACACCACTAATATATTTTTTGTGTTTGACTATGACACTTTATGTAGTTATAAATACTTGTTTCCATCAACCTGATACTTTTTAACTGAACAACATTTCGTGAATTTTATGAACTTAAGTAATAGAGTAATTTTACAACACCACTATAAGTTATACTGGGGGGAATTCAACAAAGTCTACACTGATTTTTTTCCATGTAGGCATAGTAGCATGGAGCTTACATGGAAGTAAGCAGCCATGCAATCCATTAAACAGAGCAGAGGGGCATGCATGAGTATCCAAACATGGAAGTAGGAAGCAGTTGCATTACATGCAAATTAGTGTGTTTGAGCAATCCAGCAAGCAGATTGGCAGTCCTGCAGACCCCATGTTGTTATCTGAAGTGTACACAGAAAAACTGCATGTACATGACATAAAAAAAGAAAAAAATGGCTGTAAAAGCCCAGATAAAAGCATAGAAATAGCATTGCAGACACAGATATGTGCAAAACTATGCACTGTATGTCCAAACCCTAGTGAAAAACAATTTAAAATATTATTTTAATGCCCATATTATGTTTGTGTGCTGTGCAGCAGTGTGCAAACATGCCATCGGGAAAAAAATTAAAAAGTGTAAAAAGGAAGAAAACTAAATATGTGACAATAATACATTATAGGACCTTGCATGGAGTATGTACAATGGTAGACTGCTGTGGTTGCTAAGGAGGCAGGGTCTGGAATAGTGCAGTTTCCAGGTATTAAGTATGGGTCTTTATGCAAATGAGCTGAGCTTACTGAATAGCAGAAATGGGTAACTGTGTCTGCAGATCCCATCTGTGAAGGGACAGAACTGTTTTGGTGTCCACAGGAGAGATAGCTGACAGCAAAACGGGGTGTGTCTGCATCCATTTAAGCTCATTGGAGCTCAGCAGTGCCCATTTGCATGGTGCTGAGTAGAGCTGAGCTAGGGGGTATGTCCAGAGCTGCTAAGCATTGTTTACCCTCTGGGCATGTGTTTGAGCATGTTTGCAGGCACGCCACTGTGCAGAGCATGCCTGTCCATAGCGGTGTGTCCTGAAATGCTCAGTATTGTTTATATCTATTGCACAGGTTTGCATGCCACACCGCAATGCTTAGCAGAGGAAAAAATTGTCTGGGAAAGCCAATCATATATAAATTACTGATGACTCCTGTACCAATTAAACTGGACCATTAGAACAATTAATGAGGTACTTGGCAGGTGGAATGCATCATAGTTAGACAATCACACAGGCTGTACCTACAGCAGAGGACTATAAAGGTTGCATACACCTTACAATCGGATTTCACCCCCATACTCTGCACCAGTGGAGTACAAACATGGGATTTTTAACTAAAGCAATGCTTCGGGCTGCTGAAGCTCTGTTGTATCTGTATGTGATAGATGCTGAGGTCAGTGCTGAAGCTGCTGCTGACAATAGGCCTAGACAGAGAAAGAGAAGAGTGTTCAGGCCCAGGGAAATCTTCCAGGAGCTACATGAGCTGGAGATCATACAGCACTACAGGGTGGACAGGGACATACTCCAAGAACTCAGTGAGCTCTGCCACTCTCACCTCAGACCCAGAGCCATCAGAAGAGAACCCATCCTATGGGAAACAAAGGTATGTGTAGCCCTTAGGATACTAGCTACAGGTACTTTCCAAAGAACAACTGGGGACATGGCAGGAGTCTCACAGGAATCAGCATCCAAAGTACTCCACCAGTTCCTGAAAGCCATGCTAACACATGCCAGTGAGCACACTTATTTATTCAGCACCCATGAAGAAAGGGCTAGCAGTATGAGACTCTTCCACCATGTAGCACACTATCCTGAAGTACTGGGTGCCATAGACTGCAGTCATGTACACATCAAAGCACCACCCATTGAGGACGGTAGAGTCTGCGTCAGCCACAGGGGATATCACTCCAACTTCCAGGTTGTGTGCTATGCCCAGGGCATTATCACGAATTTGTGTGCTGGCAGCCCTGGCAGTTATCACG
>NC_056745.1:1235295413-1235385875 GCF_019279795.1 Protopterus annectens
TTCTGCCGTGCCAAATTTGGGAATAGGTCTAGTATAGGTGGTAATTAAGTGGGATGATGAGTAGAGGAGAGTGATTCACCCTTTTTTTATGTGTTCTATCTTTCCTAATTATGGAGTTGTTGGGTGGTGTTAGTTCAGAGTCTTTTATATGGGGTTTTAGTCAGGTTTCTGAGATGGCCAGAATATCGGGTTGGTTATGGAAAAGCCATGCATGGAGGTTAGGAATTTTGTTGCATATGCTCTGAGCATTTAGAGCTGGGAAATGGAGGGGTTTACCAGTTGTGGGAGAAGAATGGGATTGGGAGGCTGAGATGTGTGGGGGAGAAGGGCCAGGGTTTGTGTGAATGTCACCAGAGAGGAGGACAGGGATGAAATGGCAGAAGAGGTAGTTGAGTTGCTTGGTATGTAATCTATGGGGTGTAAGCTTTATGGGGATGTGGTTAATATAGATGTGAGTAGAGTTTTTTTGGGTTAGGAAGAGTTTGTAGGTGAAGAGCATCATAGAGATTGGGTTAGTTGTTTGAAATGGGGGTGGGTGGTTTACATTGAGAGGTTGGGTGAGATAGGTAAGGTAATATATGGTAATAAGTAGTAGTATTTGAGTTAGAAGTGAAAGAGTTTTGGTAGACATGATGACTATTCAGGATATAATGGGGAGTGAGTTTAGGATTAAGTCAATAATAGTAAAAATTTAAAGTATGGGTTTGGGTATCTCAGAAGGTAATACGGATAGTTTGTGTTAATGTGGTAGAAAGTTTTGGCGTATGGGGCGGGTGGATTATAATGTCACATATTCAATGTTAGAAGTTATGTATGAAATGTTTGGGGTGCTTACGGGGTATTTTTCTATTGGGTAGTTGCTACTGTGTGTGAGTGAAAATGTATTGTAGATAGGTAGCAATTTGTAATGGGAGTGCTTAGTTATAATTACTTTAGCAGATTTGATGGTTTGACCCCTGGTGGGTGTGGCTTGATCAAGTTTAAATTACAGGTATTTGGGGTGGGTGGGATATGGGGGTAGGGAGAGGAGTGGAATGATCCCAAGTGTAGTGAGGGGGAAATGGAGCGGGATGAGCCAAGATCCAAGCAAAGACAAGTTTGTGTTTAAGAAACAATCAGAATTGACCAAGAACTGCTCTGAAGCTGTAAGTCATGTCTTAACCATTTCTCAGGTGGAAGAACAGGATAACCTTGTATCAGTAGGCTACTGTGGTCTCAATTTAAATTGACAAACACACAGTATTTGATCAGTTATGTATACTATTTGCTAACAGAAGGGAATAAAAGAGAAATGGAAGTTGAGTGTGAGTGTGCGGGGGTGGGGGGGCTGCTTACTAGCCAAAGCAGAGTGCTCTCCAGGGGATAATGAATATTAGCACAAACAGGTAGACACATACACAAAGTTAACTTTAGCTGTTTGTGTTTGCAGACAATTTAGGCCCAGAGTGCACTTTTCTTATAACAATGTATCCACCAGTCGGATAAAAGATAAAGGTAGTACAGCAGCTGAATACTTAGAGTGGTGTTAGGTTGGAGAGACACTCAACTCTTCATGGGGCCTGGAGCAGGGTGGTTGTATTTTTAAAAATGGTGCCTGCCACAGGTAATATTTATAATTAATATAATTAATATAATTAATATTTATATATATATAACCTGTGGTACATGCAAAAAGTACTGCAAGCTATAGTGTGTACACTTAGATAGGTAGGGTTCTAATCTCATAACAGGTAATTCTGTCTGTGTGTGTATACAAGTATATCCCTTGCAGCAGTAAAGACATGCCCATCTGGCTTATGACTGTGCAATGGTTATTCATTTTATGTCCCTGTGACTAGCTGTTTTCCTCAACAGTGGCCTCCTTTACAAAGCCTGCTGATGTCATCTGCCTTAACAGCACTGGCTGACAGTGTAATGTCAAGTAATCTTCATGGTGAGTGAGATAAGTACTGCAACCTGGAGTATGAAATACTAGATAGGCAGGGTTTCTGTTCTTACAACAGCCAACTCTGTATATTTGTATATATGTATCCATCTGCAGTACTATGGACATGCCCATAATGGGCAATCTCCATGCAATGGTTATCCATTTTATGGGCCTAAGACTATCTGCTGACCTCTAAATACTCTCCCATACATGCCCTGTTGATGTCATCCACCCTAAGAGTACTAGCTGACAGTTCAATATCAGATAAACCTTGTGGGGCATGCAATAACTACTGTGAGCCATAGTGTGTAATAGTAGATAGGTAGGTGTTCTAGTCTTCCTCCAACCGACACTGTGTGTGTGTGTCCATGTGTGTAGTTACAGATATATCCCCTAGTATCACTACAGGCATGCTCATATGGGCTCTCTCTGTGAAATGCGTATGCATTAAAAAGCGCTGTGACAAGCTCCAGGTCATATATAGGCATCACTGATGTTTACCACTATCTAGGTTTGTACGGTCAAAAAAAATCCAGGTGACATGTATAAAGGATAGCAGACCATCTCACACAGTATGAATGGATAATTATGCAGGCTGCCCCCATTTTTCCAGGTACGACCTTCTACACATATGCACCTAGGGAACCATGCACAAATACTGCTATACCTTGCTGATGTTATATGTCTGCTGTGCTGCCATGCCATCCTGTCCTGCTGTACTGCCACCATGTGTCCATAGAATAACTGCTCAAACCCCTGGAACAGAAGCATGCACAGATCCATGATACACGTGTCATTCTTTCACACTACTGCCAGTCCAACATCATGCACCTAAGAAGCACAAGGTTTGCTGTGTAGTCATGATACATGTCAGCACACAGTACAAGTTGTGGCCCACAACACCAGTGATGGCATAACAATACTGCACTGCAGGACTTCATTGAAAGTAATATAGTCACCATTTGCATCAGACACATATTTGCATGTCCCTGCATGGATGGCTGGGATATGGCACAGGTACCTTCACATGCACAGGATGTGGTGTGGGGGTGCCAGAGGCCTAAGCTGTGCCATACAGTTGGCAGCATGTGTGTGAGACAGGAAGAGGAGCTGGTGAGATGTGCTGTGGAGAGGTGCCATGTATGTCTGTTGTGACCTGCATGTGACAGTGATGTTTGAGGGTGTGGGTGTACAAGACCAAGTCCAGTGCTAGCCCTACACATGTGTATGTTGGACCGCTGTAGACCATACATGGCAGAGTGGACAATTCTCCATCTCTGGCCATGAACACAGGAACTTGCTGTGTCAGGAGTGGCACTGGCACCTCCATGCCCAAGGTCGGATGTGGTGCTAGTACCTGATGGTGACTGCTGTCTGCTGGGCCTGTGTCCCTCCTGGGACCACCCAGGACCATGTGCCCATGGTCTGCCACTTTGTGATGTGGACAGCACACTTCCCTCTGTAGTTCTGGAGGTACTGCCACTATGGGAGCGTGAGTGTGCATGGACACATGGTCTCTCAGCACATGGAGTTGCCGCCCTACATACACATGCCCGATGCCCTACCCCAACCAGATGTTCCAGTACAATGTGTGGGCAAAGACAGACACTGTCTCAGCCCACTGTCTGTCTACTGCATCAGTGAAATTATCCATGGCATCACCAATGCGGTGTAGGCAGTCATGGATGTCAGACACTACTGCATCCATTACCCTGAGCATCCATCTGGCGTTGCATTCTGTATATGCCTGTGCCTCCATGATGGCCCGAAACATACGGCGATTGACCCATGATGTGACACCTGTGACAGGAGGTGGATGGACAACAGTCCCCCTTCAAGCATCCCTGTCAATCTGCCTGTGTGGGACCTCACTAGCTGTCTGGCTGTGGCCAGTGTCTGCACACAGTGATGCCATAGTTATCACACTGTCCTGGTCAATGTTGACACCATGTGACTGTCCAATATCTGTGGCCTATGGGGACTGGGTATGCGTGGGCATACTGACTGTGTGCAGGAACAATGGGGGCAGAAGAGGAATGTCAACCTCTGGGGCAGATTCAGTCCCTGACAACCCCACCTGTGCCTCAGTATGGCCGCCATCATCATCAGAGCCCAATGGGACACTGACATCAGATTATGAGGGAGACAGACTCCAACCCCCCTGTTCACCTGTTAGGAGTAAGACAGAATCAGTACATTATTACCTGGACTATTATGTATGGTAATTCACACAGACCCATACAGATGAGGAGCCACAACTGCATTACCACCACACAGACTCAGACAGATGAGGAACCACAGCTGCTTTACCAGTCACACATCTTCTCATCACTGATCTCATGCACAACACACAAACACACAACATACACAGACAAGACAGGCCCTTGCACAGTCTGCCAATAACTGATGCAGTATTACACTGGTGAACAAAGTAAGCTTACCTGGACGCTCCTCTGATGTGGATGCTGTGGCACCCACCTCCAGGATGTATGGGGTAATGAATGACTGTGAGCTGGTGGTTGATATTAGGTTTGCCTGGAATTCCTCTGTGGCTGAGAGTGGTTGTTCTGTTGCAGGCCATCTGCCAGTGGCAGCATGATCTCTGTCCACAGCAGCTGCCCTTTGATGTGCGGCATTGAGCATATCTGTTGTCCTGTTTCACTGTTTCAGACCTGCTCATAGGTCCTGTCCTGATGTCCACTTTGGTTAACTGCCCTGACAAGTTCACCTTACAATGCTGCATGCTGGTCACAATGTTGGCGATCTCTTGAAAGAAAAATGTGATGATGCAGTCTGAGGTAATCCAGGATAACAGCATTCTCAGCAGCTGTGAATGGGAGACTGCCTCCTGCAATACATTATTCCTGAAAGACAACAAGAGGGGGACACATCACAGGACCAGAGCTTACTATTGTTTGTGCAAACTACATTCTGTCAGCAGCAGTGTGCCGAAAATCAGAATGTTGAGCGCACAAACAATAGTTGCTGAGGTTGTCAAAGACACTTATGCGAATGCACTACTGCATTCGCATAAGTGTAATTCAGCTATCTGCACAGAAATCGCGGTACAGTGGGGATTGGAAATTCATCCATATCCCCACTGTAGTGCAATCTCGGAGTTAGAATATATAAGTAGGGGGGTGCAGGGGGGCTTGCTCTCCCTGCAAATCTGTGATATGTCATATAGGAGTCTGATTTACATCAGCTCCTATATGGCTATCATGTGCTGCTTTCGACAACAATTTCAAATCAAATGTGTCGAGCATTTGGTTCAACATTTTCACCACTTGTTTTTGTCATTTTTGGTGTTACTATTCGTTGATTCGAATGGCAAGTGTTTTGCCATTTGAAGAAACAATAGTAAACCCAGGAGCAGATATGCAGATATCCACTATGTACAGACCCTGTGAAACTAATACGGCCTACATTATCCACTGGTCCCTCACATGTCATACCCCACAGTATATCCACACACTACATGTGTAACTATCATGAAGATAGTAGCAGTACTAGGCATGTCCCTGTGTGCTGTGACAGATTCTCCTCTATGTCTCTATACCCATCACTGCAGTCTACTGTGGTGTGCCCCCTACAGGCAAGCTCCCACTGATATGTTATAATGCCATTGTTGGACAAATAGCTGTATGATATTACAAGACCTATATGGGGACAGTCCAGCAACAGCAGTGTGCCACAATGACAGACAGCAATGCAAACATGTTGTAGTATATCCACAAAACAGTAGAGTACCACACCGCAAAGAGTAAATGTAAGCCTGCCCAAAATAAAGTAAGCACAAACACAAGTAATATAAAATCCCAGAGCAGTCCATGAACCAGGCAAATAATGTAAGAGTCCAAGCATATAAAATCAGCACAATTTATTCAGAATGGGGAGGGTGGAATGTTGGGGAAGGATTGTAGGTACATGTGGAGAAGTAAGTTGGGTAGGAGAGGATGCAATTGCAGACAGACAAGATAGACAAGACAGCAGACAGGGGTGGTTGTGACACATGAGGAGGGTAAACACCTTGGACAGGGAAGGTGTTGTGGAGTCTGAGGAGCATGTGCCTCCAGATGGCAGCAATGTGACTGAGATCCACACCCACAGGCAGTCAACACTGCTACTTCACTACCCCAAAGGTGGCTCTGCTGGAGGCTGGGTGGCAGGCCCACTAGGTCCTAGCAGGTTGTCGAGTCTGCCCTCAATCTGGCAAAGGCATCATTCATAGCTGGTTGTTGATCCTGGGTGACTACCTCCCCTTCGCCACCACTCCGTGGAGGGGGCAGACCCCGTCCCCTTTGGCAATTCCACCCAAAAGTGACACAGGGCCGGCGGAGAGGGCACCACCAGCCTAGGTCCCAGATGCACTGGTACCCAGTGCCACAGCCAGCTAAGGTAGGTTAGGTGGATCAGCAGGAACCGGCCTACCCTGTCGTGCTGTGGTGATAGTGGTATAGCAATGTGTATAGGTTAGTTATGTACAAAACATTTTGTTAGTAATAACAGCATTCCACAACGTTGGAAATAACCCAGTCAAATTTCAATGCATATTATAAGGAACACAACAATAAATAAAGTAACAGTCAGTATATTAACAGCATGTCAATAACTGTTACGGCATAAGGCCACCAACATAGGCAATTCACCAAGATATGTTAATATGCAACCATTGTAATACATAATAATAATACAACACATCGTCAAAATAATGTTTATTGCAGAACATATCTTAATAGCAAACCATAACCAATGAATAGCAATAATGTATATGCATAAAAATAAAGGGGTGGGGGGGACGAGAGAAATACAGTCCAGTAATACCATTATAAGCTATATAGTTGAGAACAGTACTACTATCTACTCGACATGTCTGTCCTTTCTTTATGTGTATAAGTGCCCTATAGCTGCTGTAGCACACACATGCCTCTCAAGCTATCCTCATGGGACAGTATGGGCCAGGCAGTAACACCTGCAGATACACAACTACACAGAACACTTGCATATCAGGCAGACCTATATAACTGTCAAGGTATACTGTGGGCTTATGTTTTGCTAATTTGTTATTGACATACATCATGCTGGTGATACATCGGTAACAGAGGGATTATACAACAGTAATTACATTTTGTGACAGAGTGACACTTGAGAGACATGTATGTGTACGGTACAGAGAGTAAACAACTATCATGCCTTGCTTGGCAGGCAAGGGGATAGATATCGATAGCAGTGACTGCAGAGGACATGCACATCAGATGTCCTAATTGACTGCAGCAACATTTCACAGTCCCTCCAGGCATGCAGCCATACCAAGATTACACATTTTATTTCTTTATATCATTTTATTAAAACTTGTTCTTATTTCCATTATTTTATGCAGTATTCTCAAATGCCTGGTACTGAGTTTATCAGTCTGTGACATCTGTACATACAATTATTTACACATAATAAAGGCTACCTCAACCATTCACTTGTAGGTCCTGTGAAGAGAATGATATCTGTTACCAATACAAGACTGATACTATACTATTTTTGACATGCATGGGGTTAATAACCAATAACAGTGACCGCAGAGGACTTGTACAACTGACTGCAGCATCATTTCAGAGACACTCCAGGCATACAGCCATGCGAAGATTACACATTTTATTTCTTTATTTCATTTTATTAAAACCTGTTCTTATTTCTGTTATTTAGGCAGTATTATCACATGCATGGCATTGAGATTAACAGTCTGTGACATCTGTTCACACAATTATATACTCATAATATGGGCTAATTTGCCCATTTGCCTGTAGTTCCTGTGGGGAGAAAATCTGTAATAGTTACATAACTGATTTATTACTACATGCCACTGGATTTGAACTCTGGTCTGTGTGTGCCAAAAACTGCTTCATACAGAGACTTTAACAAACTGAGCTACTGAGTAACCGCTGATTACTGATTCACTGATATTTGCCTAAAGCTCACCTGGAAACAAAATAAGACCTGGTAATAATACTGCAGTTTAATACTAGACTGAATTGAGAGTTGGACACACATGCATGAAATTCCTGCATGACAGAGATACTAGGTAGTCTATACATTACTACATAGAATGCAGGTGTGCGCACAATATTGTTAGTGAATGGAAATCTCTGTGAAGTCTACAAACCATATCAAGTTATTGGGTTGGCTACCTCGCCCGTATACATTTGTAGACAGTATATATGCAATCTACAGCTACACTGTTATACCTGCCTGCACCACCATACCTAAGAACCTGAATGCATATAGCTGAAATGCAATACCTTGGGTTTTATTGCAATAACGTCATGTGTTATTGCAGAACAGGTATAATAATTAATTTCTAGTAAAACAGCTCTGACTCTACACTTATTGCACAATAACTCTTTATGAGATATACCTTGAGGCAGGGACTGGTATTGTTTTGTGTTTTTCTTGTAGAACAGTTGTCATAATCGGTTTCATGCAAAACAGCCCGACTTAAGCACATATTGCACAACACAGCTTTATTACTGGTACCTTCATCCAGTAACTGGTATAGTTTCACATTTTTATTGCACAGCACTAGCTGTAATGAAGATGTTGCAATACATCTGTAATTCCACAGTTATTGCAATAGAGACATTATTTCATTAACTTTATCAAGGTTAATGCTTTATTCTTCCATTCTTATTGCACTACATTTAGCAGTAGTCACTTATTGCACTCCAGGTCTATGACCACATTCATTGCATTGCAATTAAACCTGTATATTCCTAAAGGCGGTTAATGCTTTACTCTTTTTTTGCTTATATGACTATAGATTGTAAGATACTTCCATACTCACCACACTCATGGTGCAACCTGGCCAGGAACCCTGCATGCACCTCAACATTGTGAGCCCTCACCTCGGCAGCTTTTGGGAGAAAAGCACACCATTATGCATACCAGTTTAGCAGACATTCAAGTATAGGTATTGATGAAACAAAGGTAAATGTACTTACATATATGTGGGACATTCCCCACCCAGAATTCTTGAACCCAGGTGTCCAAGAGAGCCCCCTTCCATCTTTTCAGGTCATCATGGTGGTGACATACCAACTCACCTGTGCAGGTGATACCAGTTACACTGGTGATGTCCCTTGCCAGCCATTCCCTGGCCTCTGCCTTGCACTCTTAGTCCTGGTTCATCCCTGCATCAGTCGGTCTGCATGCTTTTTAACTAGGAGTCCAACCATCACTCTGGACTCCAGAATGCCCCAATGCTGTACCCAGAAGCATGGCTTAGCAGAGCATAGGTGAGTGCAGCAAATCAAGATTTAAAAAAAAATTGGCATAATTTGTATTTGGAAATGAAATGCTTAATAACCTTTCCATGTATTCAAACCATGCACTTACTGCACATAAGGCTATTACTCTACCCATCTGGCTACATGAATATGTGAAATGCTGCTATACTTTTACATATACCTCTCAGCTACATTTAAGCACTGCTGAGCACCGCTTCATGCCACACAAACCCACTCAGCTATGATTAAACTTGACCTTTTCATAAATTATTAAATATATCCGGTTTCTATTTTTAGGATGTCTGGCTTGTGTCTGTTGCTGTGCTCTGTGGTGTGGCACACAAACCTGCTTTTTATATAATAAAAAATTATTGTATTATACTGATATAATGTGTTTGGACAGTGCAGGGAGTGTGTTGCTCATCTGCAGACACAGCACCACACTCCCTACACTGATTCAATAACCATGTTCCACAGCTCTACCTTGGAAACGCATGCATGGTGCGCTGCCAAGACAGAACTATATATATGGATATGGTAACAGTCCATGTAGGCTCTACACTATGCCTATATAGATTTTAGTAAATCCTGGGGACTGTCTTTCCATAAGGGGAGGACTTTAGTGTTCCTGATACGAAAGGGTGCTTTCTTTAAGTTGTTATGCATCCATTGTGCAATTTGTTTGGTTAAGAATTTGAATTTATTTTGAATTTCTAACTGTGTTATTATTCTAATGAACTCTCTATTGTAGACAAGAGCAGTAAATCTTGTGAATAAAAGTTGTGTATGAACATTGGTTGTCTTGTTTCTGAGCACGTATATGATTGCTCCAGGTCACATTTTTGGTTATTTAATTTTTGTTTGAAGATTGCTTTTCATTCATGATCATTAATTATTAGAGATTTTAACCCGAAGACTAATGGAAATGTGACATAATTTTTTGAAATCACTGAAAGCAGACATTGTGATGCTGCAAAACATTAAGATGATCAGAAGACACCAAACATCTTAAATGATGATTATATTGGGGACACACAGAGCTTAGCATCATTATCCAAGCAGGGATTTGCAATTTATGTGACCCCCACTCTATAATGGGTAGAAGAAAAAAATCAATAAAGGCAAAAAGGGAAGATGCCCTATCCAGAGTAGGTACACCTCAGAGAACCATCTTGTTAGAAGATATGTATGGACTCAATGATGCTGCATCAGACATATGTGAACACTTCCTGTCTGAACTACAGAATTTGTCTGGCTGTAATATAAAGACAGTGCTAGGATGGTACTTTAGCAGTTTTAAACATGTGGAATGAAGGTCAATGCTGAAGAGTTAAGATTAAGGTGAAAATGATCACACTAGAGGGATTGGGGAACTTGAAGCTAAGGAACTGAGGTCTTCGCTCACAGCAAACCCAGATTCACAGTCTCCATGGCAGGAGGAATCCTGTAGTATATTAGATTACTGGGTTCTCTCCCCAAAGTTGCTGCTTTCAATGATCAACTTACAAATCTGTCTGTGCCCCTTTTCAGATGATGGTGGATTCATCCATTATTTGTCATCTTTTTGAACCACTGAAACATCAGTTAAGGGAAGGAGGGCTGCTCCACTGATAGTGACAGATGGCAACACACTGTATTCCATGAAAGGGAGGACAGCTAATTATATTAACCTAAATCTTTATCTGTAGTTTATCTATAATTACTAATTGTGAAAGTGTTATGTGATTCTTATAGAATATCTATATAGTGGAAAAAGCAGAGCTGTACCAGAAATGAAATGACAACATTAGGACTATCTTCTCCAGGGAGAATGAGTTGCTAGTTACTTGTATTATGGATACATTTAAAAGTCTGGCACTAGTAAGTGAGTACAGAAAAAATAATAGTGCTATAGCTACAGCCATTTAGTACATAAATGAGCTATATTTACACAAGACAGCCTTACGGACTTGGGCAATGCGTAAGAGGTCTGGCAAACTATTTGTCTTTAATCTTAAGCAATGTAAAGTGTTCATGCATTTTCCTCTAATTAAATTCCCAAAAGGCCCTATCTTTTGTCAGTGGGCCATTAAGCATGTTTCTAGGAGGTATTCTATGTACACAAGGGGTAAAAGGGCTCTAATTATAAGGACATGTCCCATAAGTTCTTAGCTAAGCTACAGCTCACACAGTTACCAGTAAAATATACTGTATGTCTACTCCTTTGGAAACAGTCTCAGAAAAGGAAAGAATCTCTGCAATAGTTTTTGGACTCTTGGGTATAGACCCAGAACTAGATGGTCTCCATAGTTGCAATAAAAGATGTAGATGTGAGAAGTTACTCACATTACCAGTTACCCGCATTCTCTGTTTTTAATACTGAAAATTGCTTATGCTAGAAGAGTCACCTGAATTCCCAAAGGAATGCAGAATAACAGTTAGCCCCCTAAACAGGGTAAGGACCCATCTAATGTAAGTCAGTATTGACCAATTTCATTCATAATCTTAGATGTGAAACTACTGATGGGTATCCTTGCTAAATGCCAGGATCGACCATAACCAGGAAGGGTTTATGAAATTATACTATATTGCTGACTACGTCTGGACATGGACTAACTTTATGCAAATTCAAAAGCTAGGAAAAAAATCAGTAGTCAACATTCTGAAAGACTTGGAAAAGTTTTTGCTTTGATATGCTGGTAATATGTTTGGTCAGTTGGGGGGTGCTTGGCTTTTTACACTGTCTCTGATTACTGAGATAGTGGCTGTCTAGCAATCTTCCTTTATAAATATGCTTTACTGGGCCATCTCATCATGTTGCCTTTATATTTAGGGTAAGCAGTGTTACTCCCTTTCCCCAAGCCCCATTCTTACTGGTCTTTTAGCCTTTGACATTGATGATACTTAAATCCAAGCACCTTTCTGGATGCAAATTTGCAGTCAAAAATCTTTGCCATAGTTAACTGTTACTATTTATTGATGGTTGTTTGTTTCTGACTGAGAACACATTTATGGATACAATGTTTATTTAACAAGCACTAGAGGCCTTTTACTGTATGCTTGACATCACAGACAACGCTACTAAAAAGAAAGTAATATCACCAATGAAAGATAAGGCCAAGCATTTCCTGCTGAATAAGGAACACTTACCATTTCTCCTTAGCAGATAAATGCCTAAATGTTTAGGAATTAGACTATACCCCTATATCCCCAAAATGATGACTATTAATTAAAGGCCAGTGTGGGAACATATGTATGTATCATTTCACTCCTGGTTCAGATTATGACTGTTCTCATGGAAGTGCAATAAAAATGTACCTACTCCCTCAAATGTATCATCTGCTAAACTGTCTCCCCCTAGTGCATAGCTGTGGGTTGATCAGGAAGATCCAAAATCTTGTGATGACAACTGCTTGCACAGAATGATACTAGGTAAGATCAGCAGAATAGATATCCAGGAAGGAGGGTCTGGGCTTCCCAGTATCAAGATACATGCAGTGATCCTTATGCTATATAATGCTCTTTCCACACCAATGAGTCCAAATTGGGAACATGATAAAGGCAGATATTATAGCCAGCACCTTGCATAAAATTTCATTCTCTTCAATGGAGCTCTGAAAGCTTCCACAGTGACTTCCAATGGGCAGAGCCTAAACATTTTTAATATAATAGAATTATGTTCTCACACTTCAAATAAATGTTCATATATCTGGAACCATAAAGGTTACTAAAAAAGTGAACATTTCACACTCTTCAGCACAAACCATTTTTATAATGGTGTTATTCATTGGGTTCTAGTTCTTACACAGGATTGTATAAGTCACACTAAACATAATAACTATTAAGTTTGTAATATTTTGTAAATAACTTACAATATCTCAGCACCCACTCAAGTTCATCAACATTTTTTTCATCCAGTTGAGCGCTTTCATATGAGGCTAAGCAGTTGTATTTATGCTACCTGGTTTTCAAGATATTTAGAGAAACATACAATGTATGACAATATAGATAAATATTATATGATCAACATTTAATATCTCTTTACCTGCACTATACAGTGGTCAAATATCAATACAGTTGTGTTTGGAATTGTATAAGATTTAGAATGAAATCTTTCAATACTTTGCATGTTACATGGCTTTGGAGTTATTCATGAAAATGTAAACAAATATTTGACATCTAGAGGCATCAGTAGGATGTAACTGCAGATGCACCTGGAGGTGTCACTTGGCTATAATGAGGTAAGTCAATCTGCTGGTTTATACAGCATGTCAGTTTTCTTTCAGTGATGTTATCATTTACTGACAACCCAGACTGCAGTTCATCAACAGATTGGGGTAAGACATTCCTAGTTACAATTTATAAATCTAGGAAATCCTGCTATAAGACCATCTTAAAATCAAGATAAAAGGGAGATAAGCTATTTGGAAATAGAGTGTAAAAGCATCATTAACCTGATACAGGTTATGTAACCTCATGATAAGGGTACTACATTTACATCCTTTGTATCATTTTATTACTTAAGGCAATAAGATTACTTGAAATACTTGCAACATAGGCAGGATTCTTCCAATGAGTTTTGAGGAGATCATAAATGTGAGAACCCCTCTCTTCACAAATTGATTACCTTATTAAATTTGGTGTTGGGATGAGTGCGCTATCTAATGTTAAGACAAAGAATATTAACTATCTATTAATGTGACCAGTTGCTTCAAAGATAGTGGGGCATATAGAATAAGATGTGGGCAAACACCAAGAAGACCACAATATTTATTTATTTATTTGACATGTGTTAACCTGGTTAGTCCAACTGGGTAGATACCCTTTTTCAGTGAAGACCAAGGAGAAAAGCTCCAAACATTACAATATGAAAATAGACATTAACAATTTGAAAATTAACTAATGGAATATATATAATAGAACAGTGACGATTCTGGAACAGATTAAGTAGGTAGGCTACATCATTAAGTGCCCAGGTCTATTTCTGACGATTGGTTTCATATCAAACATGATGGCTACTGCTTCCAAGTAAAGGGTATTGAACAAGATTATGTCACCTCTGATAGTTGTGCAGACTGCCAGGGTGAATGTGTAGACATGAAATACAAGTTCTGGCAATGCAGATTTATACCAAAGACTTGGTCAGCTGCATCTGAAGTAGTCCACACTGCATACTCCTAAAGACTTCCCCACATGTACACGCTGCTCTACGTAGCAAGACTCAGGTGTGCAAATGTGAAGAATAGATTATTCATGACTATTGTTTACTTTTTTCTGGAATTTCTCCTTTTACCAAAGTTATGTGATTATGGGGTTGGTATAGATAAGATCATGGATGTAGGAGACTTTCCCTTCACATCATGGTACAGGAGGGGCATTTCCCCTGGAAAATAAGCTTTTGTATGTTTTTCTACATTATATGTGCAGGTATTGAGCATCTCTGATTGAGTATCTGTGGTCAGTATTTTTTTTTTGTTTGCAAGACGTCATAGTAGAAGCCATCTGAGCAGATATATCCTCTTTAATAATATTACTCATACCTCTCAGCTGTCCAGAATTTCACAGAATGCCCAGATTTTCATCTCATAATTTTGGTCTGTTCTTCATAAAATTGTGGTTTTCTGGCAAACTGTTGTGAACTCAAGTCAGTAAATAATAAACGTTCGAGTTTCAGATGCTTTCATATCTTTCAGAAATGCATGCTGATGCAAAACTGTTATTCTAGCAACTTTCTAAGTATATACAAGCAATATTTAAAATATGTACGGTATTTTGGGCCTTTGTCATTCCATTATTTTTGGCTTTGTTCAGAATTCAAGTACTAAGAGCTTAGAGGTATGATGCCCCTGCCATCCTCTAAAAAGGTATAACTTTTACAATTTACTATAATTACCAGGATCTTTATTGCCTCACTCTGAAAAATTCCTGAGGAGATAATCACTTCCTATTGTTTTGGCTATGTAAGTATGCTACTGTTGGTCAGGAGGGAGAGTGGGGAAGTGCCTAGCAGTATACACAGTATCACTTTACCACTAAGACAGACGAACAGCTACAACTTAAGGAATTGTTTGGCAATTGTTAAGCAAGCTCAGTCTACTGCAACCATCATAAAGAGCTGAGCAGCCCTGATATTATTTACTTATTCATTTATTAGCATTTTTTACCAGGATTGACTAACTGGTCACAAATGTCACCTTTTCAACTGAGAGCCAAGGAATTAAGCCCCAAGTATAATACTTTTGCAGAAGGTTTGAAAAGCAATTACTTTAAACAATTTATAGGCTGAATTGAAGTAGAACATATAGTAGACATAAACAGAGCTTTACAAAAGACAGCTGCACATATTAGTAGATAAAAGTTTTTGTGGATCAGGAATAAATCTAAAAAAGTGAGTACTACAATAGATGAAAACAAAGAAAGTGGCAGTGAAGGAAAGGAGAGAGAAATTAATTTGCAAAGCATGTTTTAAAAAAGTGAGGTTTGAGGAAAAATGTAGTTAAGTAATGTGTTACTAATAGTGATAGTTATAAAGCAGTATGCAGTAGTAAGAAGGTAAAAAGACAAGTCTGAGAGGTTACAGCGGGAACATAGAGGTATCAGCATAGATAGTGGTGTGGTCATGCATTAGATGTGATAGTAAATAATATGAGTGAGTGGAAAGGCTGGGGAAATTTGAATAAGAAGTTATATGATTATTGCTGTGAAGAGAGGCTATAAGGTGTCAGTGAAGGGTTTACGCTGGGTAGTGGGACCTACAGAAGGGATGGAATATAAAAAATGATGAATGAAGAAGGGAGAGAAAAAAATCAAGGTAGTGAGTTAGGAGATATTGAAGAGGATTAACAGAGTGTAATAAACATAAGGAGTGGGCGTGAGAAGAAGAGTAAGGCATGGTAAGGAAATGAGAGAAGAACATAATTGGCTTAGGGAGAAAGGATGATAGAGACACAGATGGTAGTCATATTATATTAGTGTAGTGTCCTTAGATAAATTGAGAGATAACAAAGCATAGCTTAGAATACACCATGTGGTTGAATAGAATTTTTCTGTCCAGCAAGGAGCTGAGCAGAAAGGCACATTTTTAATACTAAAGAGTGCATGTCTGTCAACTGATGTGCTATTATGTACCCTTGAAGTGTTGTAATACATTTACTGAGTTTTATGAGCAGTCTTTGTAATATAAATACTTGACAGTCTATTTAGTTTCTATTTATATTCGGTTGGCATGATGGTATTGCAATAAAAAATTGTCATAGTTTGAGCAACTTGTTGATAAATATAACTGTCACTATAACTGTCACTCTAACATTCTGAAAAAAAAATGTAACCATATTTTGCAAGTAGTAACTCCTTTTAATATGTGGTAAGACTGATGAACAGCTACAACTTAGTGAATTGGTAGGTAATTGATAAGTTACAAAAATAATCACAGGATGTTGAACAATGAGAAAAGACCCTTTTAGCTCTGGGGCTAGAGAACTGGTCCTGTAAACCAGGAAGTCATGAGTTCAAATCTCATCAAGACCTCTGCTTGTGCTTTGTAACTTGCATTGTTGTGTGAGCAGATAGTTCTCCTGCCTAGAGAATGTTTAAATCGGTTGTTAGGGGATGGGTTACAGTTTCATGCCAAACATTGCTTAATGTTTCCTCTGCATAAGGCTAGGCCGTCCATGGACTTAGTAAAATATTGACCCATAAGACTTACTAGTCTCATATGTAAATCAATAGAAGGAATAATCATGGATTTGATAAATGACTGCAACAGGAAACCTTCAGACACTGGATCCAACTCAGCTTGGTTTTGACAAGGGCATGCCATACCTACTCAGTCTGGTAGACTTCTTTGAGTAGGTCACAAAGGCAATGAATGAAGGTAAAATGGTGCATAGTGCTTGCCTTGACCTTGTAAAGGCAATTGACAAAGGACCCACTTGGGCATTGTAGACAAGCCCAATTAGGTTAGACAAGCTAAATTAGAAATAAACCCATGTGCCACCTGCTGGATAACCAGCTGGGTCACTCACAGACCACAGGAAGTTAAGCTATGAGAATCGACCTCCACAAGGAGGCTGGTCACTGGGGGGGTCCTTATGGCTCTGCTATGGGTCCTGTAATTTTTGGCATTGTCAGAAGTTGAGGCCAATGTCAAGGGCCTCTGGCTGACTAAGTTTGCAGATGATTGCAAACTAGGAGTTTTCATAGAATCCCCCCAAGACGCTAATATCCTCTAAGAAGGGCTATCACAGACAAATGACTGGTGCCAGAGCCATGGTTTAAAACTCAGTGCCAAGAAATTCAAATTAGTGCCTTTGGGAAGTCTGGAACCCCAAAAAGCTACTTCATTAATCACACAACTCTAAGAGCAGACTGAGTAATCAGGGATTTGGAGATATATGTAGACATAACTTGGCTTTCAACCAACTTGTATCTAGGGTAGTAAGAAAATCATTCTATATTGCTCAAATTATAAGCAAGAGTATGGCATCTACGTCTAAGTTAGTCATTGTTCCACTGTATTCAGCCCTCATCAGACCCTTTAGTGAGTGCCTGACCAGGCACATGCAACAAATGGAACATCCACACAGGTTCCTCACAAAAAATATAAAGGGCATTAACAACATCCCCTATGCAGATTGTCTCAAGGCCATATTCCTAGACTATGTCTTCTACAGATTGTTGAGGGACAATCTATGTTTGCCATGCAAGACATCCCTGGATCCCCCTGTGATGGACCTCTTGCAAAACTGCAAATAAATAAATAAATACAAGGTAAGTATCCAGTTCAGAGACTTAAACCTTGCTTGTAACATGTTGGAAGGATAGATATAGCTCTCTCTCAGACAGCACACCTTCTCTGGAGCAGGTTTCTCATCCATGTGAAGCAGAGTTCTTCCCTTTCCCTGTTCAAGTGTAACCTTAACCAGTATATAGGAAAATTGAAATTCACCCCTGGTCTGGCATATATTTCTCTGATGGACATACAGTTAATTGCTTGACCACCCATGCTCTAGCTAACATATACCTTTTAAAATAACATCTAGGACACTAAAACTAGCTGGTTACATTTGGGCTGCATGGTTAGGCATATGAAGGCTACTCTGTTTAATACACTAGTATACATCTATGAATCTATAAACCTATGAGAGCATCAGCTGGCAGAGTTTAAAGTAGCTCTACAGGAAAAACAGCTTTGAAATCTGTTGTAAAAGCTGATGGTGGTAGCTGTTGATGTTGGATTAATAATATACAGCATGTAAACAGCTGTATAGATGCAGCTGCACCCCTTAGGAACAAGTGCAGGGCAAACCACAGAAATAAACCCACATGGTGGAACCATAATATCAACGAGCTTTACAATAAAAGGAAATGCATTTTGACCAAAAGTAAGAAGAATAATTCTCAGAATGTGGGAGCCCTTCTCACTGAAATAAACAAACATCTCAGCAGCTTAATAAAATCTACCAAAGCCAACTTTGAGGCTAAAACAGCTGCCTAAGCCAAAGACAATCATAAGGCATTTTTAATTACATCTGTAATCTCAAAATCACAATGCAGCAATGCACTGAACTGACTATCAGTGATGTTACTTACTGAGGTTGAAGATATAGCAAACCTACTGGCCAATAAATTTAGCTGAAACTTTATCCTCACCCATCTCTCCTCCATCTGACCCCCAAGATATACCTGAGACTGGCTTGCCTCCAGCTATTAAACAAGACCAAGTACAAAAAGTGCTATCAAAAGCTAAAACTACAACATCAATGGGTCCTGACAGTATCTCTGGATGCATTTTGAATAGCATGAATCATTATTTGGCCACACCCCTAACAACACTGTTCAGTCTCAGCCTCAGTAAAGGTTTTGTACCAAGTAGATGGAGAACAGCTACGATCATTCCCTTGCATAAGGGGACCTTCTACATCTATTAGGACATAGGGAATCTTCAAACAATTGATCCATCTCAGTTTGGATTTGTCAAAGGCAGATCACACTTACTCAACCTGGTGGATTTTTTTTGAAAAAAGGTCACCCAAGCTGTGGATGAAGGCAAAATGGTACAAAAGGCATACCTCAACCTGGCCAAAGCTATTGTCACAATTCCCACTCAGGCATACTAGAAAAGCTAAATAAACTGGTAATAAGCCACTATTTCACTCACCAGACTGTTAACTGGCTCACATATAGGACACAGATAATCAAAATGTGGTATGTTACTTCCATAAAGAGACCAGTGAAAAGTGTAGTGCTCCAGGGTTCTGTCCTGGGACCTCTCCTGTTTGATATTTACTTTTCTTAAGTAAAAACCAATACCAAAGGGCTCTTGTTGACTACATTTCCAGATGACTGCAAATTAGGAGCAGCCATTGAATCCCCAAATGAGTTAGCCATCCTGCAAGAAGAATCGTCTCAAATAAATGACTGGTGCCAAAAGCATAGTCTGAAATTAAATGCCAAAAATGCATTATTGTATCCTTCGGGAAGTCTTTTCCCCCAAGGAACTACCATATTAACAATACACCCTAAGGAGTTGACTTAGATGTTCAGAATTTGGCAACATGTGATCAATGACTTAATTTTGACCAGCATGTGTCTATTGTGGTAAAAGAGTCCTTCAATATTGTGTAGCTTATAAACAAAGGGATTGTGTCTAGATCTAGGGATGTCATTGTCCACCTTTTCTCAGCCCTCATTAGGCTAGTCATTGAATATTATACCACCTGTAGCATGTATCTTTCCAGACACATGCAACCACTGGAACTCCCACAGAGAAACCTTATTAAAAGGATAACAGCCCTAAACAGCATAACCTACATGGACTGATTAAAAGTCCTGTCACTATACTTGGTATCCTACAGACTGCTAATGGGTAACCTGTGTCTGGAATACAAGGCGTCCTCTAACCCATTACTGATGGATATACTGCATATCAGCAAGTCAAATTGCATCAGAAATACTTGGATAACATTGCAGGCTACATCCTACATGAACTCAGGCAGGAACTTGCAGCACCATTAGGTGCCCTATTCAACCAAAGCCTGAGTACAAACTTTGTCTCAGCTGAGTGGAGGACAGCCTCTGTCATCCCTTTGCACAAAAGTGGACTGTCCACCCATCTGGGAAATTATAGACCCATCAGCCTGACTAGCCTGATCTGCAAGGCCATGGAACAAATTATCATGGCCCTCATTAACAGGGACATTGGCAACCTCCAAACACTCAATCCCATACAGTTAGGCTTTGTCAAGGGGAGGTCATGTCTGTTAAATTTTGTACACATCTCTGTGACAGTAACCAAAGCCATGGATGAGGGGAAGATAGTGCACACCACCTATCTTGACCTGGCCAAAGCCTTTGACACTATTCCCCACTCAGGCATAATAGATAAACTCCCTCAACTAGTCATCAATTCATATGTTACCAGATGGGTAGCTTACTGGCACACTGATAGAACCCACCTAGTCAAAATAGGGGATGCCACCTCAAGCAGTAGACCCGTAATGAGCGACATACCCCAGGGTTTGGTCTTGGAACCTCTGTTATTTGGAATATGCTTTTCTGAAGTGCAGGCCAAAACCAGTGGGCTATGGCTGATCAAGTTTGCAGATGTCTTCAAGCTGGTCACTGTCATCAATTCCCCTATTGATGTGGACATCCTCCAAGAGGGTCTCACCCAAACAAATGACAGGTGCCAGAAACATGGCCTCAAGCTGAATACCAAAAATGCATCATCATCCCCTATGGAGACAGTGACATCCCCACAAATTATCACATTAATAAAAACTACCTAAGAACACAATCAGTCATGAGGGATTTGGGCACCCAGACATGGACAACCTGACGTTTGACCACCATGTTGCTTCCTTTGTACGGAAAGCTTTCTGCATGGCCCACCTCATAAGTAAGGGTATCTCTTCCAGGGAGAAGGAGGTCATACCCTGCATTCTTCCCTTATAAGGCCCATTATTGAGTACAACACCCCATTCAGCATGTACCTTGCAAAGCAAACGCAGCAGCTGGAGAGACCACATAGGTTCCTTACCAGGAGAATCCAGGGCCTCAAAAATCTACCATACACAGATAGGCTAAAATCCCTATCTCTCTACTCAGTTTCATACATACTCCTCAGAGGTGACCTCTGTCTGGCTTACAAGGTGATCTCAGACCCCTCCTTAATGGGACTGCTGCATATCCACAAGTCAAGCTCCACTCGAGTAACCTCCATGTGTGGCCTCAACCTGGTCTGTGGCATCAATAGGACTTGTTGGTGGGACAGATTTGTGTCCCAGAGACTCCCCCATCTGTGGAATAGATTTCCTCTCCACATCAAGCAGAGTACCTCTTTACCTCTTTTTAAGCGCAACCTGGATAACTGGATGGGAAACAGAAATTACATCACTGGGATTCCACCCGTGTCCCTACTGGACACGGACATCTGGTGGCAACTTGTCTAAAAATGGTCTAAACTCTTGGCTAGGCTTATAAGGGCCTCAAGACCAATAGCCTAGTAACTTCCTATGATCCTATGATCAAGGCATCTAAACCTCTTCTGAAACATCAGCAGACTGGGTTGGAGGAATAGATATATTTCCCAGAGGATATAGCTGCTGTGGAATAGACTGCCAGTCCACATAAAACAAAGTTCATCCCTGTCCATTTTCAAGTCCAACTTAGATATAAGGATGAGAAACAGAAAATTTACCCCAAGACTGCCTCCTGTCCTACTAATGCAAAGATACAGCTCCTAAATGCTGTATCCTATATATGGGTCCTCTCAAATTATCTATGGTATGATTCCAGTTATTCTCATTAGGTGTAACATGTAATTATCAACCATGGGATAGCTAAGGTCACTCTATATCCAAACTGGATATGTTATTTCAAGCACAAAAAGGGAAACTAGTTAGGTTTAAAATGGCCCACAAGTAAAGCTAGCCTAGTACTTACATATGAACCTATGAACCTATAATAAGGAGGACAATAGGCAATCAACAAATAGAATAGAATGAACTAAAAGAAGTAATCCAGGACTTGGAAGAGGAAACAGCAGCTATGAAATGGAAGGTGCAGAAACACAGTAGAAGACTTGTAGAAATAGAACAAGAAACAAATCCCTTCCTAAGGATTCATTTCTGGATAAAATATAGTCCTATATACATGGATCAGATGGGAAAAAATGATATCTGGAAAGAGTTGGATGAACACATGTCATCCCTGATAGGAGTCACCCGATCTGGCCCCCAGTGCAATCATAGGCATGATGACCTACAGAATCATAGACCTGATCAACTGTCTGAGTTTGCAGACTTGATGATGGTGGAAAGGACAGATATCTATAGTAAGTATTCACCTTTTTTTAATCTTATCAAAAATAAGTTTAAAACACATAACTGTAAATAGAAATGCTTCCATATATCTCTGCAAAAGACAGATGTAAATATGCATGACTATACTTGAAATATTTGGTGTGTGTGTGTGTGTGTGTGTGTGTGTGTGTGTGTGTGTGTGTGTGTGTGTGTGTGTGTGTGTGTGTGTTTGTGTGTGTGTGTGTGAGTGTGTGCATTTATACAGAAACAGAAAATAATATATTTGCTTTGCCACAATTTCATATACTGTGGGTATTAGCTTAGTAATTAGCTGCACGACAGTCAGACAATTTAACAATTTAAAGAAACAAAAGATTTGTTTTTACAGGCCAAAAACTATTTATTAATATGATAAATGTAACAGATAGACATTTCTTCCAAAATATTAAGTGTGTGTACAAAATATCTGAACTCAGCCATCACACCTTAGTCAGAGTGGAGGTGGGTGTGGGGTTTAAAGAAGCATGTGAATGACCAGCACAGAAGAAATGAGAAATGCACTGTTTCATTAATACTGTATGTATTTCTACTTAGCCCTCTTATGACCAGCATAGAAGAAACTGAGAAATGCACTGTTTCATTAATACTGTATGTATTTCTACTTAGTCCTCTTATGACCAGCATAGAAGAAACTGAGAAATGCACTGTTTCATTAATACTGTATGTAATTCTACTTAATCCTCATATGACCAGCAAAGAAAAAAATGAGATATGCACTGTTTCATTAATACTGTATATATTTCTACTTAATCCTCTTATATGCTTACATTTATTAAACTAGAAATTATGAAAGCAGACATTGCCATTAATTATTTCAAATGTATGCATCACGTAAATGTAAAGGCATTATATCTTTTTTTATTGTGATACTTTTTTGTCTGTGTGTGTGTGTGTGTGTGCATATATATATATATATATATATATATATATATATATATATATATATATATATACATATACATACATATCTATATCTGTATCTAATATATATGTGTGTGTGTGTGTGTGTGTGTGTGTGTGTGTGTGTGCATATACACCTTTCTTCTCTGTGAGGGGAAGCTAATAGTCTGTTGCTTATATATTACGTAAAGCTACAAACAGGTTAAGTAAGGCATGATGGAAAAAAGAAAATAGAAATGAATAGTAAAAAAGGTTGAATAAATTACACACTACTTACATAGACAAGCTGTATAGAGACTTAAAATGGAACAGTTGGAAGAAAGTCGTGCAGTCCTTGTATTTCAATTTGCATTGATGAAGAAATACTGATTAGCACAGACAAATTAGTTACAATGAAAGTATGAATTTCTGTGCTTTGCTGCTTTACTGTTAATAAATTTAAGTATACAGCAAAAATCAATATAAACATGTATAGAAATAAGCATACTTAAGTGCCATACTGAATAGTAAATGTAATCGTGTCAGAAATATTGAAAGTAAAAACATCTGAGATAGACAACCATCTCTCATGTGTTCTATAAGCAGGTGAAGAGAAGATTAATTACAATTGAAATCAACAGAAAAGGAGGCTTATACAACTAACTGAGTTTGCTCATGAATATGCAAAAATAAATAATTATTTATATTTATCAAATAAATGTTAAATAAATTAAGATTTTATATTTTGTATTTATTTTCTAACTGTGAATGTAGAAGTAATTCATATACAAAGATAGTAGAAGTACAATGCTTTTTGTACACAATTGCGTCACAACCCTTATCAGTAAGAAATGTCAAATATATTGCCATTTCTTATGTTACACCATTGTGTCACTAGTATCAGTAGAGTGCAAATATGAAAATCACCACCACTTCATAAGAATTTATTGATTGTTCCCATATTTCCATGACTATTTCCCAGAATTTTCCTTTACTTGAATAACATTTTAATAAAAATAAAAAAATAAATGTTAAAGTTTACACTGATGTATTACATTATTTGTCAATTTATTATCTCAGTTTCTTGTGTGTCTGTTTACCATGCCTTTCTACTTTTCCTATTTTAATTATGCATTACTTTACAATTCTGTATTTTCTTTCTCTCCCATTTTGTTAATTTTCCACAGGTGCAGAATCTTTAGGGATAGCCCAACATCTTTCTTCTCAGGTCAGGAGACATTCATCCTGAGCCTGTCTATGGATGTCCTCACAGGGATGGCATAGTGGTACCAATCCTGTAGATACTGGCACATGGCAGCCTGGCATGCCTCACAGATCACGGGCTTCAAGACTTGGATGATTATGTGGTGGAGCAGGTAGTGGAGATATGTCTTCAGACAGTCCAGAGTGCTCATCAGTGGGTTGAAGGCTCATTGCCCCAGTTATTGCTGAGCACCACACCATCACAAGCCCCTGTCCCCTCATCAGTAGCATCCTCCATTACAAAACCATCAGGTAGTGAAAACATTTGAGGTCCTGTGGATTTGGGGTTCTTTCTGATCTCTATACCTCTTTACTCCCCTTTTTCCTAATTCTGTCTCCTACACCATCTTACCAATCAGGGTTACATTACATAAAAACTATTTGAAATAATAGGGGGAATCTATCACCCAAAAAAACATGTTACCTTCTTCCCACAACCCATACAACACAATTTTCTTGATGTGTTCCATCTGTGTTTCCCCCTTTCTTATGTCTTCCCTTTTTTCTGTCTTTCTTATCTTCCCCTGTTCATTCTTTAAAATCAACAACAGAGTTTCCACACAAGGATACCATATATAAAACATATAAAACTTCTTTATGTATTTTAAAACTTAACAATAAAAACTGCACTGTCTGATTCTTGTCTTAACTATTTTAAACATGCTTGCTCATAGCCGTGCTCATCCATAATGTCTGAGAACATATGAAACTATATGAATACAAATACTTTTTCATAGTTCTTAAAACATACCTAAGTATTACTTTTAGCTACTTTAAAATGCTTTCACATTTATTTGATCAGCACAAATAACCTGCATTTAGTATAGTTGTATATAAGCGTAGCGGCGCTCTTTGTGGATAACCCCACCGCTAGTGCAAATCTTTGGACTATGAAAAAATCTTATATCGTTTATATACAGTAGAAGCTGTTCACAACTGCATAAAATATATCCCTTGTTCTCTCAGAGTTAATAGACTGAAAAGTAATGTTTTATATACCATGCTGAATATTTATTCAAGCAATATGTCTATATCTATATCTATATCCATATCTATATCTATAGCTCTGTCTATCTATAAGGAATTACTACATGCTGATGACACACCACAATGTTAACAGAAAGAACATCAACCATAAAAAGTTGACAATGGAAACTCTGACTCTCAACCTCTCAAGCCTTGACATATACAACCAACAAAAAATAACAAAACATAATTGTTTGCTCCCCCCCAGCAGCCTCTATGAATTATTTATACTAACTGCGAGACTGCACAGTCCCCAGGAAAGGAATATTCACTCAGCCTGGAATTGTCAATCTAGCAAAACTGTCAACCTTTGCATATGTCAACTTTTTTTGCTGTCAATATTCTAGTGTGTCTACCTGATGAGGTGGGACTATATAGATGTGTGTGTGTGTGTGTGTGTGTGTGTGTGTGTGTGTGTGTGTGTGTGTGTGTGTGTGTATTCATATAAAACTGTTATTCCTTTGGTAGAAATCACACCTGTGAAAAACACAAATGAGTGACCATAAAAGAGAGAATAGACAAATGAGTGATTGCACGTTTACGAGCATCACACTTGATTGAATTCAAGCTTTATATAGCTCTCAGCTCCCAAAGACTTGCTTTCATATGTCTGACTTACTCCAGTATATTACAGTAGAGTAAATAATTTACACTCACAGCAGATCTTTAGGAATCTGGACATTTTTGTAAGCCTTTTTAAATATAGACCTTACGCTGATGTAAGTCTTTGAGACTTGGGGCAGGCTTACACCAGCGTAAATCTCTTACATTGAGGGCAACTCTTTTGAAATCTAGTTCATAGTATAGGTATTTAGGAAAATACATGAAAAAGACTGGGTGAGTGAAATGAAATGATGATGGTTTTGAAAATATGCAAGCCTGCATTAGTACAAATATTATGTAGGTACAACTGTTCACAGGTTCAGAACGGGGATAGGGTTAGGAAAGGGGATTGATTTGGTGTTGAGAATATTCCTTAATAAAGAATACTAGTTTATATACTTGTAGTGTAAAGCCCCTCTGTCAAGGGAATGATATAATGTGACAATTTTTGAACAAATTTGCTGGTAGATACCCCTCTAGCCTCCTTACTCAAATCTGCAAATCCTAACTTATTCCTAACCTTAACACTGCCCCTGCCCCTGTCTCTAACCTTACACATTGCATTTCTAAAAACCCTTTCCTTGTCAGTACCATTGTTTGGACAACACATGATATGGGTTTTGTAGCTGCTGTTTACTGATAGATGAAGAGAAATTACCAATGTTTTGTGATTCTTCGTTCTGTGTGTCAAACATTTGTGCTTTTTTTTCTTTTGTGGTCACTTATTTGTGCTTCTCACACTTGTATATTCTACCACTGATTATATAATCATATATATATATATGTATATATATATATATATATATATATATATATATATATATATAATTAGATATAGATATATTTACATATATAGTAGATACAGATAGACATATATGTAGATATCATACATCTATATTTATATGTATGTATATTGTTAATCTTTCCTGTCATGATAACATTTTTCTACCGAAGGTCCTATCCACATATCATATTAGTCACTCACTGCAATTTACCCCTTTTTACCATTTTGCATATATTCACCTGATTTTTCGACACAAGAGCCACAATAATCTGACCTGAAACAAAGCTAGTCCAAAACTTATGTGTAGAGAAGTTTCCTTCAGAGGCAAACTTATGCCTGTTACAGTTGGAATATGTCCACCAGCAAACCTATTGATACAATAAGTCACATGTCATCCAATTGACAACATGGGTTTTACACTTAAGTACAGACACTGGTGTTCTTTATTAGGGATTATTCTCAATGTTTATGAAAATGGGCAAGGGAAACTGTTATAAACTCTTACTCATTACACAGCAGTAGAAATTAATGCACTGTAATCCACATGATCAAAAAAGAACTTGATTATCCTTTATAACTACAGGAGACATCAAAGAAGGGATTATTATATAGAGAATGCCTTCTTCCTTTTTTTCTATTAGATTTTCTTTTAATTTTTCCTTCTTTATTTCCTTATTTTAGTAAAATAGCTGTGAATAGACAGACCCCCGGATTCATGAAGCTCGGCGCAAGGCCGGTGTAAGGCTTGTGCCGGCAGTGCAGTGTATAATCGGCGTAGCAGCGCCACATGCATAGTAATGAGTGCGCGCCGCAACCACAAACACGTGCAGAGGGCACGCGGCCGAGTAAGTAGGATGCGCCCGTAGGCGTGGCCAAGCCGGCAGGCGAGGAGCAACCTAAAGTGCTGACTGTCACAGTCCGCCTGCAATAGTAACCGCACCAGCCAGTGTCCGTGGATAATGAAACGTACGCAGAGTATGCAACATAGTACCCGTTCACACAAAATGGAAAACCAAACATTAACCCACGAAGTCCAAATTGTACCCGTCCAAGGAACAAAGGATACGTGTAATACCGTGTCCGTCACGCAATGCACTGTCAGTGGGCATACCCAGTGAAGGTGTACCGCAGCATGTCAGCGCGCCGCACCTACACACAAGTAGCCCCATGGGCATGGTCACCAGCAGTAGTGAGAGTACACAGCCGGGCAGCCGTGTCTATATAACAACCAGAAGGAAACCAGATACCCTAAACACAGACAAACATGTGCATAGCAACATGTACTACACCCAGCAACGTGCCGTCGCATACACATAGGACGGCGTATGCCGAAGCGTAATATCCAGAAGCAGAACCCATGCATGCAAATGTAATACACAACAGCCCCGTCATAGCACGTAACCCACACCCATGTACGACCATGCACCCAACCCAGCTAGCAGCCTTGCGCAGCTGCACACCTACACACAGTGGGTATACCTCAAATGTAGTATGAAGTATTGTCCTAGGCAGTGCCACGCGGGCAAATATGTACCCCACAAGTGAACATCCCAGCTCAGGTACTGATATCCAAATGGCTGCATGTGAATGTGTCGGCAGAATGTGTACATCCCGCATGTGGTATGGACCTGTCGAAACCCCATAGGCGTTCACACGCCACGGTGTCCATAACTGTACACATCTGGACAAAGCAGTATGTTCAGCCACCGTACTGATGATTAGCAATGCAGACATGTCAAACACAACACATAGGGTGGAATATCTGCTCACCAAGCAGGACACCCCAACAGGGTGCCACATGCACAGAAGGTGAAGGTGGGACATCACACGAGAATAGTGGTGCCGGATGGCCAAACACCCACGGCCAATGCAAAGGATGGAATAACATGTATATGCCTGGATGAATGGGTATTTCATATCATGGGAATAGGCTAAGCTATTCAACATAATAGCCATGCATACCAGATACAAACTGCCAGTAACACGCAGTAGTAATGCAGGAAGGCATACACGACTGTGGGAATATCACAGGACATATGGCATGTGCCAAGTGTTGACGCATGACACAAATGTCCATGATGGGGCTCCATGCAAAGAGGAACATGTTCCAACCCCACCACCCACACATGTATCGGCAGTGGAAACACAACCCAAACACACACCAACACCACCGTCCATCCCACGATAGCAACGGAGGCTGGTCAAAGACCACCATGATGTGTGCACAAACAGGGATATGTGTAACTGTTTCCCTGACAACCCCCCACAGGCCAACAAATAATAGTATGGACACATGCATGTAATGCTGTGAAGGATGTGTGGTAGTCCTCAGTATCACAGAGGTAGGTACACAGATACACTGTAATCAACCGTGACATATGTGCACTGTACACAGCATACCTGCAGGTAATACATAGTTCAATCATGTGCCACAGAAATATCCACATATGAATGAGGACAGGGGATAGACAAGTGTGAATGGGACAAACTATGAACATAGGTTCATAGTAGGCTATCCGCCCAAGGGCAGCTATAAGCCTAGCCCATAGTTATGTTGCCTTTGCCACCCCTTCAGTTTGAAGAAAACTATGCCTATAATATTGCTGTACCTCTGTCAAGCAGTGACACTGAAGTAATCCCTGGGGTATATCTGCAATCTCCCATCCATTGGTCAAGATTCCCCTCGAACAAGGCCAGTGAGGTGCTCTGCCTCACATGTACTGAGATGTTGTTCCACAGCATAGTGAGTGCCTGGGTGATGAATCTGTCCCTCCAGCACATTCTATTAATGACCGTGTCAAGGTTTATGTCACCTGCCCTTGTGGTTCCGAGGGATCTAGATTCATTAGGTGAAGCATAGTCATCAAATATGGGTTCGACATGGCCTTGTATGTCAGGCACAGGTCACCTCTGGGCAAGTGGTATGTGACTGAATAGAGCAGGAGTCCTTTCAGTTGGGCAGCATAACACATATTCCTGAGACCCTGCATCCGTTTGTCGATGAACTGTTGGGGCCTTTCCAGCTGCAGCAGGTGTCGGGTCAGATACAGTCCGAACAGGGCATTGTACTCAATCATAGGTCTAATGAGTGATGAGTACAAGGGGACGATGACCTCCCCTGATCTACATGTGAATCCCTGCATGATCAGGTGGGCAATGTAGAAGGTCTACCTAACTACGTTAGCAACGTGTGTGTCGAATGAACGGTTACTGACAACCTGGGTCCCCAGATCCCTGGTAACTCCCCCTGTGCTCAGTGGATTGCCACCTATATGGTAGCTAGGGGTAACCTTGTTCTTCCCGAAGGGTATGACCATGCATTTCCCGGCATTTAGCTGTAGGCCATGTGTCTGGCACCAGATATCCATATCTCTGAGGCCCTTCTGAAGGATATCTGTGTCAGATGTGTGTCCGACTATGGCACCCAGTTCGCAGTCATCTGCAAACATTGTCAGCCATAACCCCCCTGTGTTTGCTTGTACTATGTAAATGTAGATGCCGAACAAGAGTGGACCCAGGACTGAGCCCCGTGGGACACCACCTGTGACCAGCTGTGAGTCTGACATGGTGCCAGCAACTATGACCGTGTGGGTTCTGTCACTTAGCCAGTTTGCAACCCATCTTGTGATGTATGGGTTTACATTCAAGCTGATGAGTTTATCAATGATACCTGAGGGGGGTATTGTGTCGAAGGCCTTTGCCAGGTCGAGGTAGGCTGTATGGGCTGCTTGACCCTCATCAATGGCCTTGGTGACTGTTCCTAAAATGTCAATCAAGTTTAAAAGGCATGATCTGCCTTCGACCAAGCCAAACTGTGTTGGATACAAAGTATGCAAGTCCCCTATGTCTTTATCTATGAGTTCCATTATGATCCTTCTCCATGGCTTTGCAGATAAGGCTTGTCAAGCTAATGGGACGGTAATTACCAGGATTAGCGGAGGCACCGCCCTTGTGAAGTGGGACTACAGTCGCCTCGAGCCACTACTTGGGTACATTACCTGAGGTGAGGCTAAGATTAAACAGCTGTCTTAACTGTGGGTGTAATTCCTCATTGAGTTCGTGGAATACACAGTTGGGACACCATCTGGTCCCATGGATGCTGTCTTTACTGCCTTGGAGAGAGCATTTCCCACATGTGCGTTACAGATGTTCCGGGGGCCACAATCCTCTGGTACAGATATCTCTCCATGTGGGGGGGGGAGTTTGCACCGAACCTGTCAGCCAGTATGTTGGCAATGTGTGTAGGTTCAGTAATCCTCACATCAGTCTGAACCCAGTCTGAGCATATCTGGGAGTGTCCTCCCAGGTGTCCAACATAGGTAAAGAAGGCCTTATGATTGTCTGTCGAGTCCTTGGTGATATCTCTGTCGAATTTGCCCTGGATGATTTCATGAGAGCTTGTAGTTCTTCACACATAATGAGCAAGGGTGTCTTACCCTACAAGGATTCCGCTCTATCTTGTAGTAGCTACCTCCTTTTGTTGTAGAGCTTGTTTATGGCCGGGGTCCACCAGACTGGATGCTTGTCTTTGGTACAAAGAGTCTTAGATTTGTATGGGATTGCCTGATCCATGCAGTCCTGTAGGTGCTGGTAGAAGGCATATGTAAGTGATGCAGCGGTTTGAGTAATGTTTACCACTGGCTCAGGGGCCATAAAGGAGACCACACTAGTGTTTAGAAGTGTGAAGTCGGCTTCTGAGAAAGGCATATGTATGGTAACCGGCGCCACCCACAGCATTGTATGCCAATAGCAGAAGTTATTGTATGTTGTCCAAACACACGTGTCCGTACACATGGAACATCATAGCAATAAACTATGCCTGGATGTGGGTAATGCTAGATATACCCACGGCAGACGTGGTGCGTTCCCGAGGCCGACGCCAGAGGGACCACACACATAGCCGGCCTTAGGCATAGGCCAACTAGGCAGCCGCCTGGGCGCATCCACTAGGGCACCTGTCCAGCCCTTATTTGGTGTAGGTAGACCAGGATGGGGGTAGCGGGTGATGTGGTGGGGGCACCATGGAGTCCTTGTGCCTAGGGCACCACTTGACCTAAGGCCACTCTTACAGCAGTACCCACACCCAGACGCGGGTCAATGCTAGTATGCCATATCATCTATGGAAAGAAACCATATATTCCCAGACATAATGGCACAGCATAATGCCTGTCCGCCCAAAGCAGACATACGGCACCAGCGGTGCGGACATGCTGCGAGATGTCCGTTACCAATGTCGACACTGTCTCGCTATGTGAAACAAAGTCAACATAGCGATTCAATACTAAACAGCGACGGAGAGCCCGATGTCCCCGTTGCTGAGCTGTACAACCTGTTCCGCCATGTTAAATGTGTGTAGCAGAGCGGGACTGCCCCAAACTAAGCAACGGACATGTCCGTGGCTCAGTGAAAGCCGTCACGCAATGTTAGACCCATGTAATATAGCGAGACAGGTTATAAATACCGAGGTTTAGTAACGGAAATAGGTCCGTTCGACCAGACCGTGTGCAATTACTATAACAAGATCTACAATGGGCATGCCGGCCAAACAGCGCACACTGTTAGGAATAATGGGGGGGGATATGGTATCATAGACACGGACAAACCGTGCCCATGTGACTCGTCTGACATTCGTACACGGTCAGGGCAGTTCCGTAGACTAGGCGGACAAGACCAAACCCAAAGCACCACAGGAACACCCTGACAATCGAAGGCCTGTATGCGTAGGGGATATAAGCCCCTGTGATCTGAATATCCCTGCAGTCACGACATATGCATCCTGGGCCATGAGTGGGAGGGAATAAGGAATGTTTAACATGTAGTACCGCACCTTTCCCAGCAGGTGAATGGATGTCTGTGACGTACGTGAGTGCGGGGTGGGGTGGGGGGATATGTAAATTTAGCTAAGTACCATGGGTATGCATATAAATGAGACCGAACAGCTAACGTGTAGTGGTCACAGTAACCGGCAAACATGAATGCAGTCCCGTTTGAATTACGACTATAGAACATATAAATGTGAGCGTAATGCGTGTGCGTCCATGCTGCAAAGACTGTTACATGTGTAAAGGTGAAAGTGCGTTCCACACACGTCCGTCAACCGGATCAGAGATATGTTACCGGAACAGTGACAACTAACACAGACCACGTAACCACACAGACCCAGTAAACATATGTAACCAGAATACGGATATGCATGCTGCGCGTAACCCACAATTAGGAAATGCAACTGCGCGTGTGCGTGTGTGATCCGCTCACAGCAGGGAATGTTAAGGCTGTGTCCTCCACGTCAATCATACATGTCTCAAAACTGTCAGCCTCTGAAAGTATGGAATCGGGCAATGGCATGTAAAGTACCATTAGAAATAGTGAGAAACACACGCTATGTGATAAGACAAACATAGAATGCGGATAGAATAACGTGTGTGTTAGTAGTATGGATTGATGACGGTTATGCATCTGTAACCCGACCCACCCGTCAGAAGGTGCCCCCGTACGAAATGTGTTCAGTTGGCTCACACCTGTTGACCGGGCTAGGCTAGCTGGATATATGTCCAGTGTCAGCAGAGGCCCGTGGAGAAATGCTCCACACACAATAATAGCACAACATACCAAAGTACTCATATATGTAACCAAAAAATAACAACAATAGAAAGTGTCCTGAAAGGACTGGTTACACACAGATCCCAGACAACAGAGAAATATATGGCCAGTGGAAGCACGTCACAATTACGGGATCAGGTCCCTATAGAAGCAAGAAGGTCTCACATGACACGCCAGTGAAATGCCAGATAGACACAGGTCAATGTAACACACAGCAAGATTAAGGGCCAACCAGCCATACACCATGCCAGAACCTGTACAGTGGAAAGGTATGGCATGGTAATTGATGTGTGTACACAGGTAATCCACAGACAGTAACAAAGCAAGGTATGAAATGAGGGGTTCACATGTATATATCTACACACAGCAGTCCGACCCGTATATATGACGCATGGACATAGATTTGTCACCTGAAAACAAGATGTAAACAACTACAGTTTATTCCATATCATATTGACATAGCTATAATACAGTCATATTCATATTTAACATCGTGACCCTTATTTACATTCATAGTTATACAAAATATGCATTTAATTGTACTTATTTATTCCATGATTTGGAATCTTAATGCAACAATTATACACATTGATATACAAATATCATTATCAACACACTACATTCTAAGGTTTACTCACAACAATTGTCAACTATGTTTCAATATACTGATTGTATTGACCAATATTGTATTTATATTAACACATTGTTCTTGTATCATTGTTTCCATTAAGTAATGTATGCAACACCGATTTGTATATGTCACTTTATCATCAAGACTTGGAGCACTGTCCACTTAACTATGAGCAAGTTTATTAATTAGTTGACTTTAAACTGACTCTGAAGGAAGTATATAAGGGACGACTATCTAATGTATTTCGTATTCCGACGATGCCCCATGTTAATGGGTGAAAGAGCTCAGTATCGTTTGACTGTGGAGTGTATTGTTTTTGTCATCGTCTGTCTTGGCATGGTTTATGTTCAACAATGTATTTTATGAAGATGACCAGGACTCAAGGTTTGCTGTATTTCTGCTTACTGGCACATGGATATAGATAGGCCAAGTAATACATAATATGGGTAGTCAAACAGACATCCGCGATTGGGGAACATACAGCAGCAGTCCAAACCACTGGCCAGATGGTGACAGTCCAACAAGTTCTACACTTTACATATGCACATTGGTGTCCATTGTAGGACTCCAAAAATTGATCCATTCGCAATATCAACCAGCTGCGATCGACCCAGAAGAAATGACAGCCGTGACTACGGCACAGCTAGACATATGCATCACCAGCGTGTTTAAGGTTGATGACAAGTGTCCATGAAATGCAGGACATATGAACAGAAATCCCCAGATTGTCGAGTCCATAGAAGTGCGTCCACATCCCAGTCCCGCACACATGAAGGATGTGTAATGTGTACCATCGAGGGTTGCAGCCATGGGATCCTGGGTAAGCAGAAATGGGGCTCGGTGTTGTTTGGCAGATAATCCGTTGTCCCGCCCCGTGGGAGGGATGTGGGTATAGCACATGCCTTACTCCCCACTAATGATGCAAAGCATCCACCGGATAATGCTAAAAGCAGGTGTGAAATGTGTACAGCCCTATATCAGTGTCCAGTAGGCAAGTCCCATGGATGGACAAACGTACATCCAAGATGGCACCCATAACGGGAAACCTGGTGGAATTACACAGCTGCAGTAAGGCATAGCACAGGTAATACAGATAGGGACTACATTAGACATTCCCCATGCAAAGTACGACCGCCGTGCGAATACCGGTGTACACAGCTCTCAATCTGCCATCACCAAAATGGGGATCACTCGCTTCCATAATGCAGAACAAATGGGTGACCTGTGGAACACATACTAATGGCACACTAACAACTTCAACTAGGAAGGTCATAGGATGGTTAAGCTATGGCGTTCCCACTTATAAAGAAGATCCTTTAATGAATTAATATGATTAATGTCAATTGACCATGGAATACACCTAATCAACATAAAATAACCGCTGGCACCTTATGGCACACAATCCAAAAAACACATAGGTAGATGAAACAGTCAACGTAGAAATTGTCAAGGACAGTGCCCAAATGGTATAAAAAGGTTCCTTTATAGACAAGTAAGCGCTTTCACCCATAGGCTCCGTCAGACTTACACATAACATAAAAGCATCCAGGCTTTAAATATCCCTCCTTACACTTTCATTGGTCAATTTCTCATCAAACAATGAACAATTAACCCCAGCATATAAAGCAGACGCAATGTTAACTACACACACATATATTAACATCTTCAAAAACATCCCATTAAAACATGTATTATATGATATTGTACTATGCCTAATACTCATCAGTCAAATATCTAACAATATATATCGAAAATATGTATATTATATCAATGTAATACAGTGGTAAACAACGGAAAGAGTGGACTAATGGGTGTTAAATGTATAGCTGTACCTAAACTACATTCCTGTTATTTGGGTTTAAGCCACCTGCTTCCCAAAAGAGGCTCAATCTGTGCTACATCATTCAGCCCTGGTGTGTGGTCAACTCTCCACCTAATAATCCATCTCAATCCGCATTATAAAGTATAGTTGATAAGGTCCCCCCCTCTGGTATTAAAATCTAACCTTTGTAAAACACTGAATGTAAAAGTATGCCTCGTGATGTGCTCATAGCCGGCCGTAGGCATAGGCCAATCCGGCGGCTGCCTAGGGCACCGCACTAGCAGGGCCACCTTTCTAGTAGGTATGTCATGTAGGTACACCAGGATGGGGGCAACATGTGTTGTGGTGGTGGGCGCCATGGAGCCCTATCGCCTAGGGCAGCAGTTGATCTAAGGCTGCTGCCATAGGAGGGGTAGTACGGTCTGCAGGTATGTGCTGAAGTGCACATGAAACAGCAGTCTACAAGGATTACCCATAGTGGCGACACCTGCACAGACGGCTATAGAGCGACATACACATGACCATGCATGCAGCTCATATAGACATACACACATCATAAACAGGCAATTACAGACAAGGTTTATGGCGTGTACGGGTACAGTGTCAGTACAGCAAGGATAGCTGTCTGCCATGATATCCAGCAGATGTCTCTAGGGCGTGCTGGAATACGGACGTTGCATGGACAATGAGTGGATATGCATCGTACCACAGTTCTATGTGTCAGCCGTGCAAATATGCGATACATGGGACAGACAGTTGTCCATGCAAGAGCAGCGCTATGGGCACAACATAAGTATGTATATACACATCGAGAGAGATACAGACGGACACATGTGGCAAGGCCGGGAGTGTAACGTACACAGCACCACCCCACCACACCACAGCAGGGCGCACGTGGTGAACACGCTATGGAGGTCGCCAACCACAGCAGACACACAGGCAGTCCACGAGCTGCGTCTCACCATCCACAAACACAGAGATGGTGGCAGGATATAAGTGTTCAGTGGAAACTCTAAAGCCAAAACCTATGAACCCATGCGGCTGTGAGCATAGAAACATACACACAGCTGGCAGGCATGGGGATTGACCTTACCCCCACCTACCCAACCGTATGACACAGGTATGGAACGCGCTACATGGACCACTGAACACAGCACCGCCAGAGGCACACGTCTAGGTGGATGACAACATCCGTAAAGGAATAGACGCCGATAGCCAAGGTATGTGTTGCGAAGCGTCTAAAATAACTACTCTCTTCAGGGGCAGCTGTAAACACACACACACACACCACACACACGAGGAAGGGCCGGCAGTTGAACCTACGCCTACCTACATGAACACACTACAGCATGATGCATTCACAGAACACGCTACTGGGATTATTGAGCACAGTGCTGTCGGAGGCATACTTCTAGGTGGGTGACATCATCCATAAAGGAATAGATGCCAATAGCCAAGGTATGTGTTGAGAAGCGACTAAAGGAACTATTCTCACCAAGGGCATCTGGAAACACACACACACACACACACACACACACACACGGGGAAGGGCCGGGAGTTGAACCTACGCCTACCTACATGAACACACTACAGCATGATGCAGTTACAGAACGCGCTACCGAGATTACTGAGCAAAGCGCTGTCAGAGGCATACTTCTAGGCGGGTGACATCATCCGTAAAGGAATAGCTGACAATAGCCAAGGTGTGTGTTGCGAAGCGTCTAAAAGCATGACCATCTGCAGAGGCAGCCGGAAACAGACACACACACACACAGGGAAGGGCTGGGAGTTGATCTTACACCTACCTACATGAACACACTACAGCATGATACATTTACAGAACGTGCTACCGGGATTACTGAGCACAGTGCTGTCAGAGGCATACTTCTAGGCAGGTGACATCATCCGTAAAGGAATAGATGCCAATAGCCAAGGTATGTGTTGAGAAGCGACTACAGGAACTACTCTCACCAAGGGCATCTGGAAACACACACACACCTCACACACACACGGGGAAGGGCCAGGAGTTGAACTTACACCTATCTACATGAACACACTACAGCATGATGCATTTACAGAATGCGCTATCAGGATTACTGAGCACAGTGCTGTCAGAGGCATACTTCTAGGCGGGTGACATCATCCGTAAAGGAATAGATGCCAATAGCCAAGGTATGTGTTGAGAAGCGACTAAAGGAACTACTCTCACCACGGGCATCTGGAAATACACACACACACACACACACACACACACGGGGAAGGGCCGGGAGTCGAACCTACGCCTACCTACATGAACACACTACAGCATGATGCAGTTACAGAACGCGCTACCGAGATTACTGAGCACAGCGCTGTCAGAGGCATACTTAGGCAGGTGACATCATCCGTAAAGGAATAGCTGACAATAAGCCAAGGTGTGTGTTGCGAAGCGTCTAAAAGCATGACCATCTGCAGAGGCAGCCGGAAACACACACACACACCTCACACACACACGGGGAAGGGCTGAGAGTTGAACTTACACCTACCTACATGAACACACGACAGCATGATGCATTTACAGAACGCGCTACGGGGATTACTGAGCACAGCGCTGTCAGAGGCATACTTCTAGGCGGGTGACATCATCCGTAAAGGAATAGATGCCAATAGCCAAGGTATGTGTTGAGAAGTGACTAAAGGAACTACTCTCACCAAGGGCATCTGGAAACACACACACACACACCTCACACACACACACAGGGAGGGGCCGGGAGTTGAACTTGCACCTACCTACATGAACACACTACAGCATGATGCATTTACAGAACGCGCTACCGGGATTACTGAGCACAGCACTGTCAGAGGCATACTTCTAGGCGGGTGACATCATACATAAAGGAATAGATGCCAATAGCCAAGGTATGTGTTGAGAAGCGACTAAAGGAACTACTCTCACCAAGGGCATCTGGAAACACACACACGGGGAAGGGCCGGGAGTCGAACCTACGCCTACCTACATGAACACACTACAGCATGATGCAGTTACAGAACGCGCTACCGAGATTACTGAGCACAGCACTGTCAGAGGCATACTTCTAGGCGGGTGACATCATCCGTAAAGGAATAGCTGACAATAGCCAAGGTGTGTGTTGTGAAGCGTCTAAAAGCATGACCATCTGCAGAGGCAGCTGGAAACACACACACACACACTTCACACACACACGGGGAAGGGCTGGGAGTTGAACTTACACCTACCTACATGAACACACTACAGCATGATGCATTTACAGAACGCGCTACTGGGATTACTGAGCACAGTGCTGTCAGAGGCATACTTCTAGGCGGGTGACATCATCCGTAAAGGAATAGATGCCAATAGCCAAGGTATGTGTTGAGAAGCGACTAAAGGAACTACTCTCACCAAGGGCATCTGGAAACACACACACACACCGGGAAGGGCTGGGAGTTGAACTTACACCTACCTACATGAACACACTACAGCATGATGCATTTACAGAACGCGCTAACGGGATTACTGAGCACAGTGCTGTCAGAGGCATACTTCTAGGCGGGTGACATCATCCGTAAAGGAATAGATGCCAATAGCCAAGGTATGTGTTGAGAAGCGACTAAAGGAACTACTCTCACCAAGGGCATCTGGAAACACACACACACAGGGAAGGGCCGGGAGTCGAACCTACGTCTACCTACATGAACACACTACAGCATGATGCAGTTACAGAACGCGCTACCGAGATTACTGAGCACAGCGCTGTCAGAGGCATACTTCTAGGCGGGTGACATCATCCTTAAAGGAATAGCTGACAATAGCCAAGGTGTGTGTTGCGAAGCGTCTAAAAGCATGACCATCTGCAGAGGCAGCCGGAAACACACACACGGGGAAGGGCCAGGAGTTGAACTTACACCTACCTACATGAACACACTACAGCATGATGCATTTATAGAACGTGCTACTGGGATTACTGAGCACAGTGCTGTCAGAGGCATACTTCTAGGTGGGTGACATCATCCGTAAAGGAATAGATGCCAATAGCCAAGGTATGTGTTGAGAAGCGACTAAAGGAACTACTCTCACCAAGGGCATCTGGAAACACACACACACCTCACATACACACGGGGAAGGGCCGGGAGTTGAACTTACACCTACCTACATGAACACACTACAGCATGATGCATTTACAGAACGTGCTACCGGGATTACTGAGCAAAGCGCTGTCAGAGGCATACTTCTAGGCGGGTGACATCATCCGTAAAGGAATAGATGCCAATAGCCAAGGTATGTGTTGAGAAGCGACTAAAGGAACTACTCTCACCAAGGGCAGCTGGAAACATACACACACCTCACACACACACGGGGAAGGGCCGGGAGTTGAACTTACACCTACCTCCATGAACACACTACAGCATGATGCATTTACAGAACGTGCTACCGGGATTACTGAGCACAACGCTGTCAGAGGCATACTTCTAGGTGGGTGACATCATCTGTAAAGGAATTGATGCCAATAGCCATATGGATTGATGACGGTTATGCATCTGTAACCCGACCCACCCGTCAGAAGGTGCCCCTGTATCACGAAATATGTGTGTCACAGTTGGCTCACACCTGTTGGACCGGGCTAGGCTAGCTGGATATATGTCCAGTGTCAGCAGAGGCCCGTGGAGAAATGCTCCACACACAATAATAGCACAACATACCAAAGTACTCATATGTAACCAAAAATAACAACAATAGAAAGTGTCCTGAAAGGACTGGTTACACACAGATCCCAGACAACAGAGAAATATATGGCCAGTGGAAGCATCGTCACAATTCACGGGATCAGGTCCCTATAGAAGGCAAAAGAAGGTCTCACATGACACGCCAGTGAAAGTGCCAGATAGACACAGGTCAATGTAACACACAGCAAGATTATAGAGGCCAACTAGTTGATACACACCATGCCAGAACCTGTACAGTGGAAAGGTATGGCATGGTAATTGATGTGTGTACACAGGTAATCCACAGACAGTAACAAAGCAAGGTATGAAATGAGGGGTTCACATGTATATATCTACACACAGCAGTCCGGACCGGCCCGTGATATATGACAGCATGGACATAGATTTGTCACCTGAAAACAAGATGTAAACAACTACAGTTTATTCCTATATCATATTGACATAGCTATAATACAGTCATTATTCATATTTAACATCGTGGACCCTTATTTACATTCATAGTTATACAAAATATGCATTTAATTGTACTTATTTATTCCATGATTTGGAATCTTAATGCAACAATTATACACATTGATATACAAATATCATTATCAACACACTACATTCTAAGGTTTACTCACAACAATTGTCAACTATGTTTCAATATACTGATTGTATTGACCAATATTGTATTTATATTAACACATTGTTCTTGTATCATTGTTTCCATTAAGTAATGTATGCAACACCGATTTGTATATGTCACTTTATCATCAAGACTTGGAGCACTGTCCACTTAACTATGAGCAAGTTTATTAATTAGTTGACTTTAAACTGACTCTGAAGGAAGTATATAAGGGACGACTATCTAATGTATTTCAGATTCGACGATGCCCCATGTTAATGGGTGAAAGAGCTCAGTATCGCTTGACTGTGGAGTGTATTGTTTTTTGTCATCGCCTGTCTTGGCATGGTTTATGTTCAACAATGTCTTTTATGAAGATGACCAGGACTCAAGGTTTGCTGCATTTCCACTTACTGGCACATGGATATAGATAGGCCAAGTAATAAATAATATGGGTAGTCAAACAGACATCCGCGATTGGGGAACATACAGCAGCAGTCCAAACCACTGGCCAGATGGTGACAGTCCAACAAGTTCTACACTTTACATATGCACATTGGTGTCCATTGTAGGACTCCAAAAATTGATCCGTTCACAATATCAACCAGCTGCGATCGACCCAGAAGAAATGACAGCCGTGACTAGACATATGCACCACCAGCGTGTTTAAGGTTGATGACAAGTGTCCATGAAATGCAGGACATATGAACAGAAATCCCAGATTGTCGAGTCCATAGAAGTGCGTCCACATCCCAGTCCCGCACATGAAGGATGTGTAATGTGTACCATCGAGGGTTGCAGCCATGGGATCCTGGGTAAGCAGAAATGGGAATCGGTGTTGTTTGGCAGATAATCCGTTGTCCCGCCTCGGGAGGGATGTGGGTATAGCACATGCCTTACTCCCCACTAATGATGCAAAGCATCCACCGGATAATGCTAAAAGCAGGTGTGAAATGTGTACAGCCCTATATCAGTGTCCAGTAGGCAAGTCCCATGGATGGACAAACGTACATCCAAGATGGCACCCATAACGGGAAACCTGGTGGAATTACACAGCTGCAGTAAGGCATAGCACAGGTAATACAGATAGGGACTACATTAGACATTCCCCATGCAAAGTACGACCGCCGTGGCGAATACCGTACACAGCTCTCAATCTGCCATCACCAAAATGGGGATCACTCCTTCCATAATGCAGAACAAATGGGTGACCTGTGGAACACATACCAATGGCACACTAACAACTTCAACTAGGAAGGTCATAGGATGGTTAAGCTATGGCGTTCCCACTTATAAAGAAGATCCTTTAATGAATTAATATGATTAATGTCAATTGACCATGGAATACACCTAATCAACATAAAATAACCGCTGGCACCTTATGGCACACAATCCAAAAACACATAGGTAGATGAAACAGTCAACGTAGAAATTGTCAAGGACAGTGCCCAAATGGTATAAAAAGGTTCCTTTATAGACAAGTAAGCGCTTTCACCCATAGGCTCCAGACTTACACATAACATAAAAGCATCCAGGCTTTAAATATCCCTCCTTACACTTTCATTGGTCAATTTCTCATCAAACAATGAACAATTAACCCCAGCATATAAAAGCAGACGCAATGTTAACTACACACACATATATTAACATCTTCAAAAACATCCCATTAAAACATGTATTATATGATATTGTACTATGCCTAATACTCATCAATCAAAAATCTAACAATATATATCGAAAATATGTATATTATATCAATGTAATACAGTGGTAAACAACGGAAAGAGTGGACTAATGGGTGTTAAATGTATAGCTGTACCTAAACTACATTCCTGTTATTTGGGTTTAAGCCACCTGCTTCCCAAAAGAGGCTCAATCTGTGCTACATCATTCAGCCCTGGTGTGTGGTCAACTCTCCACCTAATAATCCATCTCAATCCGCATTATAAAGTATAGTTGATAAGGTCCCCCCCTCTGGTATTAAAATCTAACCTTTGTAAAACACTGAATGTAAAAGTATGCCTCGTGATGTGCTCATAGCCGGTAGGCATAGGCCAATCCGGCTGCCCAGGGCACCGCACTAGCAGGGCCACCTTCTAGTAGGTATGTCATGTAGGTACACCAGGATGGGGCAACATGTGTTGTGGTGGTGGGCGCCATGGAGCCCTATCGCCCTAGGGCAGCAGTTGATCTAAGGCTGCTGCCATAGGGAGGTAGTACGGTCTGCAGGTATGTGCTGAAGTGCACATGAAACAGCAGTCTACAAGGATTACCCATAGTGGCGACACCTGCACAGACGGCTATAGAGCGACATACACATGACCATGCATGCAGCTCATATAGACATACACACATCATAAACAGGCAATTACAGACAAGGTTTATGGCGTGTACGGGTACAGTGTCAGTACAGCAAGGATAGCTGTCTGCCATGATATCCAGCAGATGTCTCTAGGGCGTGCTGGAATAATGGACGTTGCATGGACAATGAGTGGATATGCATCGTACCACAGTTCTATGTCTCAGCCTTGCAAATATGCGATACATGGGACAGACAGTTGTCCATGCAAGAGCAGCGCTATGGGCACAACATAAGTATGTATATACACATCGAGAGAGATACAGACGGACACATGTGGCAAGGCCGGGAGTGTAACGTACACAGCACCACCCACACCACAGCAGGGCGACGTAGAACAGCTATGGAGGTCGCCAACCACAGCAGACACACAGGCAGTCCACGGGGCGTCTCACCATCCACAAACACAGAGATGGTGGCAGGATATAAGTGTTCAGTGGAAACTCTAAAGCCAAAACCTATGAACCCATGCGGCTGTGAGCATAGAAACATACACACAGCTGGCAGGCATGGGGATTGACCTTACCCCCACCTACCCAACCGTATGACACAGGTATGGAACGCGCTACATGGACCACTGAACACAGCACGCGCCAGAGGCACACGCCTAGGTGGATGACAACATCCGTAAAGGAATAGACGCCGATAGCCAAGGTATGTGTTGCGAAGCGTCTAAAATAACTACTCTCTTCAGGGGCAGCTGTAAACACACACACACACACCCCACACACACACGAGGAAGGGCCGGCAGTTGAACCTACGCCTACCTACATGAACACACTACAGCATGATGCATTCACAGAACACGCTACTGGGATTATTGAGCACAGTGCTGTCGGAGGCATACTTCTAGGTGGGTGACATCATCCATAAAGGAATAGATGCCAATAGCCAAGGTATGTGTTGAGAAGCGACTAAAGGAACTATTCTCACCAAGGGCATCTGGAAACACACACACACACACACACACACACACACGGGGAAGGGCCGGGAGTTGAACCTACGCCTACCTACATGAACACACTACAGCATGATGCAGTTACAGAACGCGCTACCGAGATTACTGAGCAAAGCGCTGTCAGAGGCATACTGGGCGGGTGACATCATCCGTAAAGGAATAGCTGACAATAGCCAAGGTGTGTGTTGCGAAGCGTCTAAAAGCATGACCATCTGCAGAGGCAGCGAAACAGACACACACACACACAGGAAGGGCTGGGAGTTGATCTTACACCTACCTACATGAACACACTACAGCATGATACATTTTACAGAACGTGCTACCGGATTACTGAGCACAGTGCTGTCAGAGGCATACTTCTAGGCAGGTGACATCATCCGTAAAGGAATAGATGCCAATAGCCAAGGTATGTGTTGAGAAGCGACTACAGGAACTACTCTCTCACCAAGGGCATCTGGAAACACACACACACCTCACACACACACGGGAAGGGCCAGGAGTTGAACTTACACCTATCTACATGAACACACTACAGCATGATGCATTTACAGAATGCGCTATCAGGATTACTGAGCACAGTGCTGTCAGAGGCATACTTCTAGGCGGGTGACATCATCCGTAAAGGAATAGATGCCAATAGCCAAGGTATGTGTTGAGAAGCGACTAAAGGAACTACTCTCACCACGGGCATCTGGAAATACACACACACACACACACACACACACACGGGGAAGGGCCGGGAGTCGAACCTACGCCTACCTACATGAACACACTACAGCATGATGCAGTTACAGAACGCGCTACCGAGATTACTGAGCACAGCGCTGTCAGAGGCATACTTCTAGGCAGGTGACATCATCCGTAAAGGAATAGCTGACAATAGCCAAGGTGTGTGTTGCGAAGCGTCTAAAAGCATGACCATCTGCAGAGGCAGCCGGAAACACACACACACACCTCACACACACACGGGGAAGGGCTGAGAGTTGAACTTACACCTACCTACATGAACACACGACAGCATGATGCATTTACAGAACGCGCCACGGGATTACTGAGCACAGCGCTGTCAGAGGCATACTTAGCGGGTGACATCATCCGTAAAGGAATAGATGCCAATAGCCAAGGTATGTTGAAGTGACTAAAGGAACTACTCTCACCAAGGGCATCTGGAAACACACACACACACACCTCACACACACACACACAGGGAAGGGCCGGGAGTTGAACTTGCACCTACCTACATGAACACACTACAGCATGATGCATTTACAGAATGCGCTACCGGGATTACTGAGCACAGCACTGTCAGAGGCATACTTAGGCGGGTGACATCATACATAAAGGAATTGATGCCAATAGCCAAGGTATGTGTTGTGAAGCGACTAAAGGAACTACTCTCACCAAGGGCATCTGGAAACACACACCCAGGGAAGGGCCGGGAGTTGAACCTACGCCTACCTACATGAACACACTACAGCATGATGCATTTACAGAACGCGCTACAGAGATTACTGAACACAGCGCTGTCAGAGGCATACTTCTGAAGCGGGTGACATCATCCGTGAAGGAATAGCTGACAATAGCCAAGGTGTGTGTTGTGAAGCGCCTAAAAGCATGACCATCTGCAGAGGCAGCTGCAAACACACACACACACACTTCACACACACACGGGGAAGGGCTGGGAGTTGAACTTACACCTACCTACATGAACACACTACAGCATGATGCATTTACAGAACGCGCTACTGGGATTACTGAGCACAGTGCTGTCAGAGGCATACTTAGGCGGGTGACATCATCCAGAAGGAATAGATGCCAATAGCCAAGGTATGTGTTGAGAAGTTTACCAAAGGAACTACTCTCACCAAGGGCATCTGGAAACACACACACACACCGGGAAGGGCTGGGAGTTGAACTTACACCTACCTACATGAACACACTACAGCATGATGCATTTACAGAACGCGCTAACGGGATTACTGAGCACAGTGCTGTCAGAGGCATACTTCTAGGCGGGTGACATCATCCGTAAAGGAATAGATGCCAATAGCCAAGGTATGTGTTGAGAAGCGACTAAAGGAACTACTCTCACCAAGGGCATCTGGAAACACACACACACAGGGAAGGGCCGGGAGTCGAACCTACGTCTACCTACATGAACACACTACAGCATGATGCAGTTACAGAACGCGCTACCGAGATTACTGAGCACAGCGCTGTCAGAGGCATACTTCTAGGCGGGTGACATCATCCTTAAAGGAATAGCTGACAATAGCCAAGGTGTGTGTTGCCGCTAAAGCATGACCATCTGCAGAGGCAGCGGAAACACACACACGGGAAGGGCCAGGAGTTGAACTTACACCTACCTACATGAACACACTACAGCATGATGCATTTATAGAACGTGCTACTGGGATTACTGAGCACAGTGCTGTCAGAGGCATACTTTCTAGGTGGGTGACATCATCCGTAGGAATAGATGCCAATAGCCAAGGTATGTGTTGAGAAGCTTACCAAAGGAACTACTCACCAAGGGCATCTGAAACACACACACACCTCACATACACACGGGAAGGGCCGGGAGTTGAACTTACACCTACCTACATGAACACACTACAGCATGATGCATTTACAGAACGTGCTACCGGGATTACTGAGCAAAGCGCTGTCAGAGGCATACTTAGGCGGGTGACATCATCCGTAAAGGAATAGATGCCAATAGCCAAGGTATGTGTTGAGAAGCGACTAAAGGAACTACTCTCACCAAGGGCAGCTGGAAACATACACACACCTCACACACACACGGGGAAGGGCCGGGAGTTGAACTTACACCTACCTCCATGAACACACTACAGCATGATGCATTTACAGAACGTGCTACCGGGATTACTGAGCACAACGCTGTCAGAGGCATACTTCTAGGTGGGTGACATCATCCGTAAAGGAATAGATGCCAATAGCCAAGGTATGTGTTGAGAAGTGACTAAAGGAACTACTCTCACCAAGGGCATCTGGAAACACACACACACATGGGGAAGGGCTGGGAGTTGAACCTCCGCCTATCTACATGAACACACTACAGCATGATGCAGTTACAGAATGCGCTACTGAGATTACTGAGCACAGTGCTGTCAGAGGCATACTTCTAGGTGGGTGACATCATCCGTAAAGGAATAGCTGACAATAGCCAAGGTTTGTGTTGCGAAGCATCTAAAAGCATGACCATCTGCAGAGGCAGCTGGAAACACACACACACACACACACACACACGGGGAAGGGTCTGGAGTTGAACCTACGCCTACCTACATGAACACACTACAGCATGATGCATTTACAGAACACGCTACCGAGATTACTGAGCACAGCACTGTCAGGAGGTATACCCCTAGGTGGGTGATATCATCTGCAGAGGCAAGGCAGCCGATAGGGAATGAAGACAGAGTGCGCAGTCACACAGCATGTTACCATCCCAAGGTGGGCGTACAGTAACACGGTAGTGCTGCACTCGGGAATACCAACTAACTACAGAGCACAACATCACGACATGGATACGGGATGCACCACAGACAGTATACCCTATGAGAGGGCATCCGGCGTGCACGATGTAGGCAGCCATTGTGGCATATCATCCACATATGACTCACCTGGACGGTCACCATGGCTATGCAGGATGTCATTGGCCATGGCTACACGCCTAGTAGGAGACATTGGTGCCGACTGTAGTGTGTACCCCCGAATGGCGTACTGGCCATGCCCTCACACCTAGCGGTCGCGAAGAGGTAACATACATGTTCACGGGGTATCATCACAGTCGGGCGCGGTGTGCACTGTACTGTGTGTCCATCTACACAGCTGCTTACTGGGCATGCTCAGACACTTAGAATCTGCACAGTGCGGACATGCATACACATGGGGTGAAATCATGGAAGGCAGAATGTGGACCGTCGTGTGTGTCCACCCACACAACAGCAACCCGGCCATGCCACAGACGTGGCGGTTGCGAAGGGGAATCAGACATGCACACGGGGTATCAACACAGACGGGCGCGGTGTGCACTGTACTGTGTGTCCATCTACACAGCTGCTTACTGGGCATGCTCAGACACTTAGAATCTGCACAGTGCGGACATGCATACACATGGGGTGAAATCATGGAAGGCAGAATGTGGACCATCGTGTGTGTCCACCCACACAACAGTAACCTGGGCATGCTCACACACTTAGAATGTGCTACGCGCCGTCCGGCATGCAGACGGAGTGCGCACACCGCAAGTCATGGCCAGGTATACCAGTACACACGCACAGGGTGGACACACATGCAGTTACACGTACACACACAGATGACAGCACAGGCGTCACGGGTGCAGGCTGAAGATGTACACACTGCAGTGAACACTGTAGCTGCCATGCCAGCACCATGTCATCGGTGCAGCAGTATGCCTCACAGTCCAGCAACAGCATGTGACATATGTCCAGAAGTCTATGTGGTGGTGTACGTCCGTCATGCAGAGTACACATGTACTATCAATGACCCCACAGGTGTGATGTAGTCCACCCATATCGGTATACATGGACAGGTGTGCTCCACACATACCACGGGCCTAACACAGATATGATACATGACTGCAGCTGTACCACAGTGAAACAAAGTCTGGATATGTCATATATGTGATTGCCTGGCTGTGTGCATGGACTGCACACAGGACACATACGAAGCCTGTGATGTACCACATGCATAACACTGGCGTACGCGGTAATACACACACGAATGAAAGGTGGACACATGTCTGTGGTATGCACCCCCTACAGGGTGTAGTGGTGTTGACTGGGACACATACCCTTGTACAGTTTGCCTGTGACAGCTGTGATACCATACCACAGTCCATGTTCCATGTATGTCGACACACATGTCACAATGTAGCAATGCATACACACATGGCAACAGGGGATACATGTGACACGTGTACTGTGCATGGTGCAGCCATGCATGAGCTGTGTCCAATGTCCATAACACAGTTGCAACCCCCTACCACATGCATACCCATCATGGGGACCATCATATGATGGCATAGTAACAGCACGCATGGCGGTATGTGTGTACACCATGTGTTTAAACACCTGTCCACATGCATGTGTGCAGGTACTGGTCACAGGCGTGTCACACACCATCCTACCCTGCCATGTGCATACAGTCTGCTATGTCGCCTTTACATGACAGCGCTGCCATAATGCATACCCATCGGCCATGTGTCATCGACCATATGTCACATGGCCACTGTAACCCCTACCACCTCCCAAGTGCATATATTGGCACAGCTGCCAGATACAGTGGTGGTACGCAGGATGCACTACATACCGCAGCACGCCTGCACATATCCCATATAGTGGGTGTGGCATTCCTAGCACCAACATGTGTGCAGGAATGTGTGCCCATGTATGCCACAGATCGGGGGGACTATGTGCCACGTGCCACACATCACTGTACACCATGGTAGAGATCTGTACATACCTCAGTGTAAATGGATGCGGATGGTGCAGTACATGCAACACGTTGTCCCTCCGTGTAGACATGTGTGGTCACCATCATGTCAGTGTGTCAACATGTGTGTATGTCTGCTGCCTGTTGTGAGGGTGTATGCAGATATAGTGTTGTGACTGGACACTAACCACACAGGGTGACCATCCCGTACTGGTGCTGCATTGTACAGCCCTGTCAATGCCATACTTGTGAGCCTTACTGGCCACCTGTGCAAGACCGCCCCTGTGACATGGCGCGTGGGTGCATTGTATAGTGAGGGTGCTGACCACACAGGCAGGTGTCCCCATCTGCACACAATGGGGTATGTGCCATGGTGATGTACGCCCCGCAATTGCGGACATATTCCTGTACCGGTACAGCATCCAACTGCTGCACACCGTGCACCACAGCTGACAGGTGACACCTGCGGTCAGTTGCCAGCACACTGTGTACGACTCCTGCAGAATGTCACCATACCTGTACTGTGTCATGCCATGTATGTGATGTCTCTGTCCACCGTAGCCTGTGGCACCGACCACAGGCGTCAGGTGCAGTATATGTGTGGACATGTGCGTCATGTACCGTGTAAGCAATGTTACACTATATCTGGCTCCGTGCTCCACAGGTTTACATGTAGAACCTCTCTTCTTGCAATCTAAACTGTCTGTTCTCTATCACAAAAGTTCTGCACCTGCTCCCATAGTATTCCTACATAGGTAAAGTACATGTATACTAGATGGAGTACTACACTAGCCTAGAATCCCCTTGAGTACCCACTTCCCTATAGGTGCCTTCTGACCCAGTTACACAGCAAATGCATTCACATTCTCTGGCATGTCGAAGGGTCAATTGCTAGCGACCTCTCCTGTTCAGATGGTGAATCTGGGCGTCCTGGGCAATGTTACAGGTGCCTCATGGACACGGACAAGCCGCACCTCCCCCACTAAACATAATATATGTGAGAGATGCAACTATATAGCCAGACAGGGGGCTGAGCTCTCTCAAACCATGACCGGCAAGACAAAACGGGAGGGGAAGGACACCATGCACACCACAAACCCAGTGCCACATGTAACTATCACAAATGCTAAACAAACACATGAACACACTAAAACATACGTGGAGGCACTGTTAATACATGTAACGAACCTAACGAGGCCTCTGAAGCAGACACCCAAGCAACTGCCTCCACAAGACATAGGACATGCAACACATAGTTCTCAACGCCACTGTGCTAAACAGTCACAGCCCCAAAGGCCACACACAATGCCGGACACACTTGTAATGGGTGACGCCACAGCCAGACACACTGACGTCCCACCCACCAGACTGAACAAGGGAATGATCACAGTAGGCTGTCTGTCGGGCGCTGGAATCCGCCACATAACACACGCACACAGGTCACTCCGCATCATGTACAAGTATGACACGGTCATTGTCCATGCCGGTGTCAATGACCGGAGACATACCACCCTGGGATACATGAAAGGAGACATAGAGGGGCTCTCAGATTGTGTAGCCCAGGCCAGCATGTCCCTGACCCAGGGCAGTATCCCACCCTCATCATGTATGATGCCACTATACTGGCTCCAAATGATCACCCTTGATAATGTGCCTGGTTACCGGTGTCAGTCTGAGGGGATCCAGGTTCCTCTTGCCTTGGTTGACATGCTTGGCACGCCACGCCCCTTCGCAAGGGATGGCCCGCACCTGTCGCTCCTGGTCCTCAAGAGTTTGGCTAAGACTCCTGCCACCCCCACAGTGCCCACTGCAGGCAAGGCTGGAATGATAAACCTACCACCCTAGACTACAAATCTGGAGAGAAGAAAGGGTAATACTGCTCGGTGCCAGTAGTCTACGCCCAAGCTGCACGCCCTCAAATGCCCTCCTCAGTATGGAGGACATCGATGTCAGTGCTGTGACTGAAACATTGTTCAGGGCTCCTGAGAGCACCCCAGCACTATCGGTTCATACCTCATATCACGCATTCAGGACCATAACCCGGACCGAACACAGAAGGAGGGGGAGTCTCCATTTCCGTGACGGATACTCACACCTCCAGGTTGGCAGAAATGCACATAGCAGCAGGGACCATCCAGGTGCAATTAACCATGGGTAGGACTGCCCTACAGTTTGTTGCATGCTACAGACCACCCTCCCAAACCCAGGATACCCGCACAGCCTTCCTGAAGACACTGGGGAGTATGAATGCTCTCACAACACCATCATATTGGGTGACATCAACCACCCATACATAGAACGGGAACATTACCCAGGACACAACACCCTACACCAAAGGTTCCAGGTGTTCATACACCCGAATGCTGTGGAACAACCATGCACCATACCCACAAGGGGAGGAACTATACTAGTCCTGATCATCACACATGCTCCACACAGGATGTACATCCCTCAACGGTGAGGTCGGACCATATAGTGAACTCACTGGAGATCCGCATCCTGCACCCACCACCGGCAAGGGACACCACAGTGAAGACCTCCCCACAGTGAACCCCACATGTCATACGACTGGTGTGGTACCCTACAAGGCCTCCATGCCAGTGGTAAACACAGGCCACGCTGCTGAAACCCTTAGAAATGCCTTCTATGAGCACCCCCAGGAATGTCTGGATCAAGCGATCTTTGATAACATCAGGACCTTGTCCACCAAAGGCAGGCACATGGTCTGGTGGACCCCAGCCATTAACAAACCGTACAACAAGAGGTGAAAGCTACTACATGACAGAGCAATATCACTACCAGGGAAGGCATCACTGATTAATACTGGCGTTAACATACGATCACTCATACAATCATCCAAGGCCGCCTGTGGGACTGGACTTGCAAAGGACACATAAGACAACCATAAGGCCTTCCTTAGCTATGGTAGGAACATGGGTGGAAGCACACAGTTATGCTCGGAATTAGTCCAGAATGGTACAATGATCACTGAACCCACAGACATTGCCAACAAACTGGCAGACAGGTTCCGTGCATACATCTAACCTCCTCCACCCCCAAGAGGGACATATCTATCCCACCAGAGTCTAGCCTCCCAAACATCTCAAATGCCCAGGTGAGAGCTGATATCTGTAAAGCAGTGAACACAGCATCAATGGGACCAGATGGTGTCCCCGGCTGTGTGCTACACTACCTCAATGAGGGCCTCACCCCGCACATAAGGCTGCTGTTTAATCATAGCCTTACTACAGGCTACGTACCCGATGGATGGCATACGGCAACTGTGCTCCCACTCCACCAAGGTAGTGCTCCTATGGACTCTGTACATCCCTGCCCTATAAGCTTGACAAGCCTTGTCTGCAAAGCTATGGAGGGGTCCATAATGGAGCCCATAAAGAAAGACATTGGGGAATGACAAATACTGGAACATACCCACATCGGCTTAGTCAAGGGCAGATCCTGCCTCCCGAACCTGATCGACCTGTTTGGAGGAGTCACTAAGGCCATTGATGGGGGTACGTCGGTTTGCACAGAGTACCGTGACCTGGCAACAGCGTTTGAACCACACTCCACGTGGGCATCATAGAAAGGCTCACCAGCGTAGATGTAGAGACATATGTCACATGATGGTTTGCCAACCGGATGGGGGTCAAAACCCACAGGGTTAGTGTTCCTGGTGCCATGTCAGACTCCAAGCTGGTCCCAAGTGGTGGCCCACAGGGCTCAGTCCTGGGCCCCCTCCTGTTCGGCATTCAACTTTCCGACGTGCATGCAAACATAGGGGGATTGTGGCAGACAAGGTATGCAGATGACTGCAAACCGGCCACCATACTCAACACCCCTTCAGACGCGGACATCCACCTGAGGTCTCATAGAAATGGATACCTGGTGCCAGAGCCATGGCCTGAAGCTACATGCCAGGGAAGGTATAGACCTACCCTTTGGGAAAGACATGTTCACCCCGAATTACCACATAGGTGGTAATCCATTAAACATGGTGGACGTGATCATGGACAGGGGTAGCAAACCTGTTGGTAACCTCTCTTGACACTCACATTGCCAATGTGGTTGGGAAGACATTCCACTGTGCCCACCTGGTCATGAAGGGATTCACATCCACATCAGGGGAGGTCATTGTACCCCTGTACTCTTCACGCATCAGACCAATGATTGGGTACAACGCCACATTTGGAATGTACCTAACCTGACACCTGCAGCACTTGGAAGGACCTCAAACATTCCACAACACAGGGATAAAGGTGCTGAGACATATGTCACACGCTGCCCGACTGAGGGGAATCCGGCTGTATACCTTCCCATACCGTCTGCTCTGAGGTGATCTGTGCCTGACATACACGGCCATGTCCGACCTGGGTGTCATGGACATGTTCCACCTCCTAGGATCCAAACAACCACGGGCACAGGAGCAACTGACAGAAACCTCAACACGGACATAAATAGGATGTGCTGGAGGGACAGGTTCATCGCCCAGAGACTCCCTACACCATGGAACAGATTCCCAGCCCTTGCGAAGCAGAGCCCCTCACTGACTCTGTCCAAGAGTAATCCTGAAGTGTGGATGGGAGTTCGTAGGTATGCCCCAGGCATCATCTCTGTGTCACTGCTGGACAGAGGGACAGCAGACCAATGGATATAGTATCCTCATCCTAAGGGGTGGTGAAGGCCACGCATACTCTGGCTAGGCTTACACATGCTGTAGGGCACATAGCCTGGTATGTACCTATGCACCTATGTACCTATGTAGGTGTCCAGGCAGGTTGCGGGTACCTGTGGTATGCTGATATTGCCAGATTTGCCTGTGGGTAACCCACAGCTACACGTGGGGGACTGATAACAGTGCTCCCAGTAGGCACATGCAAGTACACCATATGAGGCATACAGGTTAACAGAACCAACATGGTGCTACACATGTAACCATCACACATACCCTGTACACAGCTCAATGTATGCTGCACCTGCACTACATGGTATGTCTGCTGCATGATGACAGTACCCAACCCATGTCACATACACACCTGTCACTTGTCATACACAACCACTGCAACATACACATCACACACTATGCGTACACAGGTATCACATACACCTCTCACTAACTTGTCCACCCTGTGCATCAGAATATATTTGCATAACTGTGCACCGATGGTGTGGATGACAGTGATGCGGCAGAGGCTTCATCATATGCACAGGGTGATATGTGTGCCAGGGGCATAGGCTGTACCAATGGATGACATCATGTGTGTGTGTAAGGGCCGGTGCATTTACTGGGCATGACTGTGCAGAATGCATGTGGATGTGGTGGAGCCCTACAGTTGTGTCTGCTGTTTGTGGGTATGTGTGTACACAGTTCAGCCATCTGTGATGCCTACATGGGGTATACTTGGCAGCCCCAGACTGTACAGTGCAGGTTGTACGGCTCACTGTGTCCGTCTGCGGCCATGTGACCCGTGCCTGCCTGGGGTCGCACGGGCACTACCGAGTAGAGGTGTGGAATGGCCACTCTCCGATGACACATGTCCGCTGGAACCTTGTCCACACTGGGACCGGCCAGGGCCATGTCCACGTGGCCTGCTGTGGCCTGGTGTGGTTGGTGTAGCACCAGCTGCACTGCTGCTGCTACCAGCACAGTGTGAGTGGGCATGAGAGGTGGCAGGCACACGTCGACCTACGCTAGGTGGTGTTGCTGGCCTACGGCCACATGTCCTATGCCTCACCCCTACCAGGTGTTCCAGCACAGACAGCTCACGCTCGCGGATTGACATGCCTTGGTCGAGGATTCCAACCATCTCACCTAATCGCCTATCCAGAACATTAGCAATCTGCTGTTGAGCATTCGCCAATGACTGGATGTTCTCATTTAGGGAATGGATTGCAGCCCTCTGCAGCCTCTGCCCTTCTTGGTTCTGCTGTTCAGCACGTGCCTGTGCCGCCATTACAGTCTGGAACATGCGTCTGGTGATACCAGCTGCTGCACCCTGTACAGCAGGTGCATGTCTGCCAGAGGTCCTCCTACGAGCAGCACCAGCCACATGCCTGTGTGGCACATCACCAGACATTACACTGGCAACATGGTGTGTACCCGCACCTTCTGTAGCCACCACACATTCCTGCTCAATGCCAACAGACGCTGACTGTCCTTCCTCTATGGGCAACGGTGATGTGGTATGTGTCGGCATCAGAACTGTGTGCGGAGATGAAGGGGACATAGGTGGGATGGTAACCAATGGCACAGCTTCTGCCCCTGACAACCCTGCCTGTGCCTCATGCATATGGTCATCACCACTAGTATCTGTGGGGACACTAGCATCAGATGGACCGCAGGAGGGGAAAGCACCTACACCACCTGTGAATATAAAGACATACTGTAAGATACATTACACACATGCAGATACACACGCAGACACACACACACACGCAGACACACACATGAACACACACACACACACACACAGATACACACACGCACGCAGACACACACACACAGACACACACACACGCTGACACACACACGCAGACACACACACATGCAGACACATCATGCATGTGATATTGCAAATGGCATGCAGCATTCCCACACCACAGCTCAGTGAATGCAGGCCAGACATTAATAGTGGTAGTATGCATACTGCCCTGGGGTGCACACTACATCAAGCAGGTGTCATTTCAGTAGGCATGCTGTGCACACATTCATGGTAGTTTGCATGCATCACCGTGATACACCGTGTGGCCACAGGCAGGTTAACAGTACACATGGCTGGCGTCACTTTGACATGTACTCCGCCAACATGTGCGATAACATGTGGACATGTGACAATGGTGTCCCACCACATGCACCGCATCATACAGGACGTCACAGTGCAGTGTTATGTGTACAGGCTACAGATAGAATGCATGTGTAACAAAGATGTCTGTGCAGGTGTGGTTGGTGTGAGCCGTGTACGTAGCTATAGAGTGGGGAGTACAGGCACTGTGCCACTGCATGGCAGCAGGACACAGGTATGTTTCTGTGCGATGCATACCATGGACGCATTGCATTGCCATGTCTGCAACACAGTCATGCTGTTCCACAGCACGTATATGGTAGACATTGGTGGCACCTCCAGTGGCTGCTGACAGGCATTCCGGTTGTCTGGTGTACCACATCAAATGTATAGGTGGTCCACTACAGCTATGATCGCACTGTGTGTGGACAATGTGCAATGGTGTCTATCCACTCCAGATGTACTGTGTGGCAACATGCCTGTAGGTATCACCCATGGCCATGTTTGACTGGGTCATGGACAATTGTGTGTGATGGGCATCGTGTACCCATCCCTGTGGTGACCCATGTGACATACACCCATACAAGTCTGAGGTGTCACAATCCAGAGGCCTATGCAGACAGTGTGGATGTCTGCTATGTCGGGTGTAGGTCATGTCATGGTGTGACAATATTGCAGACAGAACACCATGTGCGTGGGACATGTCATGTGCCATGTCACAACGTGTGCACACAATGCAGGGGCATATGTCACATTGGTAACACCTGTGTGCTGGCCAGATCACAGCTCACTATGTGGTACTGTGTGCATACCACAAATGGCATTCCAATGCATACTACATATGCAGCCATTGTAGAACACCTCCACCATTGTATGCATAGCTGACTGCACATATCACACCGAGAGGTTCTGTGGTTTCATGCCGGTGTATACTAACGGTTGTCTCTACTGTACATGGGTGGCGTGTGTGTCAGGTGGTGCAACCTGTATACCGTGGCTGGGTGGAACCCAGGTGTGCATGTCATACCTGGCCACATGTCGTATATCTATACACCGTAACATGCCTGTTACTAACAACAGTCTCACCTGCGATGGACCCATGGCTGTGCAACACACCAGAGGTACCTGTATAGGGGCGACACAACAGTATAAACATTATCCATGAATGTAGCCACAGTAAGCACTGTGCATGTCACATCATGTACCTGTGTGGTAGCATGTGTTATGCACATGTCTGCAAACACAACATAGCATACTGTAGTATGCGGCTTGTGTGGCCATATACCTGGCATGTGTTGGTACATTATGTGGTGTACTGTGACACCCACACCTATGTCAGTTATCATACACATATGCAAGACTGACTTACCAGGCAGCTCCAGGCTCGTTGGTTGGGAGACACCCACCTCCACGATGGCAGCGAGTGCTTCTGCATGATGTTCCCTGGGTGTCCCCAGACTGGCCAGGAGCTCCTCCGTGTGTGTGAGTGGGTGCTGGGTTGGTGGCCCACCACCTGTTCCACCTTGTTCTCTGGCGATTGCGGCAGCACGCTGTTTCGCGTGCCATATTAGGTCCTTGCAGTGTCGGCGTATCTGCTGGTAGGTGCAGTTGTTGCCACCCACGTCGTTCACCCTCCTGCGCATATCCTGCCACACGTCATCCCGCTGCTGTGCTTGCTGTGGAACATGGCTGAATAGCAGGTCATGGTTGTCATGGAGCAACGGTATGATTACGTCATCCTCCTGGCGGCTGAAGGCTGGCAGCCGTGAACGTGGCATTATCTGTAAGACATAATGATGGTGACAGGTCACATTTACACTGATGTACTGGCATACCGCTGGACATACATTGCTATGACATGTATGACATCTGCACAGTAATCTCTGTGATGCATCATGGCACTAACACAGCTGACGTGTTGCTGTCACACTGTTGAGCAGCAGGTATCATATCATATCTGTGTGTCAACTCATCACACTGTACACACACCATGTTGATGGTAACCTGCTGTGGACATGTGTACCTGCCCGCACCTGTGTTCATACCAGTTGGCACATGTCCCAATGTGCACACAGTTCTACTGTTCACCTGGATGCTGTGTATATGTCACTAGGCATCACGAACGCAGCCATTATGGATGTCAGCGGTGGCACTGCACACATACACGTGGACACCTGTACATGCATGTGTTGTGCCATGTACATCTACACAGCACTGTACAGGTGTTGGACAACCTGCCACGGCTCACCTGTATTGCACATGTGATACACATGGGACATTGTGTAATCATATGACATTAGCAGGGATGGTCATACATAGCATGTGCGTGCACACGTTGTACACGCCAACACACAGCACCTGTGACACCACAAGGTGCATCAGTGCCACATTACTGCTCTGGACGGTTGATAGTGCAAGTGCCATTTGGCCATCGCACCATGTATGACTGTGATAGCGTGCAGCCTTGCTGGACAGGGCTGCATGGTATGACAGGGTATGTCACATACATGGCACAGGGATGTGTCCCACCTGGGGGGTACTGATATTGGGAGGGTGGCTGTCCATTCCATATGTCATTGCTATGTGTATATGGACATTACACATGTCTGTCATCATGGTGTGGACAATGGCCTTCTGCAAGGTAGGCAGCATGCTGCTTGGTGGGGGTGTGTATGGTGCATGCTGGTATCGCACATCCATGCATGCACATTACCCCTGACAGGTGCTATGTGCTGTGGTATTGTTCAACACAGTGCTGTATGTGCCCACACTGATATCCCGTGCACATGGATGGTAGCCTGGCCTGACATGGGTACCACATATGTCTACATCCAGTGCCTGCTGCCACCGCCATGTCAGCAGGTGCACCACAGCACCATCCCTCCCACAGGGACCGTGGTGTTGGGCACAGCATAGGTATCCATGTATGGGGACAGGGATGTTCACATAGCGGGGACACTGATGGTATCATCCATCGGACCATACACGTATGGCGCACTTCACACACCCAGCCCATTCAGTATGTTGTTCGCAACACTGACACAGCTATACTGCTAGGCCAGGGAAATTCCCAGCCGTACATACACAGATGCATGAACATCTGTCTGTGGCATAGGCTACAATGATGGTGGGGTTCAACACATAACGTGTTTGAGTGTGGCTGGCGCAGATGTTCTGTGCACGTGTCTACACGGTAAACCTATTCTACAGTAGCCAGCGGTGATGTGCTGTGCACATGTCAATGCTGCACATTATGTTGGTGTCTGTCTGTCAACAGGCCAGTGGTGGAACACACAGGGGTATTAGTGATCAAATATGCAAGCCGCCCTGTACAGCTGTACTGCTAACATCTCAGGTGCTAATGTGTCATGGACATGCACACCTTACCCGGACAGGTGGTAGTGGGTTGCCACCCGTACCCATCTCCTCTTGTGGGTTACTATGTTCCAACACACTGTTTGTATTGTATGTTCAGGCTATGCACCTGTGTGGGACATGTGGGCATGCAATGCACTACTGCATACCTTTGCACCCATTGCACAACATGTCACACAGGTACACTGGCAGCCATACACTTCACAGCTTGATGACGGTACAACAGGTGTTGTACACACATAACACATATCCTGTGGGACATGGTCATATGTACAGGCATGTCCAACAGTCACGTACCACTGCTACCCCTATATGATGGATATGCAGTACATGTGGCGGTACAGCAACTGTCACATGTAGTCGTGCAATGCCCCCCCTACCTGCATGGTGTGGTACTGCCTGTGGGGGATATGCGTCTGCATCCATGCTGTGCCCATAGCTGACAGTTGTACATCGATATGTGCAACATACCTCATTTGGTATTCTCATGGGTGCATGTTCAACATGGCTCCACATTGTTTGTGTCTGTCACACAGTCATTGTTGTACATGGTTTACATGCCAGCCATGGCTTACTGTATGTGATTCCATGTACTTCATTGGGATACCATCATTATACATTATAACAGCATATTCCAGCCATCATATAGCCTTCCTAGATGACACTGTTAGCCAGCCAGTAGTAGGTGTTCTTCCATCTGCACATAGGTCACACAGTACCAAGGCGGCTGACACCCATTCTGGGGACAAGGTGCTGACAGCTGTGGATGGGTGTGATGCTGTCAACAACTGTGACTGCACCTGATGGTCACGTCTGGATGGGTAACATTCACAACACACACCTACCTTCACGTAGTAACACATCATCTACAACAATGGACATTCCTGCCAGAACAATGTGTGCAGTATGTCTGTATGACCACCGTAGGCACCACTGGTGGCCCCCAGCATGGCAGCCAACAGCACCGGTGTATATCCCGTGGAACCATGGGTTACACCATTCACAACACACCTGTCTCAGATGACCCTGTTGTGGATCACAGTGCAGTTCCACACATCATGTTACAGTATGCATCATGCACTGATATGTTGCAGATGTGTGAACAGCTGTGCAACTCAACATATGCACACATGACACATCACCTGGTACAACATATCCCTCATACAACGTGTTATTGTGACCGCCCTGTGATGGCATTACACAGGCTTCGTGTACTGGGACGTGTGATGGCTCACCAGTATATTCACCCTCTGGGTGTGTGTCTAGCCAAGTGTACAGTAGGCAGTGGTCTGAACACAGGGACACTGTACATTGACCTACTGTGTCACTGCAACTGTTGCCTATGCTCATACTGTACTTATACAGGCATGTGGTATCTGACCACTATGACAGTCCTGGTCGACCACACTGTTGGGGCACACATGACCTGCGGCCATCTACCTGGGGTGTGGAGCACACATGTACATCTTCACATGCTATACTGCCTCTGTGGCAGTGTCACATGACTGTCTCCAGCAGGGCTGTAACAGGCAGGCACGGCATGGGGTCATGTGGGACAATGCTTGCACCTTCCACTGTGCTGCACACAAGCAAGGCACACACACTAGTGCACCACTCACATTTATCTGCAGTGACTGGGACCTGCCTCCATGCTCTGCGCAGCACGCCTGCAAGTACAGATTGTACATGGATCGTACCTCCCAGGCACATACCTGGACTGCAACACACAGGTGAGGGGATCACACATCACACAGTGTTCTGCACACATCCTGGATATTTGCCAAACACAATGCATCATAGGTGCTCAATGTGCAGATACCCATGTTTGTAACTGCTAGACACATTGTAACACGCAACATAGTTTACTTTGTACACCACAGGTTACATGCTGTCTGTGTTGTTACACTGTACATTGGGCCTCGGACAGCTGCCACTGCCATGTGCTGACAGCAACCCACACTTCCCTAGAATGGACACCCATGTACCTACACATGCTTGAGGCATGCACTCCACCCAGCTGGATGACACATTACACAACACATACCATACCTACACTACCCTCAGCATGCACAATACCTCCATGTGTCTGGTGTGTTAAACCTGGGGTTATCCCCCCTTTGGTGGATGAACACATATGCTTCACAGCCCTGCTAGCCACACCCTGGACACACACCCATCGCAGCATACACGGAACATGTGTACTACAGCCAGTACTACTGACATCTGCTGACAGCAGTTGTTGATGGCATGACACCCGGGCAGATGGACAGTGTACATACATATGCTGACACATACCACAGTGCACTTCTGTAGCATGTACACAATGGTGGGGACCATGCTATTCCACACAGAGACGTGGTGGTACTGACCTTTTCACAGACGCCACTGTGGTGGTCATGTTCCATGCACATCTGATGTATGGGCACATGTGCAGGCTGTTGCATGGTGGTGTATATTCACATGTGTGGGGTGCATCACTTGTCAGCCATGGTGGGTCCTCGTGGTCCATCACATGCTCCAAGGCTAGCTACCTACACATGACTGCCGCACATTGCAGTGTGGGGCCTCAGGCAGTGTGGTGGTATGTCTGTGTTGTTTGGCTACATCCACATTCAATGTCACATACAATTGTCACCCAGGCATTGCAGACCGTGATAATGTTGGCAACATGCCAGGCAATGGTGTACTTACCAACAATACACACTCTCACTCACTACAGGGTTGCAATCCATACATGGACATTGTAGTGTCCCTGTGGACACATACATGGTACTGACATGCACACATTATGTCCTGGGACACTGGCCCAATGTCACCTTCCGATGTCCCTAGCTGTTATGTCCCGCCAACCTGTTTGGTATGTGTCTCCACACCAGCCCACTATATTCACTGCTAGCCTGTTGTCAGACATTGTGTACCTTGACCACCGCACAGCCGCATCTATCGCACTACCCATGGGTGTCACTGCATTGCACGTGTGGCACTGCATTCATACACCCATGACTGGACTGTTTTGTATGGCACTGGGGCACATCCTCACAAACGTGCTTCACGCACACATTAATGGCCTACATGCCTTTCCTGGCACCCTTGTTGGGCTTCTGTGTGCCACAGCACGCCACGTACACATGCTGGCCACCTGTCGTACCATTGCATGGGGGGTTGGGGTGGTACAGAGGGCAACAAATCAGACGTTGTCCTCACATTGCCCTTCAGCACCATTCCAAGTTCTGGTATTGGCAATATACACATCCACCTGCACATCATACCCTGTGTCTCAGGATGTTAGGCTATATGACTCCTGGACAGGACACACAGTGGTGCAAGCATATCATACTACCTACTACATGTCAGGTACATATGGCATTAAACAGTCCTCACTCATGGCGCCCTCATGTTCACTATTGGCTTACATACACAACATGCTGTCACAGAGTACTGTCCATGCCTAGATATCCCACATCTACATACCTGGCGCCATTATAGCTCCACCAGCTCATACCGATAATGACCATACGGGTGTCAGTGTGGCACATACATCATGTGGGTGTCATGGCATCAGGATGCATGACACATGGTGCATGCACATCACCTTTGCATAGCAACATTCACCCAGTGACTATCACATGGATACTGGCCCCGTACATGCATATCACATTGTACATGTTTGCTGTACACACAGATGCCCCACACGGTCCTGTGGTTACCATATTCCACTGTGGCATGGATACACTTCTGCAGGGCCACACCTATCTGTTCTGTGTGTGATGCTGGTACATAGGTAGCCATTGTACCTGTGGCATTCGCACATCTATACACGGTCAAGGGTACAATACCACATTCATGGTGTACCTTCCACAACAGCTACGACTTTACATGGCACAGCATTGTCATGCCACGATGTGTACCAGTCTCGGACAGTTTACATATGCAGCTGACAGACGGAAAACACATCTGTACACATCTGCATACCACATACACAGGGGTGTCTTCTGCTCTGACACAGACCATGTCCTCCGCATTACTGATGCATATACTCCTCATACATGACAATTGCAGTGGGCAGTGTGAACGGACTGCTCATGGATATGTGCACACATGCCACACTGCATGGGCTGGGCTTCTGTGTTACTTCCGCAGACACAACACACACCATGCTGTGGAACATAGGTCCTGTGCACATCCCACAGGGACACACAGTGGCACTGTTCATGTGATAGCTCCCTTGCTGTTTGAGTGACATGTAGTCATGGTACCACCACAGCAGCAGTACTGTGTAAGCATGCAGTTGACACCCACCTCTGCTGTTCACTGGACACTACCATGTGGAGGTGACACTACTGTATACACTGCACATTTGTTTACACATGGACCTGCCAGACCTCATTGTTGCCCACAATGCACCTGCTACAGATCGTTTGGGCATGGTTACCTGGTGTTCCTTCCATTTCAGATGGCTATGATGCTACTACTCTGTCCCATACCTACAGGCCATATGTATCCTGCTATTGTACATACCAATAGGCAATACCTCCATTATGCATGATATGCCTGTGATACTGTGTATAATGTCTGTCATATCCACCATGACAGCTTTACATTACACATAGTTGACATAGTATCCCCTACTGCAAGGCATACGTGCACGTCGGGTGCACATTACGTATGACATCGACGGTATATGCCCATACACATGTGTGCTGTGACAGTATACATACATGTCCTATCCCCTGCTATGGCACTTCCTTGTTGGACATCCACTGCCAGCATCGGCATGTGGTCTGGCATTGTTCTCTCTTATGCCCCCCTGTGGCAGCCCTTGTGGTGTCTCGGCTGTGTACATGATGTCCCACTGCTGTGCACACGGTGTCCACAGTCGTTGGTATGCTCAGCAGGATAGCACTACATAACCACCTTTCAACACTCTCTGCATTATGGACAAGTATCATTACTTACAAACACCATTCCCATACAGTACTGCTTCGGTACGTACATCATCGTTACACACCCGTACATATCGTGTGTTCTACATACCTTGTCGGTGTTTCGTTCCGTTTTTCGTTCCGTGTATCGTTATTCGTATTTATCACTCTTTCCGTTGTACACTGCTGGTTCGGTATGAGCATACAGTTTGAATATCCTGGGAGTCATCCTTATATCCGTCGATACCTGCAACATGTGGGTTCATCCCACCAATTGCTGTTCCTCAGTGTGTAATTGTGCGCATATCACCTGTGCATCTACTCCATCCGGACATTACGCGTCGTAACTGGGGTATGGTTGGATTCCTCACCTGGGCATTGCCTATTTGCCCTACCTTCGTGGAGATGGTCTGTATTGTGTTATGTTATGTGTAACTGCAGCCGCTATGTGTGGTGACAGGTACATTTCGCAGTGGTGTTGGCCGTGGATTGTGTGTGTTGGGTATGGTATTAGGTTCGACATGTGGGTGTCCCTGTCCTGATGGCGTCTGTTGATGGCGTTTTGCATTCAGATGTGTAACATAGCTGTTGTATTCCTTTGAACAACGCATGCAAGTATGCATCCGCTGTTGATTGTGTTTCCCACGTGAGATGTATCGGTTATGCAGATGTCATTGACTGCCTGTATGTTTGTGCTGCTATTATGGCTTGTATCCCTTTAATATGTACGATGGGGAATATCGAAGGTTGTAGGTGACGGTTACGGGTTGTGGGCCTTGCATCTCTACATACACGGTATGGTTGTCTGTGTGCTCCATCCCTGCCTGGGGAGTTGACAGTTAATTGTCTGTTGGTCTGGGAGTGTAGGTTATGTTGTTGTCATGTGGTGTTGGTATCGCCTGCATCTGTGCTTCATGCATGTATTCCTCCATCACATCTGTGGTATATCAGCGGTTGTTTGTACGTGACGACTATCCCTTGTCATTCTGTCCCAGATATTTACAGTGATTGTGGTCCTGTACTTGGGATGGCCTGTTTGCCAGTGGTTGCCACCTATTCAGGTGGGGATTGCTTGTTTGACACTTGTAGAACACACAGCGGTGTTTACGGGCCGATACGTGGCCACGGTCAGTAGCGAGGTAGCACATACGTATTTCCGCGGTACATACCTATTGCTGTGTGACTTTGCCGATGTATCGTTTTGCAATTAGCATATCGGTGTCATACATACGGTCATGATTAGTACATACGTCCTTTCCATTTCCTGTGGGGTATATTCCTGTGCTACGTTCTGGGACATTGTCACTTTGCATTGTTATACGTCGCCACACGCCTAGCCAGGGTGGGGCTCTCACTACTACTTTGGGACTACTGGTGTACATATGCCTGTGGCTAGTGTACTGTATGCCTACACATATTATTCCACTTTGCCTCTAACATGGCATCAACATACACATATTACAGAGACACACACATATTACATTCGCACAGCGACACACATGGCACCCTCTCCGCACACATACACATACTACGGCAGTCACGGGGACGTTTGCACACAGTACCTGCGAGGGCCGCATCACCGGCGGCGGTGTCTACCTCCCCCCTCATATCATCATAGTATTACCCGCGCATGTACTGTTACTGTACTGTGGCCTGGCGATCATTCCGACTCGCGGTTATGCATTTTGGTATGTTGACCTTTCCATGGTTAGCGGTATCCTCTTCTGTTAAACCTCCCGGATGCTCAGGTTGTCGTTTCACTATGTATACTATGTACAGATATCGCGTGTTACATCTCTGTCACCTTACATCCCTCTGATTCCCTGTCTTACCTGTAGTACTTCTATGTATATGTGTACATATATTTCTATATATGTAATGATATCTATCTACATATATGTATATGCACATATATACATGTTTATATGTATACACCTTGCGGCGAATGTGGCAGCATACAACAACGCCGTCTGCTGTAGGACCCGCGTACAGTTCAGGTGTTGCCGTTCCATGCTCCGCTGGCTGTTGGGTGTACAGTGTTTGGGTGCTGCCTATGTTGGAGTCACACATGGGGCCACCCATACGGTACACTTTACGGGTGGTCATGTTTGTGTGCCGTCAATTTCACTGTGTGTGCAGGTAGGGAGGTGTCAGTCCATGGGGCCTACGCTGTCAGAGTATGTGCTATATGTTCCCTCTTTGCCAGGGCATAGGCATATTGGGTACGCCTCCGTCTGCCTACTGGGGCTGGCACAGTGTGTTCATGGTCCTGAACCCTCTGTGCCTGGACTGGCCTTGGCAGTTGTGGTGGGCTTTGTGGCCCTTCACCATTATGTCCCTGCAGCAGCTGCTTCCACAGGATCATATTATATAGCATGGCACATACTATGAATATGTGGGCACATGTGCCTGGAGAGTACTGCAGGGCTCCACCAGATGTATCCAAGCACCGGAACCGTGATTTCAGCATCCCAAACACACGCTCTATGATTATTCTGGTTTGTGCGTGTGCCTCTTTATGGCGTTCTTGCATGTGTGTGTGTGCATTTCTGATGGGAGTCATCATCCATGGCTCCAGTGCATAGCCAGCATCTCCCACAAGGTGGCCTTGTGGGATGTCCCCCCTGGCGAATACCTGGTACAGCTGTGAGGCATGCCAGATATGGGAGTCGTGGTAGCTTCCAGGGCTGCCAGCACACACATCCATGATAATGCCCTGCGCATTGCACATGACCTGGCAATTGATGGAGGGAAATCCCTTGCGGTTTATGTAGCGTCTACCCTGTTCCCCAGGTGGTGACTTGATTTGTATGTGCGTACAGTCTATCGCACCTAGTACCTCCGGGTATTGTGCGACACGGTGGAAGTGGCACATATTGCTAGCCAACTTCTCCTGAGATCTGGGGAAGTATATATGCTCATTGGCATGTGGTAACATGGCATCCAGAAACTGCTGTAGTACCCTGGATGCTGATGCCTGTGAGATGCCCATTATATCCCCAGTTGGCCTTTGAAAGGTACCTGTGGCCAGTATTCACAAGCTTACACATACCTTTGTGTCCACTGGGATGGGCTCCCCTCTGTTGTTTCTTGTTCTCAGGCGTGGCCGGCACAGCTCCACTATTTGCTGTAATGTGTCCCTATCCACCCTGTAACGCTCTACTATCTCCAGGTCTTGTAGCCCCTGGTATGTTACCCTTGGTCTGAACACTCTCCTTCTCCTCTGAGGCCTACGGTAGTTGTCGGCATCCTCCTCCACAACTCCGTCTGTCTCTAACACATGCTGATGGATCACGACCACGGCAGCACCCAACATGTACATTTTAAAAGTTCCCCATGTGTTTACACCTATGGTGCGGCATTTGGGAATACACGGCTGTGTGTTGTGTGCATTCACACTTTATACTGTTGTGCTGTACACCCGGTGATGTCATAGGGTGTGTCTGTGCGGCCGTATCTGGGGATTATCTTCCGTGTTTTACCGTTGGCACTGCAACGCTGTTGCCTTTGGTGTTGCATTACTCTTGCCTGCAATGGATTACCTTTCAACCTTCCCTTACTGTTTCTGCACGTTGCACCTACTATTTCCTGGCATGCATCCTACAGAGCCCTGTCATGTGTAGTTTCTGGGACATGGCATATCGTGCGTTTTGTGTGCCGCTGCCTGTCTGCTTGGCTCTGCTGTGTCAGGTCTTCACTCTTTGCACTCTGCTACCTCCCCTACTTTCTTTGCATTCATATGCCTTCCCTATCCCGTTTTGCAGGTTTCTGCATGCAGAGTTGTCAGCTGCCGCCGATTGGCCTTCGTGGGTTGATTAGTGTTGATTGCTCATTACTACTCCAATTACACTGCTTCCACATTTCCTCATATTCTCAACATCACCTTCCTGTTTCCGATGTTATTTGCGGGGCGAGCATCACATGACTGGGTTAAGGGAACGTAGTCATCCTCGTGCACATGCACCTCTGTGCGCATTGTGTGCTCTCAGCTCAACTATTTCCCCACACGCCGGTCCTGCAGCTGTGATGTGCAATGTACAGCCCAGGTTTGCTGAGCTCCAATGTGCTTCCTCCTACAGTGGCACACCCCTCTGCAGGTGACATGTATTCCCTCTGAGCCACTCCTCGGTGTATTACCGCTGTGCCGTTTGGTACAGCCTTACGCTGGCGGGGGTTTTGCGATTCAGTATTATCTGCCTCATTTGCATGGCATTGACTACTAATTCGTAGTTACCACGGCGAACACTGCCGCGAGTCCTTGGCAACCCTTGCACCGTGGTTGTGGCTTTCCATGCATACCATAGTGTATTGTGGCTGTGAAGCTGATGTGTATTACGCTGCTGTTTTATAACATTGTCATATTATTACATTGTTTTGCACCTTCCGCAGACATGTCCTGGGGTTCTGCTGTGAGTTTCTGTGGACATACCATTTATGTTATTATTTACATGTTGTGCATGTTTTCTTTTGACATTCTCTGTGTCTTTCGCCATTGGCATATGGCAACAGTGTGATACCTGACGCTGACAGCCTTCCGTTACTCCTATGTTATGTTTGGGAAAATGTAAACCGTTTTTTTGGTTTACATTGCCGTGGCCTTATGCTACGCCTGCGCCACTTCGTGGATCGCTATATGCCTTCATTTGCATGGTGCAACACCGCACATGGGGTGTTTAGCATACCTACGCTGGTGGCGGCGCTGATCTGACGCACGCCGGTAGTGCATGTGGGATTGGATCGTACCTGAATCGCTCGGCGGCCATATTTGGCGTTGTAACGCCTACGCTGTGCGTGCGCCTGGCGCAAGGTTCATGAATCCCGGGGACTGTGCTAACCATATTTCCCAAAAAAATAAAAAATATGGAAAAAAGAAAATATCTCACAGAGTAAAATTGTCTGATCTGATCTTTCTTCTTCCTAGCTATGTAATTAACTCATCTTTCAGAAGGCTTTCTCCAGTTTTCCACCATCTCCCAATCTTCTTGTTTACTCACTTTCAAAGCAAGCATTCTTCAGTCAGAATGTCTGAAGTAAAATATCTATAAAATTGTCAGTAATAAACAATGGTTCAAGTTAAGTTTGCCTATTTTGTGAGGAAATCTGTAATTTCATTGTTGCAGCACAACCTTTCAATTTTGATATGCAAGTTCCTTGTTACATTTAATATATGTGTACAAAAGAAGTTTAATAGTGCTCATGTATGGACTTTTTTCAGTCCCAAAACTGATGCATGTGATGAATATCAAAAACAGGACAAGTGGATGCTTGTTGTCAAATGTGTTTTTCAGTTTAGAGTCATGTAAATATAATTCAACTTTACTTTTATCTTTGCTTTAATGTTCATTTTCACTGACTGATAATTTGCATAACAGCATATTGTGTAGCTTATCTGATCTCTCAGAAGGTATTACTTTGAAAATGTTGTGAATGTTGAAATAATTTCTTTGCAATGTTCTTCTGTCTTGCTTTTGTGTCTGGACTATAGATGAGAAAGGTACATGGATCTGCTCACCAATCTCCTAAACAAATAAGTAAATAAATATGCAGCCATAGCTGTTTAATTTATCAGCCATTCAGGTACATGTCAGTAACCATTGTGGAAATGCAATTATTTCAGCAACAGTTTCCATAAAAAAGGGAATTGTTCACTAAAAGTATGGTACAGCAATTGTAAAGAAATCATATTTAGTTACTTAAGATAGGCAGAGCTTACTCCATATAAATTAGAGAACAGCACGGACACCCATTTTATCTTGAGTATAACACAAGTTAACTCAGATGGAAAGAAACCATTATTATAAAGATGACCTAACTTTGTTTAAGACTTAAATTTGCACATAAAGTGAAGTTTATTGCACCATTTTATTTCATCTTGCCTGAGTTAAAATCATCTTTGTTTAAGAATTTAATTTGCATCTAGTGTGAACTTTCGCATTACGTAATAAATCATTCAAATACAACATGCAGATATGTTAATTTTTAGATGGCCAGATTCATTTACATCTGCACTAAGTGTACACCATTCTGAGTGAATAGACAACAGAAGCATAACGCCTACCTTCTTTCTCCTAAATTTAATTTTCCTACTGATTTTCTTGCAACCTTAAATATTGAGGGGGGTTCTTAAAGGTTCCCGCAATGTGTAGACTATGTCTACACTTAGTTAATCTTTCTGAGAGAATAGATAGCATAGAAGTGTGGTCAGGATATTCTTGAATACAGATCATGTACTCTTAGTGTACATTTAGTGTAGACTGAGTCTAGGTGTTCATGAATCTGGCCTAATATTGACCTAACGTTTGTATAGCAGACAATGGTAAAAAAGAATGAGAGCATCAATATTTTTTTTCATTTTTACAAATCCATTTCCTTATACCTGTAAAGCATTTTCTCAGCAGAAATTCACACGAGTCCTTAATCCCTGTTTATACTGTGCATTACTTGTGGAGTTTTGAAGTGTAATTTGCTGCATCTCTATTACCGTTTCATAGTACAGTTTAAAGTGAGGGCCAAGCTGCACTATAACAAAAGAATGCAAGTAGGCATGCAACTGTACTATGCATCATTGACACATGATTCATGAATGAAAGGGGCATCAATTGTTGGTGTTTGCATCACAACATGATATTATTACAGACAACTAGATGGCAACATAATATTATTACAAGCAGCTAGGTGGCAAAGCCACTGATGTTCAGTGACCCCTTTTTCTTTCTTGCATTTGATTTTTGGTGGATAGAGGTATTAAGTGGGTACCACTATGTCTTCTAGTGCTTTAACATTACCTGACCTCTCTCTTCCTGAAGCAATATACCTTAGTATGCTGCTAGATTAAGCTTTATACATGGTGCCTGCCATGCAAGTAAATTTTTCTGAAATGACACTTTAATTAGGTGCATGGATAGCATGTCTGTGATTTCCTGTTCAGAATTGTATTAGTGCTACTGTGAGAGTGCGAGATGTTTGAATGGATTCCACTGCACAATGGTAAGGGGACAGATGGAACTCGACAATGTGCATTCCATCTGAATATATATATATATATATATATATATATATATATATATATGTATTTATATATATATATATATATATATATATATATATATATATATATATATACATATACATATATATGAATATATGTGAGGTATAATGAACATTGCAGCAAATTATGAGGTAGGTAGGAGAAGGATATCCTCGAAATTGAATATGAAGGATGAGAGAGGCATACCCTATAAACAAGGTCCATGTACTAAGTCTTTAGATAAGTGGTAGATGAGTGAGAAGAAGCAGTCCTTGACAATGTACAGTCCATTATGCTATCTGAAAAAGTAGCTGGAGATACCTGACATGGGCATTACTATACATTACAGAGGACAGAGTATTTGTTGCAAGTGCTTCACCTGTCCTTGGAAGCTGTGCTTTTGTTATGTGATCACTGAGGTTAGTCAGATGCACTGAATGCATAGATAACCATAAATAGTGGCATTTTGTTGCAGAAGATTAGGGCTATTGGGTGTTATGAGCTTCATCTGTTGGTCCCTGGAATGATTCTCTCAGTCTCCATATGCTCAGTGTATAACTCAGAATAAATCTTTTAACCAGAGATTGTTCCTGGGTTACTACTGAAAACAGGAAGTTATTCCTAGTGGTGCTTACCTGGTTAAAATAAATAAATAAAATGGAATGGCACATTTATCCCATAGTGGTCTAGAACACCCTTAGATACACCAGGGCTGACAGGGCCATCAATTAAGGAGCCATGAGGGCTGCTTGTGCCACTGCTGACATCCTGACAATGAGAATATTTTTTTACTTATTTTGCCATATTAACAAAGGAGTTCACAAGTCCTCCTCCTCCAATGCATTTATCTTCTCTGATACACTTTCTTACTGAAGGCACCACACAGATGGCATCCTGATTTTCTATACACATGCCCTGGGTCATAGACCTGCTCTTTCCTCCAAACAGCTGCTACAGCCTGAGTCTAACTATACCTTCCCTCTCCCAGGACGGGCATGTGCACCCTTCTTTCCAGCTCCTTCAGGCTTCTAGGGCTCTACAACTAATGTGAGTCATCTGGGCCATAGCCAAGAATTAATCCCTGTGTACCACTGGGCATCTAAAAAAGGGCTAGCCCATTTTAACTCTTTTGATGGCCTTCTCCTTCTGTCCTACATAAACGTGTAATGGTTTATCTGAACTCTTTTTAGCTAATATTTTAGAGGGCCAACAAAACTCACATAGTTCTCAAAGTACTGACTGGTCTAGGTGACATTGATCAGGAACATTATTTCCTTGATTCTGGAGTTCATGCCCCTCAGGATACACCACATAATTTGGAATATTGTTGCTTCCATCCTTTCACTCTGCTCCTGTTATTTTAAGCCAAATATGACCAACTCCTCTGAGTCAATGTCTTGCTCCATTGCAATCAATTCCACTCTTCAGTGCTATTGTCAGTAAAGATGTGTCTTTAGATCAGTACTTCAATTTTTTTTTTTTATTTGTCACTTGGACAGTTTCCAAATCTTTAGATTTTCCTCCAAACTTCCATTGTTGCATCCATCTTTTTGTCATTAGTAAGAGATTAATCCTATTCTGTATTCCCTCAGATGTGTCTGAAACAAACATGCAGATGAGTATTACAACTAGAAACACTCACATATTAACTTTACTTTTAATAAAATGTTCTGTCTCACTACAACTCTATGTATCGCCACCTTTTAGTATGCAGTATTCCGCTTCCTATCCTCTGCCACTACAGTTTTCCTAGAATTCATCTGTACAGGACTGAGACAAAGACCTTCATAAAGTCAAGGTACACTACATGTATAGCTGCTTCCCTGCCAAGCTACCTTCTAAATTTGCCATTAAACTGAATCTACTTTTTGTGACAGCTTCTCTTCCCTATGAATTCATGCTGGTTGTAGTCATGGAGATTATTGTCCTGTTGTAAAACAATCAACCTTTACATAAGATTTTCTTAATGAATTTCCCACTACGCCTAGGCTGACAGTTAAGTAGTACCCCCAGTTTTCACTGATTCTTCTCTTTGTAAAAAGTATTTGACACAGCTTCTTACAATCATCTGACACAATGGCCAGTGATAGGTGGAACATTTTTATCACGAGATATGTTAGCACAATGGACAGATTCTGTAATACCTCACGCAGCAACCTATCAGGATTTTATGTTTTGTCATCTTTAAGTGCAAGCATTTCCTTTTTCTCTTCCACCTTTTCTGTCCTTTTGTTTGTGCAATGTTCTTCACATTCTGCCATGCCTTCAATGTAGCAAGAAACACCCCTTCCCCATGCTTACTTATATGACCTAACCCTAAATGTCTGCACCCCAGGCCCAAAACTCAACCCTACACCATAGCTTATTAAAAACTATTTCCATAACAATACTACTACTACTCATCGTGTGTCTGAAGTTAGTGGCACTGTTTCAGTTAACCAATTGGAAAAGGAAACTGTTTGTTTTTAATGATTAGTTGCAATTTTTTTATTTTATTTTTGGCTAGTATGTTTTCAAAGCACCAAATATATATAGTGAGTGGTGTTGGGATGAGTGAGCATAGTGCTGATGATCACAGCATGCTTCATTATTTGCTACTGTAGTGTTTACACAGTACATAATGTGTACATCTGTGCAAACAATATGCACATGATGCATGGTGCACATGGCTTAGACAGATCATGTTACCCCTCCCCCCATACTATTTTGTTTACTCTGCATTAGGCATTAAGATGGACTATCACCTAAACAGGGCATATATGCAGAGATATTATGTGGTGTGTATTCCATGCAGTACAAAGTATATGTGCACATGTACCATGCTATTTCCACCCCTGTGTATTGGCATGGATCAGAGACTATGGTGATATATGCATACATCAGCTGGGTTAACCTCACTAGTGGAAACTTGGCTGCATCACATGTCATTACCATGTGAAGGATATGTCTATGACACAGCATTCCTTGATACTGTCTTGGTGTGTGCATGCAGTACAAGATATATAGTTGTGGCATGTGTAAAGCATGTGCACAGATTAATGTGCACCAACAGTACAATGCATGTGAGCAAGGTCATGCTGATGACACATACTTTTGATGTATATTCTGTATGTGCAGGCCAGAGAGGATCATTACTGAGATGGCTGAGGGTCATACAGGAAGAATCACTACCATGTGGTCGGAGAGACACACAAGCTGCATATGTAAACCTTTGAGGGTCAGTAACGTGTGTTATATGTGCAATCTCTATATGGCATGCAAGACCCACAGTATACCAATGTAGTGCAAATGAACTCACTAAGCAAGAACAAAATAATTCATATCTAGTGTCATAGCCATGTAACACTAATAGCTTGATATTCATAAAGCATTTCTGATACATATCCATCCATAAGACTGCAAGCACAGAAAAGTTTACTATGCTTGTGTGCACAAAGGAGAACATTCCATACATATTCATAGCCTGCATGTTACATGAAATGAGAGAAACAGTACCATATATGGCAGGGTGCATATATTGGTAACTGTTGTCCATAGTAATGTGCAATGCCACACTATAGGCATGAGGTTTAATAGGCATGTACATCTTGCATTACATTATAAGACATTCTGTATACAGCTTAAGAATATGGTAATGTTGTTGCTGGGCATACATTGGAGGTTTACATTGGTATAGAACAGTAACACATGGGTCAACAAAGTGGAACTACACATGTACTGCAGTAACCTACACTGATGTTCATGGACCCTGATGCATAGACATATTGCTGTACAACTGTCATACAAGACGTGCTATGATTAACAACTGTTTACAGGAACCACGTGGTCTGCCAAGTACCCTGGGTGGTAAGCTGGGCAATTTGTGTAATGCTAGTGGTTTGCTTAATAACAGTTATGCAGTAAACAGGTATGTGGCAACTTATTAAGAAGTGGTATACTGAAATTCATTATACTGAATACAAAATCCTGACATCAAACTGTTGAACTGTGATAATGATGAACTCAAAATACCTATTAACAGCATATATGTACTACAAATATACACATAACCATTCCACAAATAATAACACTCCCATTAATGAAAATCAGAAACAAGTGCTAACATGCGTCCTGAGAGGAAGAGCAAGTCAAACTCTCTGTACTTACAAGGAAATGGGTATTGATCTTCTCCTTTAAAGCCCTACATCCCCTCCAAATGTGTATACACCAACAAAGAGATAGCCATACCTTGTAGAAAAGAGAATATTCTGAGAAATGGCCATCTTGGCTTGTTATATGCAAGTCCATTTTTTTGTCCATTCAGTCTCTGTATTTTGGGAGTTACTGCAACAAGTTCTGACATTTCAAATGGTCATCCATTTTGAGAGTTCAACATTCTGCAGTCAGTATTATGACTTTTAGCAAATTGATTTTCAGTAAGTTGACACTGAGTTTCAGAAGACACAGACATTACCTGTGATTCAGCAGCAGCAAAAAAAAAAAAAAAAAAAAATATATATATATATATATATATATATATATATATATACCATCAGGAATATAAAGCATAAGAAAAAAAAAACATAACCATGTACTGTCAGCAATATAAAGCATTAAGAAAAATGCACAACCATATCTGTGATTAAAATGAACAGCACATATAAATATCTGATATCCATTACTTCGGTAGTGAATAAAGAAGTCATATTACAGCTTGGCATATTGTGCACTCACACTTTATTGAGCACTGCAACAAAGAAGTTGTAATTGCCACAGAAGTGATTTATACATGCCAGTCACTGAACCATATACCATAACTAACATTTATGTATATGCCAGGGTTCCCTTCACATATTCGAGATTTCAGAATGTCGGCATTCATATGGCCGAGACCATATGATCGACATTCAAAATGTCGACCATGCGGAATCGGCATCTCTGTATATTGCGGAATGGAAAGATTTCCATCTTCCGCACTGTAGTGCAATCTCGGAGTTGGTATATTTAAGTTCAGGGGAGTGTGAGGGGTGGACCCCCCCACGGGGGGTTCAGGGGGCGTAGCCCCTCTACTAGCAGCATGAAGGTAAGTTTTTTGTGTCTTTTATTTTTTATGCTATGGTCGGCATTTTGAATGTCGATCATATGGTCTTGGCCATATGAATGTCGACATTCTGAAATGTTGACCATATAAAGTAGATCCCTATCTCAATAGAATGACAAAAATATATACAAATCATAGCATATACCACAAGCACATCATCTCTCTTTTACTTACAGAAACAATGACAACATTCTATTGTGGGGTATACATAACAGTACTGTAAAGCAGTTTTGCTAACAAACATCTAAGACAGCATCCTACCATGTGTACATATTTAAACTAATGGACACCACCATGTACACATAGGTTCATAGGTATGTGCTAGGCTAACAACCAGAAGGGCCTTTTTAAACCTAGCCATGCATCCCAAATCTCTGACAAGTTTTGGTACCTTTGATAAGTGCAAGCAGGGGCTTGGGAGGTGAAACATTTACAAGCAAGGTCTTGGGAGATGAACCATTTACAGGCAGCCTGTGTCCATTAGAGACATAGGTGACAAACCAGGGATGAATTTCCTGTTCCCCATCCAATTGTCCAAGTTACACGTGAATTGGGTTGGGGAGTGTGATGAAAGGAGATACTGCCAGCACAGCTAACTGGAATTTTGTAACTAATTATATGTCATTTGTAAATTTCAAACTAATTTATCCCCCTGCTTGCTGCTCCTACCCGGAAAGGCTTGCAACGCTAGAAGATTACCACCCTGCAGAGACTTAAAAGGAAGGGAATACTTTTCTATCCCTCAATATTTAAACATTGCAAAGGTTCTAGTCCCCCTGCTTGCTGCTCCTACCCCAAAATGCTTGCAATGCTAGAAGATTACCATCCTGCAGAGACTTAAATGGAAGGACATACTTTTTTGTCCCTCCATATTTAAACACTGTGAAGGTTATTATCTCTGATTTTCTTTCTGTATGGTCTAATTAAATTAAACCATACTGGGTCTATAGCACTGTCAGCTGTCCCTAGAATCTCATAGATTTAACGCAATTCCTCTAAAAATTGGCTTCAGTCTAACTTACACTGGTGGTTATAAACAAATATTTTACCATCCCCTATCTCAAAACTTCTAATTACAGCAGCTTAACGCTAACAGAGAAAAATATATATATACTAGTAGATTTAAACAAATATTATACTTACATTGAATGCACAGGCACTAGACATCTTGTGGTCATGTTTAGCCTATCACCAGCTTGATCCTCTCCCCTTCCAACCTAAGGAAGCGAGGTTACTAATCCACCTACTGTAACCGCTATTTTCAAATGTGCCAATGCTCCTGGACCCAGATGGCAGCCAGCATGGTATGTAACTACAATTTACAGGCTTTTTCTTAGGGAAAATAATTGTAGCTGCTTACACCACTTATATTGTTGCAGAAACTTACTGGATTGCTGTAATACAAATGAATGGTGTGTATGTTAATACTTGTTATGTTTTCTTGTTCTTATTAAGTATGATCGGCTTCTTTTGACTGGCAACGTTAGTTTCCTACATGTGCTTAGCTAAAATGCTGCAACTTCTGGGTAAACTACTTAATCATTTGGTGGCATTTATATAATATCTAGTGTTTTGGATTTTACTTTCTATGCCTATATGCTGGACTGGATACTGATAAACACTTTATTTGCTGGTAAATTGCTGGGTTACTTATGATGTATGTAAACGTGATGTTTAGCAACTGGTATTGACCATACAGTGTTATTTTCTGAGACTATTGGTAGACATCTCCCTAGTGAGAAAAGTATACTAACTAATATATCCTTTATCAGGTTCTATCCCCCTGCTTGCTGCTCCTACCATGAAAGGCTTGCAACGCTAGAAGATTACTACCCTGTAGATACTTAAACAGAAGGGCATACTTTTTTTGTCCCTCAATATTTAAACATTGCGAAGGTTATTATCTCTGATTTTCTTTCTGTATGCTCTAATTAAATTAAACCATATCGGGTCTGTAGCACTGTCAGCTGTCCCTAGAATCTATTAGATTTAATGCGACTCCTCTAAAAATTGGCTTCAGTCTAACTTGCACTGTTGGCTATAAACAAGTATTTCACCATCCCCTATCCTGAAATTTCTAATTACACCAGCTTAATGCTAACAGAAAAAAAAAAAAATATATATATATATATATATATATATATATATATATATATATATATATATATATATGTGTGTGTGTGTGTGTGTGTGTAGATTTAAACAAATATTCTACTTACGTTGCATGCACAGGCACTGGAAATCTTGTGGTCTGGTTTAGCCTATCAGCAGCTTGATTCTCTACCCCTTCCAAGCTAAGGAAGTGAGGTTACTAATCCACCTACTGCAACCGCAATTTTCAAATGCCCCAATCCTCCTGGACTCAGATGGCAGCCTTGTTAGCGTGGTATGTAACTTCAATTTACAGGCTTTTTCTTAAGGAAAATAATTGTAGCTGCTTACACCAGTTATATTGTTGCAGAAACTTACTGGATTGCTGTAATATGAACAAATGTTGTGTATGTTAATACCTGTTATTATGTGTTCTTGTTCTTATTAAGTATGATCAGCTTCCTTTGACTGGCAATGTTAGTTTCCTACATGTGCTTGGCTAAAATGCTGTAACTGCTGGGTAAACTACTTAATCATTTGGTGGCATTTATATAATGTCTATTGATTTGGCTTTTACTTCCTATGCCTATATGTGGACTGGATACCGATAAACACTTTATTTGCTGGTAAATTGCTGGGTTACTTATGATGTATGTAAAAGTGATGTTTTGCGATGGGTATTGACCATACAGTGTTATTTTCTAAGACTATTGGTAGAAGTCTCCCTGGTGAGAAAAGTATACTTACTAATATATCCTTTATCAGGTTCTATCCCCCTGCTTGCTGGTCCTACCCTGAAAGCCTTGCAATGCTAGAAGATTACCACCCTGCAGAGACTTAAACTGAAGTGCATACTTTTTTGTCCCTCAATATTTAAACATTGCAAAGGTTATTATCTCTGATTTTCTTTCTGTATGCTCTAACTAAATTAAACCGTACTGAGTCTATAGCACTGTCAGCTGTCCCTCGATCTCTGCTAGTAGATTTAAATAAATATTCTACTTATGTTGCATGCACAGGCACTAGAAATCTTGTGGTCTGGTTTAGCTCTGCTCCACTCGCCCTCGCTGTGGTCGGGCTTGCTCCATGCTCCACCCTGCCCCCTATTCCCACTCACCCCCAGTAGTGGTAAATTTATACTACCATAAACACATCACTTTTTTGAACTACCTAGTCAAATTCTCACACATCACTAATGAGTTCTCCCCTTCTTTAAACCAATCCTCCCTCTCTTCTTATAATATCCTGGTCAAATAATGAGCTCTAAAATGTCCCCAGCCTCTCACATTCTGCTGAATTCCCTACCACCCATATAAATCTTCATTGGTTCACACAAATAATATCTTCCCTAAAAGGTTCAGTAAACCCACTAACAAAAAAAGTATCCTAAATTGGATACTTATTAATAGTCATCCCCATATATACAAGTCGGTGACCCTCCCTGATGACCTAAGTGATCACTCTCTAACCTACATTATTAAACATAAGACTGACATCCGCACCTGCCTACATACAAATGATTAGAAATAACAAGAACGTTAACCATACCAATTTCTAAAATTAACTTAAATCCTGCAACTGGTTAATCCTAAAACAACTACCACTAGAAGATGTGTTTGCATACTTTAATACTAAATTCCTTACCATCCTTGACTATTATGCTCCCACACGCACTATTCGAACTAATACAAAAGTTGCACCATGGATTATGAAAGATACCAGATTAAAAATCAAACTTATAAATAAAGCCTGGGCGATCTATCGAGCAACTAAAGCCACTCTTGACCAACTGAGATATCGTCAGCTTAGGAATGACATCAAAAAATCCATTCTGCTAGACAAAAAAAAAATAATACTACAACCTTCAACAAAAACACCAAAACAAATCCCAAACATTCTGGTCAGGTATAAACATACTTCTTCACCCAGGTCAATCCACCACTCCAATCCATTCCGCCACCACCCAAAACTCACCCAAGAACATTGCCAGCACCTTTAATAGTTTTTTCAGTGAGACTATACAGTCCCTAGCTAGCCAACTAACTCCCACATGCTCTAATTCAATCACAGCAGCACCCACTTCCCAACTCTCATTTAGTTTCCAACTAGTCTCTATGTCACTTATCCAATCCCTACTTAGTAAATTAAAACCAACCACCCTATCTGCTGACCTCCTCCCTGCGAAGTACTTACAAAAAACTGCAGATGCTATAGCATTCCCGTTCTCCATCTTGATCAATAGAATCATAATAGAATCTTCTGTACCCTCCATCTGGAAAACATCCCATGTTATACCACTTCACAAAGGTGGTAGTTCCACAGAACTGTCAAATTATAGACCATTTGCCATTCTTTAACCACTGGCCAAATAATGGAGAAGTGCATCCACAAGCAGCTACTGCACTATCTCATTCAGAACAATCTGCTGGCAAACTCTCAGCATGGCTTTAGGCCATAGCACAGCACCACCTCTGCCATCCTCTCTTTCACCAACATTATAAACCATAACCAAAATAAAAATAAGCTTTCCTCAGCCCTTTATCTTGACCTCTTAAAAGCCTTTAAAATGATTAACCACCAACTACTGATTCACACTCTGAAAAACATTTCCCTGGATAGCCATGCAATTCACTTATTCCAATCCTATCTGAATGGCAGACAACAGGCTGTACTCTGGCAGAATAAACTGTACACCCTTTTACCTCTTACCCTTGCTATCCCCCAGGGCTTTAAATTAGGTCCCCTACTCTTTTCAAATTTTATCAATGACCTTAATACTGTCATCCCAGATGCAACTTGCATCCAATATGCTGACAATTCAACTTTGGTCTGCTCAGCCTCCTCCTCGACAGATGTCCAGACCTTATCCGAGATAACCTTCAACACAGTCAAAAAGTAGCTCTCCAATCATCATTTGCTCTTGAACCCTAACAAAACTAAGTCACTACTTTTCTCCCCCACTCGTAGGTCCACTCCACTTTTCTTTACTATAAAATCCAACAATGGTACCATTATTTCCCCAGATGCCCATACTAAACTCTTAGGGGTAATAATATACAATAACCTCAAATGTGATAAGCATGTCATTCAAACCATCAAAACAATTAATAAGAAACTTGGATCACTATATAAAAATAAACCTTTTCTAATCCCATCAGCCAAGACAGCCATCGCCCGCACTCATCTACTCTCTACCCTTTTATATGCCTCCCCTATACTCACTAACTTGAACAAATCTGATCTATGCAAACTCTCAAGTGGCTATAACCACATTGCCAGATTTGCCACCATGTCCACATATAGGACACACCACTATCATGACCTTACTCTCCTGGGGGGGGGGGGGGCTAGAATTGCCCAGCCTACTTCAGTTCAATCAATTCATAGTAGCACACAAGGTTCTCAACCAACCTGAAAATACACCTGCTCTTAAAAACATTATCGATTCCTGTAGTAACTCTAAGCCACTTCACTCTTCTAACAAACTGCTGATTCAAACACTCAAAACTAACAACTCAGCGGGTGACCCCGTGTTTGCCAACTTTGTTGGCAAAATTTGGAATTCACTTCCAGCTGGCCTTACTCTTGAAACCTTGTTAACTCAATTCAAGAAAAGCCTCAGGTGGTATTTTACTACACACTTGCTATGTCCCTGTTCCAATCCTGACTAACTCCTTTTTCCTAACATGTTCTAAATTAACATTGTTTGCAATACCTAATTTTGCTCATAACTTATAGTGTGCAATCTTAGTTGTTTTTAATTATCATAGACTGTAAATCTTTCTAGTCTTCTGTGAGGGCAATACTGATACACCCTGTAAATCATGTATTTCTTTATTGCATTGTGTTATGGTTTATCTTGTATTGTGTAAAGGTTTATCTGTAGTATTGGAGCTTTTCTCCCCGGGCCTCTGCTAAAAATGAACATGTGTCCAGTTGAACTATCCCGGTCAACAAATGTAAAATAAAATAAAATAAAATAAATTAATAAATTTATATAAGATGCTGGTGTTACAAATGTATTAGAACTGCATGCCAAATAAGATGCTTGTGGTACAAATGTATTAGAACTGTATGATATGTGTGGGTCCACTTTTAAATCTTGAAATACCAAAATCTCAAGTTTTGAGATACTGAACTCATAACATCGCGATTTCTGTATCTCCAAACTTAAAAGTGAACCAAAAAAAAGCCACAGCTAAAATAAAGTATTTACAGGGGGCCCCACACCCCCCTACTTAAATATACCACCTCCGAGATCACGCTACAGTGAAGAGAACCGTAATGCACCTTTTGCACTTACCGTTCTCTTCACTGTAGCATGATCTCAGAGTTGGTATATTTAAGTAGGGGGGTGGGAGTGCAGGGAGGCTTGCCCCCCTGAAAACACATTATTTTAGTTTGTTTGTTTTTTTTTATTTTGGTCCACTTTTAAGTTTTGCGATATCGAAATTTCAATGTTTTGATTTCCATATCTCAAAACTCGAGATTTTGTTTTTTTCGGCATTTAAAAGTGGACCTGATATGCGTATATCAAACTGCTCTGTACACATGTTTGTGTTGAAAAGGTATTTTGTAAAGGGGTTGTGCTTAAAATGGATCCACAGTGTGCCCTTCTGTAAGAGAACAGAAATGTACTTGCACTATTGTAACTGTTTAAATGTATATGTTAACACAGGAAACTGGAGGGTTAACTTCAGTCCAGTAAACTTTAGAAAAAATATATGAAATTAAATTACTTTATAGGCTACACCATAAAGAGGATCTCTGATGGGTTTCAATGCGGCTAGAGACACAAAATTTGTACTAGGAAGTTTTCTGTATTGTCTTCAGAGTGAAAATTACTATCAGTGAAAGCATTAAAGAATGCAATTGTTTGATGACTTCCAGCACCTGCGAAGATATCAGCAAAAGCCCTTGTGTGGGTATATTTACAGGTAGGTGCTACATAATGCCAGCTTCATAACTGGGGGTTTCACCTGGGAACTAGAAGTCAGATGATCAGAAATTATGTCATTCCACAAGCTATCCCAGTAGTAATACTCTAGATATTATTTTTGGAAGTTTCTTAGTGAGACAGAACATTCTGCATTCTGACTTGGACCTGACAACAACAGGAACCATTCACCATATCTGCCTTGCTCTATTAGTAAGTTCTTAGGCTATAGCATAATTCTTTTCGATTCAATCAGGAATATAGTGAAGCTTAGTTTAGATATTTTTCTATATTTATTTGAGACTGTCCTGCAATATTGTTTTAAATATTTCCTGTGGGTTTGAACTCTGATGTCGCTGTGAATATATATGTAATATTGTCTTGTTCTTTCATTATTTATTATTAAATATATTTAAAGTTTTCATTGTGGCTGATCTGTGGAGAGATATTTAAGTTTTGAGAGTACTTGCATAGTTATTTGGTGACACTGTATAGGCATCTCCTAATATCCTTGCTCTTGGTCAAACTACCATTTGTATTAATATTAATATTACACAGTAAAATTGGTCACCCTTTCTCAAGGACCTTAAAGTAGCTGTTGAGGAGTGACTGGTGGCAGTGTAACCTACCTTATAGTCTGGGCAGAAGGGGGTGCATAGCTAGTAAACCTGTGCCAGCCTTTCCCGGTGGGTGTATGTTTGTGTGTGTGTGTGTGTGTGTGTGTGTGTGTGTGTGTGTGTGTGTGTGTGTGTGTGTGTGTGTGTGTGTGTGTGTGTGTGTGTGTGTGTGTGTGTGTGGGGGGTGTGTGTGTGGGTGTGTGTGTGTGTGTGTGTGTGTGTGTGTAAATCAAACCTCAAAGAGTATGTGAGTCAGCTACTTGAGCAGGGATACAAAGGACTGTTGGACAGAGAAGGTGCTGGTGGTCTTGGCTTGGTCACTCAGCTGAGATCTCAGCTCACATATATTCGATCTCAACTCACAAATATTTGAAATGTATACAATTTTATCATAGATTTGTCGATGATTTATTTATGTTGTAGATGGGGACTGATGAACAACTTATGGCATTCTATGATTATTTAAATAGTACTACTGCATTTATGAAGTTTAGCATGAACAAGTCTGACAGCCAGATAGAGTTTCTGGATGTTTCCATTACTAAGAAACTGGATAATACTGTTGACATGAAGGTATATAGGACAAATTGCTATAGGAATACATATTTATATTGAAAGAGCATGCATCCCACACGTGCGTTTAGGAATGTTATCAGAGGCCAGGGTATGAGAGCATCTAGGCTGACTGCAAGTGATGCAGGCTTTTCTGATGAGCTTAATTCCCTGAGGAATAGAAGATATAGGTGAGAAGAGGTTAATAATATCAAGGATACTATACCTGAATTAAGATCCACACAGGGGAAGCCATATTTTTCTGAGGGCACCTGGGGGACAGATAATGTACTAACTAAGAAGCCAGGAAACAAGTCTTTGACCAGAATGCTTATAGTTTATTCAATCAATGTTAGACAGATTACCCATATATTAGAAAAGCACTGGTGGATTCTAACAGTGGATCCTGATATTAGGTCTATAGTTGGTGAGAAACCACACTTTTTGTATAAAAATAAGAAATCGTTGAAAAGGATGCTTTGTTATCTGAGAATTAGTGAGAATGCAGTAGATATCACACCTCACCATGGTACATCTCCATGTACCAACTGTAGATATTGTGTGTATATAGATTCAACTAATATTTTATACATCCTGACACAGGAAAGGCATGGAATTTTAGGGTAAGAGCTGATTGTAACATCTGCCATTTAGCATATCTAGTATATTGGATAGTCTACATGTGGTTTTACATAGGTAAAACTGACAGACGACTATGAGAGCATGTAAGAGAACACCTTTATGACATCAACATTATATCCACCACTAATGCACTGGCTAAACATGTGAAATCAAATGATGACTCGCACCACTTTTGGTTTCTTGTAATAGAGACGGTGAGGCTGAGTGAACTTGGGGATGACATTAGGAATATGACTGAAACATCTGAAATGAGATAGATGGTTAGATCAAGGGCATCCAAAGGACGTGGTATAAATGATACAGTTTCAATTAAACCTGCCCTTAAGGCTAGGAATCCCTTTAATACGCTAGTATACTTATATAGTATTTTTAATAATGAGTTTAGTATTAGTTTGCTTTTAAGTACAGGGAATTTGCTGTTATTGTTTTTGTTTTGTGTTCATGTTTTTTAAAGTATGTTTATGTATACAGGCTTTATATGTTTTATTATCTAATTAATTAGATATTCTTATTGGTTAACTGATGTAGTTAAACAACTCCTCTACAATGCTTTATTGTCTGATGAAGCAGTATTACTTGACTGTGAAAGCACTCACAATAAATGGTTCTTCGGCTCTATGACTGAACTGTGTATTTTTACTCGTGTCTGTGCCATCATTTGGTTCACTTTGTTATTTGCTTTTGCATATTAATTCACATTATGTTAGTCTGTCAGTATCTCAAGTTAATAGTACTAATATTTTTAAAGTGTCCCTGATTGTCCCTGATTACTTGTGGAATTGTACCTGATTCTGCTGAGATTTGTCCCTGATTGGTTGTCAGCTATGAATACGCACATATTATGTGTGATTCCAATGACATGTTGCAGTAACATGAACTGGAATTGATGGCATGTATCTGTATGATGACAATGATATACCTATATGTGTGTATGTATCCATATTGGTATGCACATATGTGGAATTGTCTATCTATAACACACACACACACACACACACACACACACACACACACACACACACACACACACACACACACAATCTATCTTGTGTCCTCCCTTCTCCAAAAAAAAAAAAAAAAATATATATATATATATATTGCTTTCAACACATCAAAAACTAAAAGTATGTTAGTTTCCCCTTTAAAAAGTATCATTATAGGCAAGAACTCATTCTCCACTACTAGTCAAAACAATACCTCTCTCGAGGTAGCCTCCCATGTAAAGCTTCTAGGAGTCCTTATTGATGAACAGTTAAAATCTGATACCCACCTACTAACCAATATAAAGAAAACCCAACAGAAACTAGGCATACTGTACCACCACCATAACTGTTATATCACTCCCACTACTAAACCTGTACTCTCTAAAACCTTCCGGTTTCCTTCTCTCCTATATGGTGCCCCACTTCTTACCAGCCTTCAATCTTCTCTAAAAACAAAGCTATCTTCCTGTTATAACAAAGTTTCTAAGTTTGCCACTGGCTATAAATCCTCCTCCCACCATTGCAATGACCTTCACAAAGTAAATTGGCTCAAACTTCCCAACCATCTTGTCTACATTCAACTTACTCATGCCCATAAACTTATCTTTAATCCTTCCATTTGCCCCTCCCTTGCTTCCTCCTTCAAAATGCACCTACCAAACAGACTTCTAAGATCCAATAACCAGAATTTCCTGGAACTGCACAAGCCTGCTCATCCTCCAGACAAACACCTACAATCCATTTCACTAGCTCGCTTTTGGAAGTCCCTGCCACCTTTTATTTGTACTACAGACAACCACCCTACCTTTAAGACCCTGCTACATTCCCAACTCAAAACCACCTGGGAATGTTCTGGGTCTATATTAGAAACACGAAAGTGCTTCTGTGCGAATGCAAAAAGAGCGACACAAATACATCGTAATGCATTTGAGCATTTCGATGTACTTGTCATAGGGCAAGGAGGTAGTTGGCCAACTATCTGGAGTTGCCCTTTCTGTTGCTATAGTGCAATCTTGGAGTTGGTATATTTAGTTAGGGAGGGTGTGGGGAGCACAGACTGCCACGTTTGGGAGTGTGGGGGGGGGGGTGAAGCCCCCCACCTGTGTATTGTTGTAGTTTAGGTTTTTTTCACGAACAGCCATGTGAATTTTTTCCCTAGGAAAAAATTAGATTTTGCGGCCGTTCGCGATTTCTAGCTTTCGTGCATTATGTGTCAACTTTTATGTAGTCGCACATATGCACTTTCACTAGAATAATATAGACCCGAATGTTCCTGCTCTCATCCCACACGACTCACCACTTTTTTCCCCATTTTTCCCACTACTTTAATTTTCTCTTCTCTTCATCATATTGAGCTTCTCTGACTACTACCATCTTCATTTTTCTAATTTACTCCTTACTCTTGCTCTACTTATTTTTTTCTTATTGTCCCACCCTTCTTACATTCAACAATTAACACCTCTTATCCCCCTATCCTACTTTAAGTCTGCTAAGATTTCATGTAAAACTGTCATGTCAACCTTGTGTTATTTCACATTGTAACAAATCTGATAGGAATATGCACCAATGGATTTTTTTTTTATTTTACTTTACTTATTTATATGTGTGTGTGCGTGTGTGTGTGTGTGTGTGTGTGTGTGTGTGTGTGTGTGTGTGTGTGTGTGTGTGTGTGTGTGTAATTTTACTTTTTGCTTTTTTGACTGTATTTTCACTGCAATCATGGATTTTTTGTCGTGCTGTGTAATACCATCGTTTTTAAATAGTTTTACATAAATGTAAATGCATTGCCTTCATATTATATTGTTGTTCATGTAGCTTTTCTCCCCGGGACTCCATTGAAAACAGGATCTTCTTGGCCAAATGGACTATCCTGGTAAACAAACTGTGAAATAAAATAAATAAATAATACATTTTATAAACCTATGAGTGTTTTCTATTGTTTTGTGAAATAATACTTCCATCACTCCAAATACAGATGAAATATAATAGTGCATATTCTGCATTCCTTAATTATCCAGATGACATAATTGTAGTTGTGCCCCTTGTACACCAACCAATAATCTACCTCATGCAAAAGATCTGACATAGTCTGCGAGATCTCTAACTCAGCCTTCTGCCTCTCTGCCTATTCAACAAATTCTATTATGCCTACCTCTTTTTCCTTGATTCTAGGACCTTGCAACTCCCTTAACATTTCCTCCTTCTCTTTTAGTAGAGATTCTGCAGCTTTCCTTCTGCCATGCACTGATATTAGTTCCATTTGGAATGGTGCTCTGCAATCTTCCCACCACACCTGATGTAGATGTTCATTATTTGCAGGAAATTTAGTAGTGATATCCTCTACTATATCATTCTATTCATCTTCTCAGTGTCCTTTCAAAATGAACCAATCTCCATGTATGGTAACAATTGATTACATTATTTATGCAAACATCAACTACTATTGTTACGATTGACAAAGCATATTTTTTATTTCAACAAATTGTATGTTACTAGATAAACTTTTGGGTATAAATATAGAATCCAATCTGCTTTCCTGTCTTGACAGATTTCTTGGGAAAATGAATGTCTATGGTACTATGTTTTAATGTCTCCCATTAATTAAGGCCTTCTGTATTGTGTTTTATTCTATATATAATATAACCTGTTGATTGGAGGTTTTATATTGAGACTGAAGTCTCCAACCAATATGTCATTATGTAAGGTGAGAATGATCTCTTTTCAGATTAATAGAAAGTTCAGAAATAGTCTATAGTAGTTGATTTTAGGAGCAAATAAATCACTTAAAACTCACTTTTGTGTGTTTATTCTCCCCTGTCAGATCACACATATTCCTGTTTCACTCTTCTTTATATTCTCAGGACAGTTTTGCAAGGACTTGCGTGACAGAACTATTGCACCTCTTTTTCTTCCTCCCTATGTGTGGTCAGTGGGAAACTGTTCAAAGCAATTGTGGAACTTCATATGTTTTTTGAACTTATAGGGCAGGATTCACGAAGCCTCCGTGTAAGAGTTATAAGTCTTACACTGAGGATGCAGTTAAATGGAGTGATGTCAGCATGCTCTGCATAGTCATGAGAGCATGGTGAATCACACCTAAGGCTAACACGGTCCGTGGAAGACAGTAGGGGCGTGTCCATAGGCCGAGCCCTGCAAGCGGACACGCCCCCAGAAGAGTA
>NC_056745.1:1235386375-1235474531 GCF_019279795.1 Protopterus annectens
AAAAACTGCTATGAAAAAATAGTCATATTTTCAACAACTAGCCTTGGCATAAAAATAAGTGATAAAAACATGCATATGCTGAAACTTGCAAGCATCACTACAAATGGTTAAGTAAACTGCTACCAGATTAAGTTTTGTGTCAGACAAAGCACATAAGTGCAAATGCAGACTCATACCTGATGGTCAGTTATGACACTTATTGTGATTTTTAACACAAATATTTTCATTAACCACTCCCTCATCCTCAGTGGCAGCTGCTGACTTCAAATAAAAGTGGGGCTGCAGGAGACAGCTGAATGGGTGTGACCAACTAGAAAGGGGTGGGGCTATGCTAAAACCCATAAAAACTGGGACTTTAATTAAATACGTTGCCCTGGGTGGTATACCATCATTATGTAGTCCAAGCAACACAAAATGAAGTGTAGAAGAAAAAAATATTTCAGTGTATTGGCTACATGACAGCTTACTTAATATCAAGATGGAAACAAAAAGGTTGTGAGGCATGAAAAAATAAATTACTTTTTAAGTATATTACTGGAATGCCAGTCAAAAATCAAGTATAAAAAAACAAGCAGCAGTCAACTCAAACCACTACCCCTTGCACTGCAGTTCTAATTATAATTTATATTCAGCTTTATAAAAGTACCAAGTAATATGCTGAAAGTAACAATCTCTGTGATACCCCCACTTATAAAAATGTTTCTTATCCAACAACAACTATCTACTTGTTTCATGGGGAAAACATGATCAAAGTAAAAAATGAACAGCAAACCAGCTCAAGATAAATTGCTTAAAGAATTATTGCACAGGTTATGGACCACACATGATAGATTGGCATTTTGTTTAGTTTACGTGTAATGCCTGCAAAGATTACTGCAAGTCTCCAACAAATGTAATGAGGCTCTGAAAATACTATAATCCTGTCCTTCATTACAAATACTATCATATGCATTTCAATACCCAAGGCTTATACGCTATCTAGTTATGTAAATATTCTCTGCATGGCAACAACAAAAATGATTTCAATGTTGGTAATTCTTTAACAATATGCTTATTAAAGCTTTCTTGCATCTTACAGTCTCAGACAAGCTTACCTGATGGTCATTAAAGCATTGCTAGTTAGACACAGACCAACAGGTACTGCAACAACATGCATTTTCTGAATAAGAAGAAACATAAATTAACAGTATAAAAATATGACAGAAAACCAGAACATTCTGCAAAATCAAGGACAGATGAAAAGCCACTGTAGTACTTGTGCCTACCTTGGATGGGGGATACTCTGCACACTTACATTGCATAACTGCTCTTTGTCTTACTTGGACACATCCAGAGTCACTACATGGGGGAGTGGGGTACAAGTTTGTCACAATTTGAATTGTCTCTGGCTAATGGTGATGGCCCTAACACATTTGTAATACCTCTCAACCTCAGAGCAAGAAATCTGGACAAAACCATAAATAGAAGTAAGACAAAGGCCCAAAAATAAGGAAAATTTAAAATATTGCTCTTATAAACTTAGAAAGATAATAGAATAGGTATTGCATTAGTATGAATTTTCTGAAGAGGATGAAATCTGAAACTCAAATGTCTGTCATTATTTTCTAACTTCAATCTTTAATGATTTGCTACTAATTTTCCAGAAAACCACAATTTTATGAAAAATAGATCAAAAATGTGATGCAAAAATATAAAATAGCCACACAATACAGCTGGGAACCTGTCAAAGATGGGAAACTTTTTTAATATTAGTACTGTTAACTTGAGCAGCTGACAAAATAAGAGACTCAACATGCATTTCTGAAATTAAAAGTAATCTATAACTCTAATCATTACAATTACTTAATTAATTGTAAACCCTCCAAAATTTCTTCCAAATTTGTCATTTTGCAGAGGAATTATTAGGGGAGAGCAAAACTTTTTTGAGCCATAATTGGGGACAGTTGAGAGGTCTGGATATACCTAATTCTATAAAGCAATTTATTTGCATGTACCTCTCAACCTCTTAATGCAGGAAATCTGGATAAGGCCAAATATATTGGGGGAACATACAAACAGTACTAAAATTGCTCTTTTATAAACTTAGACAATTGACAGAATAACAGGTCGTGCTTTAGCATGCATTTTTGAAGGATATGAAGTCTGAAACTCAATGTCTGTCATTATTTAGTGACTTCATTCTTAAATGATTTGCCAGGGTGGCCGCGGTGGTGCAGTGGTTAGCATTGCCAGCTCACAGCAAGAGGTTTTCTGGTTTGATCCTTGGCTGGCGTGCCTTCTGTTCGGAGTCTGCATGCCCTCCCTGTGGTCGTGTGGGTTTCCTCCAGGTGCTCTGGTTTCCTCCCACATACCAAAGACATGCTGTAAGTGGATTGGATACTATAAATTGGTGTAGGTATGTGCATGTGTGTGCCTTCCATGGATGGTTGGGTGCTGGGCTGGCAACTCGACACCGTAAAACTCCACTGCCAATCATGAGCAGACAGGTGATCTGCTGTGGCGACCCCTAACCGGAAAAACCCAAAAGAAGAAGAATCCATAAATGATTTGCCAGAAAACCACAAATGTTATGAGGAACAAACCAAAAATAAGAAGCAAAAATCTATTAATTCTGCAAAAATCTGGACAGTTGAGAGGTATAGTTCAGCTAGGGCTGTCTTTGAGTTTGGTCAAATGGGGCCACCCCCCTGCAGCTATTCCAATGTCCCATTAGGAGGGTGGCCTAATGGTTCAGGTGTTTGCCTTGCGAACAGAAGGTGCAGGGTTTGAGTTTCACAAGGGATAATTAAATAATTAAAGTCTTGTTTTTACTGTGGAGCTTTTCTCCCCGGGTCTCTGCTGAAAATGGATATGTATCCAGTTGGACTAACCCGGTAAACAAATGTAAAATAAAAATAAATAAATAAATAATTGGCTAGGCTTAAATTGGCCTGCAAGGGTAGTTAGCCTAGTACTAATCTGTGAACCTATGAACCTATTATTTGGCTATTTTGCCCCATTTACCATACTATAATGTGCATGCTGCTTTACTTCTATGATGATTTGGATTTCATTTAAAAGTTTTATTTTACATTTTACAGCAGAAACACTAATAGATATCTGCTAATCAAAGCAATGCAGTCTCACAATCAAAACAGACTTGGCATTAAAATTTCTCTGTCATTGAAACAGCACTGAAATCCACATTCAAAGAAACTACATCTGGCCAGTGGCAGATAAAGATTAACTTTGGGCTGTTTTCAAATCATAGGCCCCTTGCACAGGAAACATACATGTGTTCTTTGATGCACCTTCCTGATTGTATTAAATTATACTCCTTGTATAATACAGTACAGTTGTTAGAGGGTGTTTTAAATGTATTGTTTTGAATATTTTTTTCAGTAAATAATGAAACAAATGCATGCACCAGTAATGACAAAACTGCCCAGTTCAGATCATTTCCATCATAAAAGTCTACTCAAAGTTCCACAATCTACCAGTATCAGTAAATATGCACAATCTCTGCAGAAGTAAAAGTCATCTAAATAATTCTACATTAAAGAGATCTGTAACTAATGAAGAGGTTGCAGCTAGCAAACAAAGTTATATTTCATTGTTTGATCTACAAATAAAGTATCTGTTGCCCTTGAGGAATAAATTGCCTATTTTACATTAAAAAATGATAAGCTAATTATATTGCAATAGGAAATGGATGGCAATCTGATAACAGGTTCATAGTTATTAGGTATCTCCGCCAAAGATGACATTCTCAGGACTGCAGCATCCACCCCCTTTAAAAGTACAACACAATACAGTATCAGCAATGTATCTACATACTGTGGGTATAGAACCCACTGGCTTCTGCATCAAAAGCAAGTACACTACCTGCTGTGCTGTTAACAATGCAAGCAAACTCAGCATAAGCAGCACTAAACTTATCTTCCCTTGAAGATCTCAGCTCCTTGTAAAATCCACTTGACACTCAACTGCATCTTTCAACTTTGCAACACAAGAAATGTGGAAAAATCCAAAGCCCAAAAACCAGGGACACATTTTAAACATTGCTTATATAATCTTGGAAAGTTGCTAGAATAAAATACTATGTTACTACCATGCATTTCATTGCCAAGTCTTGAAACCAGGACCCTGTGTATTACAGTCAGAGTAACATACCACTATGCCAAATCAACTGCTTCTTAAAGCATGGGAAGACTGAAGCTTAAATGGCTATCATTTAGTGAATTCAGTTCTCACCATAGCTCTCACCCTCTTATAGGTTCATAGGTTCATACTAGGCTATCTGCCCTAGGGCATTTATAAGCCTAGCCAGAGTGTGTTTGGCTTTTGCCACCAATTTTAAATTAATTTTGCTATGCCCTTTTTCGAGGTTAGTATACTGTGCCTCTGTCTAACAGTGACACAGAAGTGATACCCGGGGTAAATCTACGATCTCCCATCCACTCATCAAGATTCCTCTTGAAGAGAGTCAATGAGGGACTCTGCCTAACCTGGACTGGGATTTTATTCCAGAGTGAAGGGAGCCTCTGGGTTATGAATCTGTCCCTCCAGCATGCCCTATTTATTTCAGTGCTAAGGTTCAAGTCTCTCGAGCGCGGAGCTCGATGGGATTTGGATTTTCTGAGGTGCAGCATGTCCATTAATTCCGGGTTGGACATGGCTTTATACGTCAGGCACAGATCGCCTCTGAGCAGGCAGTATGCCACTGAGTAAAGCTGGAGTTTCTTTAACTGGGCAGCATATGGCATCTGTTTGAGCCCTTTGATCCTCTTGGTGAGGTACTTTTTGGGACTTTCCAGTTGCTGCAGGTGTCTGGTAAAGTACATCCCAAAAGGGGCACTGTACTCAATTATGGGCCTGATGAGGGATGAGTAAAGAGGCACGATGACCTCCCCTGATCTAGATGTGAATCCCTTCATGATTAGGTGGGCTATATAAAATGTTTTTCTAACTACTTTGGCCACGTGGTTGTCAAATGAGAGATTGCTATCAACTTGGGTCCCCAGGCCCCTAATTACTTCTTCTGTACTTAATGGATTACCACCTATGTGGTAATTTGTGGGCACTTTGTTTTTGGCAAAGGGGATGACTATACACTTTTTGGCGTTTAGCTTGAGGCCATGGCTCTGGCACCAGTTGTCTGTTTCTATGAGGCCCTTTTGGAGGATGCTTGTGTTGGCTGGAGAGTCGATTATGGCGCCCAGTTTGCAGTCATCTGCAAACTTGGTCAGCCACAGTCCTTCCGTGTTGGCCTATACCTCCGAGAAATATATACTGAACAAGAGAGGTCCCAGGACTGAGCCTTGTGGGATGCCACTTGTAACTGGTTTGGAGTCTGACATGGCTCCAGCAATTCTAACCATGTGGGTTCTGTCCTTGAGCCAGTTTGCAACCCATCTAGTGACATAGGGGTTTGTATTTAAGCTGGTGAGCTTATCTATAATGCCCAAGTGGGGTATTGTATCGATGGCTTTTGCAAGGTCCAGGTAGGCTGTGTGGACCACCTTCTCCTCGTCAATGGCCTTGGTGACTGTTTCAAAGAAATCGACCAGGTTTAAGAGGCAGGATCTGCCCTTAACAAAGCCGAACTGGGTAGGATCCAGTGTCTGTAGGTCCCCAATATCTTTATTTATGAGGTCCATGATGATCCTTTCCATAGCTTTGCAGACCAAGCTAGTCAAGCTTATGGGGTGATAGTTTCCAGGATCCATTGAGGCACCACCTTTGTGGAGAGGGACCACTGTTGCTGTATGCCACTCTTTGGGTACATATCCTGTAGTAAGGCTGAGATTGAACAGTAGTTTTATGTTTGGGTTTAGCTCTTCTTGGAGTTCATGTAGGACGCAGCCCGGGACACTGTTTGGTCCCATTGATGCTGTGTTTTTTGCTTTGGAGAGGGCGGCTTTTACCCGAGCATCTGAGATGTCAGGGGGGCAGCACTCTGCTGGGATAGATATTTGCCCTTTGGTGGGAGGGGGAGTTTGCGCTGAACCTGTCAGCTAGGATGTTGGCAATGTCTGTGGGTTCGGTGTATTTTTTGTCATTTTGGACTAATTCTGAGCATATCTGGGAATTCCTACCCAGGTTCCTAACATAACTAAAGAAAGCCTTGTGATTATCCTTAGTGTCCTGTGCAATTTTTTTCTCGAAGCTGAACTCAGACAATTTTATGAGTGCCCGTAGTTTTTTGCTAATACTGACCAGAGATGCCTTCCCTTTTTGGGATTTTGCTCTATCATGTAGTAGCTTCCTCCTTCTGTTGTATAGTTTGTTTATGGCTGGGGTCCACCAGACAGGACGTCTGCCGTTGGAGGATTGGGTCTTGGTTTTATTTGGGATTGCATGATCCATGCATTCCTGAAGGTGTTCATAGAATGCATTTATAAAGGATTCTGCGGTCTGGGCAGATTTTCCACAGGCCGGGGCTTTGAAGGATTCCACCTCGGTTTTGAGGAGTGTGAAATTTGCTTTAGAGAAGTTTTTCACTGTGGTTTTCTGGGCAGGGGGTGGGGTCGGGATGTGAATATCCAGTGAGATTAGTTTATGGTCTGATCTTACCAGTGAGGGATACACTTCTGGTCTGGAGCATAGAGTCCCCATGTTGGTGATGATTAGGTCCAGTATGTTTTCCTCTCTTGTGGGAGTGGTAACAAGTTGTTCCATAGCATTTGAGTTTATAAATTCTAGGAACCTTTGGGCTAGGGTGTTGGAGCTAGAGTAATGGGTCCCAGTCTATGTTTTGGTAGTTGAAGTCGCCCAATATAATGGTGTTTGGAGATACCTTAATATTTTCCAGTGTTCTCAGGAAGGCCGAGTGGGGTTCCTGGGTTTGGGAGGGTGGTCCGTAGCAGGCTATAAACTGGAAGGCAGTTTTACCCACTGTTAGTTGCACATGGATAGTCTCTGATGCTTCGTGCTGTACCACCAACCTGGAGGTGTGGGTATCTTTGATGAATATTGATACTCCCCCTCCTTTTGTGGTTCAGTCCAAGTTTTGGGGCTGAAAAGCATGGTATGAGGTATAACCTGGTAGTGCTGGGGTGCTCTCGGGAGCCTTGAACCAGGTTTCTGTTACTGCACAGATATCGATGTTCTCCATGCTAAGGAGAGTTTCGAGTACATGCATCTTGAGGTTTAGACTTCTGGCGTTGAGTAGCATTAGTCTTAGTTTCTTATCCCTTGTGATACCTATGGAGGTGGGTTTGTCTTTTGAGCCTTTCGGGGTAGCAAGAGCCTTTGCCAATATCCGAAAGCCCAGGGGTGACAGGTGCAAGCCGTCCCTAGCAAAGCATCATGGCTTGTCGAGCATGTCATCCCAGGCTGACAGGCATTGGATCCCCTTTGAATGACACCAATACTTAAGCCAATTGTTGAAATTGATCATCTTGTCTTCATATTGTGGCATCATTCTTGGTGAGGGTAAGATGCTACGCAAGGTCAGGGTCATACCGGCCTGGGCTACATGCTCAGAGAGCTCCTCTATGTCTCGTTTCATGTAGTCAAGGGAGGTACGTCTCAGGCCATTCACACCAGCATGGACAATGACTGAGTCATATTTGTACTTGCCTTGGAGTGACCTGAGTGCTTGTGTTATGTGGCGGATCCTAGCGCCCAACAGGCAGCTCACCGTGACCTTCTCCTTGTTCAGTCTGGTGAGCGGGACGTCAGTGTGCCTGATGATAGAGTCACCTATTACAAGTGTATCAGGTGTGTTGTTTAGCCTTAAGGGCTGTGACTGTTCGGCACACTGGCTTTGTGAGCTATGTGTTGCACGTGTTTTGTTTTGGGGTAGCGGTTGCTTGGGTGTCTATTTTGGAGGTCTCTGCTGCTTAGGCAGATTTTTATTTAGAGCCTCCGAGTATGTTTTTATGTGTTTATGTGTTTGGTTTGCTGCCGTGGTAGGTCTATGTGAGACTGGAATTGTAGTGAGTGTGGTTTCCTTCTCCTCCTGACTGGTTATGCCAGTACTGAGTTGAGAGAGCTTAGCCTCCAGTTTGGCTATATGGTTGCATCTCTCACATGTGTTGGAATTTGTTGGGAGGAGGAGAGGGTTGTCTGTGTACATGAGGCAGTTGTAACATTGCCTCAAGATTCCCAGATTCACCAGCTGGACCGGAGAGGAGATTGACTACTGACCTTTGGACATGCTAGAATAGTATTGGGAATTCCTTTATAATTGAAAAAAGGGCCAATGGGGAACAAGGTACTCAAGGGGAGTTTGTGAGGGTGTAGTGCTTTTAATTTTTTAGTGCTGACTTAGTGAGCAAGTGCCAGGTAACTTAAATGCAATGTGTTACAGGTAACTTAAATGCAAAAACGACAAACAGTAACTTTCTTTCAAGTGAAACAAGGAAATAAGTACAGTAAGCAATGCAGATATCACTAGGGATCCACAGAAGCGCTGAAAAGCCGCGTTTTAGGTGGCACAAAACACCTGGACACAGCCAATAATGGGGAATACAGACCCAAAAATAGGTACACATTTCAAATATTGATCTTATAAACTTAGAAAATTGCTAGAATAAAAAGTTTTGTGTTGCCATGTACTTTCTGAAGAATATGAAGTCTGAAATTCAAATGCCTGTTGTCATTATTTAGTGAATTAAATCCAGAAAACCACAGATTTTATGAGGAACAGAACAGAACAAAATATGAGTCAAAAATCTGAGCAGTTTTCACAAGTGATGGTGGGTAGGGAATTGAGTCTCCTGCTACCTGTGCCTAAGGTACAGGGTTTGAGTCTGTGTTATTCTCTAACCAGTACTGTTGCCTGAGTCTGTAGCCACTAGGTATATTTATCTGGGACATTTTACACACACAGACACACACACACACATCAGCTCCATTACCTGTTGAAAGTCCCCAGCCCGCTCCATGTTGAAGGATAAGATGTTCTTGCTAGCCTGCTTTTGTGATGAAAATGACATTCCTGTGAGGATAGGCTGGATATCCAGCCTGCAGACATTACAGTCTGATTCCCTTCCAGTCTGTGCGGGTCTAACCGTACAGACTTCTGGGCATTTCTGCAGTCTGCTGTCTTCTGTTTAATCTGAACTGCTCTTAGCTTAGCCTGGATTCTAAATACATGTGTGTGTAGTTTCTGGGAATGCTCACACGCATGCGCGTTGTCTGTTCCGGGAGTCTTTTCATGTATTTTTTTTATTTTTCAACTTTATTCTCTTTTTTTCTGTTTTTATGTTTCATTTTCAGCTGGGGGGGCTGTAGTCCTGCAGTCCAGTAGGACAAGCCGCCCCTGCTCATACTGCCAAGTGTCACTGCCTCCCTTGTTTTTTACTTCCACTTCCATCCTAAAAGCAGTCCTCATAACCCCAGTCCATGGTCAGATGACTTTGGCACTGCCTGGTATCCTGTTATTAAAGTGGTGTAAAAATACATAAATAACAAAGATTTACCTGTTAGTCTGGAGTCAATAACACTTCAGGATGTGCAAAATACTCATTTTATTAATTACTCATCTCCCAGCTTAAGGAGGCCAGAGCTCACATAAAACAAAATCTCTTTCACATTGTTTTCTTTCCCTCCCTTCTTGAATGTTCCAGACCCAGACTCTGTGAATCATAGTAACATCCCTTAACCTGTTCAGCACTTACTTTGCCTTCAATTTTCTGTCAGTACACTGCAATGTGATATGAGAAGAGAATGCAGTTGTAAGGCATTTCATGTGAAACTATATTTTGTACAATCACGCATCTATAGTACAATATATTATCAACATAAACATATTATTAACATTTTATCTGATTCATTTGTGAAGAAACTTCAAGTTAATATGCATATTGTGAGGAATAATCATGAGACAATACATTTTCCCTAACACTGTGGTAGAACGCAAGGTAATTTCCTGAATAGAGGGGACTCATGAGCATTTTATCATTGGTCTCAATGTAGCTCTCACATTCAGTGTACTGTGCTAGATTGCAACAAAATAATGCATTCTACTGGATTGTGTTAACGCCTAGTGTGTGTAATGCTTAACCATTATGTATATGTAGTCCTGAATTTGCAGGGGTTAGTGATATAGCACAAGGTTCAAGTTTCCTCCATCCTGTATAACAGAGAATCACAGTCAGCTGTTTTACCCCCTCCCTCCTCGGTAACCATCTGGCCATCTGGCATAACAGCCATGACTCAAACCCCTAATTAACAAAGGTAAAAATTAAATCAAATTTCACTCCCACCCTCCCACATATCAGCATGCTGTTTAAAATACTTATTCCGAATGGCAAAGTAATAAATCATAATAGACAAATGCAACAAAATTTAAAATACAAGTAATATTTATGCACCTAATTCCCAGAACTACATTTGTAGAGAACCTCTTTTTCTGCCTTGGCAACTGTCAGCTTTGTCTCCAGATGTGGAATACGTTCAGCATCTTTGGATAACTCCATCTCTTAAGTGCCTTCTTTTTTCACCTTTTCCCATTAGAGGTTGCCACAGTGGAACAACAGTCTGCAGAATGATTGGCAGTGGAATTTTATGGTGTTGGCTTACCACCCCAGTGCCCAACCTTTTACCAAAGGCACACACACACTCACACCTAGGGCCAATTTAGAGTGTCCAATCCACCTGCAGCATGTCTTTGGAATGTGGGAGGAAACCCATGTGACTGTAGGGAGGATATGCAGACTCTGCACAGAAGGCATCCCAAGTGAGAATCAAACCAGAGAATCTTTTGCTGTGAGGTAGCAACACTAACCACTGCACTACTTCAGGTGCCCTACCTCTTTTGAGTACCAAAAGCACTAACATGTTTCAGTAAAACCTGCATGCTACTGTTGTACTTTCACTTTTTCTATGTGCAAAATGCAGATACACAAATACAGAAAAATAACATTCTGCATTTGTTTTGCAATCCCCCCTATCTCATAGTAGCATTCCTTTCTGTATGATGCAAAAAAACAGGGCTATTGTGCGTCATACTAAAAACTATGTATATTAGTCTCATTGAGATGTGAATTCTTTTAGTGCACTGAATGGCAGATACACTGCTTTACCTAATACACCATTCCTTGTAGTATAGCTACAGAAAATTTCCATTGCATGGAGGGCTAAGGTATGTACTTTTTATTTTGTGGCTGTTTGCCACCAAAGAACTTTAGCATGACAATAGCAGAATACTGAACATTGACCAGGTGATTAGTAACATCAGTGCATTTTAAGAGGTAATATTATGTGTTGATACGAAAAAAAAGATGTTTTCTCATTACTTATGAGTTATGACACTGAAAGTAGTCCAGGGCTGTGTAGATAAGAAAGCCTGCAGGTAACAGCTGCTAATTAATTTGTATTACTTCAAGTCTACTGAAGTGTCTGCTTTTGATCAAAATTAATCTCCAGGGGAGGGTCAAAGTACATTTTCTGAACAGAAATTCAGGCTGGAAGCATACTTTAAAAGTTGAAAAATCAAACTGACAATATCATTTATATCGTGTGCATTTTCCTATTGCCACTCAAGTCCATATCTATTCACAATAATACTAGGGCCAGCTTATCCTGTTGTCAGGGATCCATTAAAGCATAATATAAATATGCCAGAGTCTTTTTACATATCAATTCCAGCATATCTTATTGTACAAAATAACATTTCAAAAACAGTGTACTTCATGGCATACACAGTGTTTCTGGAAATGCCTTTGCTCATAACACTGGTGTAGGCTTCTACTAAGTTACAGTTTGCAAGGAGAGGCAAGACCATACAAATTTTAACACATCCACAAAGCTCTGCAAGAAGGCAAATAAGAAATGCACACACAACAATTAAAGTGTTTAGACAAAGCTCTTCAAAATGACATTACCTAATTTGGAGCTAGATGTTAAATAGTTGCGGTCAGCTGCTCTAAGGCAGCAGTAATACTCATATGCACTGCTGATAGCCTTAGCTAAATGCAAACCCTGTTAAACAAAGATCCACTAGGAAACACCCTCCTAGTATTGAAGACACATTGGTAACTCTGAGTATGGATAGATCAACAACTACCCTTTCACTACCACACAGAGAATTTAGTGGATAAAAATTCCAACCAACTTAAACTCTCCTTTTGAAATCTCACATTTATTTACCACAGAACTCAGACAAGTTATTGCAATCAATGTTGTAATCCCAATACCAATTGTTTCAGTATGCTCACCTATTAACATTGTTTTACTACAAGGAAACAATAAAATATTACACTTTATGTGCCTATGTCATTAGTAAACAAAGTTCAACATGTCGCCGAGGATCAGTACTGCATAAATCAGTAGGTAACCTTTGGTACAGCAAAACTAGTGATTGCTTGAAACTGCAGTGCACTGTTTTGTGGAGTTTATCCCTCCTCTGATGTATTACAACCATGGAGTTGGCATGCACTAACTTTCACAAAGTAAAATTATTTTGGGTCAACACTTGCAAGTTATATTGCCCTTTTTATACATTACATGAATATAAATTGCCCTGTTTTTTAGAAATGATACTAGTAAGGCTAACTGACCTGTAGCTCTCAGGATCAGTGGCAGGGCTTCCCTTTTGTAGGGGTACCAGAACATTAATTATCCATGCCTCAGGTAGATAACCTCTGGACAGGGTAAGACAATACTTTTTTGACAGGGTTGTGAGACAGAGTTTCACACTGAAAATGAAGTTGAATGAGCTCAGTGCAGTGACGAGTATTGTTTCTGAGATTACTCATGAAGCTGATGATACATACTTGATAGTTTCATATGTTTTTAGGTAAGTACTAGGCTAGATGCCCTTGTGAGCCATTTTAATCTTAGCCAATTTCACTTTTAGTGTTTGAATTAACCTGTTCACTTTGGTGTTATATTGATCTTACCCATCCCATGGTCAATAACTATATATTACCCATGATGAGAGTAACTGAAATCATATGACAGATAATTTGAGGGGACCCATGCATGAATTAAAGCATTTAGGCACTGCCATTAGTAGTACAGGGGCAGTCCTATAGTAAATTTTCTGATTCCCATCCACAGATCTAAGTTGCACTTGAATACGGCCAGGGATGAGCTTTTACGTGGAAATGGAGTTCTGTTTCAGAGCAGCAGTATCCTCTGAAATATATACCTGTCCCTCCAATCCATACTATATTGATGGTGAAAAAGATGTTTAAATCCCTAGACCAAGTACGTCTGATGCTATTTGACTTGTTAATGGGCAGTAAATATATCAATAATGGGTTGTAGAATGCCTTCACACCATACACAGGTCACCTCTTGACAGTTTGAAGGATACTGAGTATAATGACAGGTATGAGACAGCCCATGTAGGATGTATTGTTTATGCCTTACACCCTTTCAGTAAGGTATCTCTGTGGGCAGTCTAGTTGTCTCATGTGTCTGGACAGATACATGCCAAAGGGGTTTAGTATACTCAATGGCAGCTTAATAAGACCTGAATAAAGGGGGGCAATGACATCCCTAGATCTGTGCAATACACATGGACTTTCTTATGACAGCAATGGACACATGCTAGTCAAATGTTAGGCTAATATACACATAAGTTCCCAAATCCCAAGCAAATGTGTTAACTCTTAGGGACATTTTGTCAGTGTAGTAGTTTCCTGTAGTAGATGACTTCCCAAAGTTATGATAATGCATATTAAGTCGATGATTTTGGCACCAGTTATTTATTTGGGATAAACCCTCCTGCAGGATGGATAAGTCATTTGGGGATTCAATTATTGTTCCAAACTTGCCATCATCTGCAAACTCTGTCAGCCAGAGCCCGTTGGTATTAGCATTTCCTTCAGAGAAGTAGATACAAAACAGGAGTGGTTCCTAGTACAGAATTCTGTGAGATTCCACTGGTAACTGGTCTCTTTGTGGAGGTAACTTCCCCTATTTTGATTTCCTGCATCCTATCTGGGAGCCAATTGGCAATCTAGCAGGGGAAATAGGGGTTTATTTTGAGGTTATTTAGCTTTTCTACTATGACTGCATGGGGTATTGTATCAAAAGCTTTGGCCAAGTCAAGGTATGTGTTGTGTACCATTTGGTCTTAGAAACAATAAAAGAAAACATGACTAAATACCACATCAGTAATGTTAATCAAAATACTAGCTTGCCGACAAATCCCTGACCTATGGAGACAGGCTGTAACTGTACTAACTCCCAAAGAGGGTGAGTGACACTGGACCCAACAAATTTTAAGCTCATCAGCCACACCAGTATTTTATGTAAAACCATGGAGGGACCCCAGTGGAGCCTACCTAAAATAATACAATCAGATTAGTTCTATTAGACATGGAACAGTGTGTGTTTCTTGAAATTTTGCCTATTGAATATTGTAGAACTGAAGAGGTAATGCAGTACTTCATGAAGGGCTGTCACTTCATACTGCTTATTTTGACTTTGCTAAGACATTTAACACTTTCCCATGTAAGGGAATAATTGTCAATAGCTTTAAATAACAATCCTTACATTTTTCAATGAGTAAAACAATGATTAAGCAATAGGGTATAGAAAGTGGATTGGGGGTTATATGTTTTATTTTCTAACAAGAGTTACTTTTGGGGCCCACATGGCTCTAAAGGAAGCCATGCCTTTTCTGGACTATTCACAGAAAGAGTCAGAATTGGCTGTGAATAACCAAAACTGCTGATGATTGCAAATTGGGTAACATAATTACAAGAGTAAGGGTGCTGAAGTTTTTTCAAGAAGGCCTACAGAAAATATGCAGCTAGTGCAATAGTAATGACCTCACCTTTATATGTCAGTAAATGTAGCATTATCAAAACAGTGTAAGAAACTTCTCTGTGTGGAAGATTTTCAGTCCATATATTTCTAGTTAATCACTGTATATTAATCAGATCAGACAATAGTAGTAGAAGTAGCGAACGTAACCTCGTCTTAAGTCAGAACAAAACAAAACAAAAAGTAATAATAGAAAATATATAATTGTACAGCATTACTAAGTATTCGAAAGTAATCCAAACAAGGCAGGCAGTCTGTTTCCAGTCAAAAATCCTTTATTAAGTACACAGGCAAGCGATCCAAGTAAAACAAAAATAGAGTAATAATTTCCTTACAAGCTTTCTAAATATATATATACTTTTTATCAGGCATGGGAGTGGTTTATTGTGCTGTAAAACAACGTGTTAATGGTACACATGTTAAATTCACATCCCTTCCCCCATCAGTGTGACATTCGAGCCGGTCCTGCCCTACTTAGTAGCTGTCATAATAATATATAACCCTTATGTACTTTAAATAAAATTATATAATGATGTGGTACCTCTTATTTAACCAAATTATTAAGTAGATTATTAAGTGTGTGATTTTATCCAAGACAATATACTACATGGCTGGAAATATATCAACCTTAGTTCATTTGGCAATCAAAAAATATATATAAATATATACATATACATCTTGCATGTAAAAATCAATTTCTATTTTCATAACCTATTGTTAACAAAGACCGCTTTCATCCTTCTAGACTTCTTCAGTTCTGTGTACAAGAACCCTAAAAACCTATATAATTGTATAATTACTTAGTATTGTTATTACACATCATTTTGAATAAAGTAGAAAAAAGAACCAGAAAAAAATAAAAATAAGAAAAAATGTATGTATGATGATGGAAACAAAATATACAATTAAATTTCAACTGATTTAAAATGGTATTTAAAACCAATTTGTAGAATAAAATAAAATAAAATACAATTAGTCATGCAAACAATGTGGCAATTTTCTATGTTCCAGTGCACTTTTAATTGAATGGTAGTAGCTTAGTCCAGGCTTCCTAAAAGAGTTCAGCTTTAATTGCCACATTAAAAAGAAAGGTGTTTGGCTAGTGCATTGTTTTTGCATCCAGAGCGGATGAAGAAAACTGGGACATTGTCACAGGAAACCCTTTTCTGATTAACATCGTAGGTGAAGCCCCATCATTTGTTTATAGGAAGGCCAGGAACATTAGAAGTTTTGCTGAATTTAAACCTAGACCATGTGAGAAAAGCACTAAAGGATGTGAAAGTAATTGTACATTTTGTATATTTATACAGCAAGGTGATAGTTTTTATTGCCCTTATTTAAAGAAGATCATTAAAACCAATGCAGGGGGTGACTGTAACACTAAAAAAGTAATTTACAGGGCACAGTGCAATGAATGTCATGCATTCTATGTGGGCAAGACTGTAAATAAACTCAAGCGTAGGATTTCATGTCATCTGTCAGAAATCCGCTCTGGATGTAAAAATAATGCACTAGCCAAACACTGTTCTCTTCATAAAAGACACACAGGTTTTAAGTTCCAGATCCTGGATCGCATAGACATGGGTGATTCTGAAGGAGACATCCCAAATATTCTGGAGAAACATGAACTTATGAGGCAATTAAAGCTGAACTCTTTTAGGAAGCCTGGACTAAACTACTACTGTTCAATTAAAAGTGTACTGGAACTTAAAAAATTGCCACATTGTTTACATGACTAATTGTATTTTCTTTTATTTTATTCTACAAATTCGTTTTAAATACCATTTTAAATCAGTTGAAATTTAATTGTATATTTTGTTTCCATCGTCATACATACATTTTTTTTTATTTAAATTTTTTTTCTGGTTCTTTTTTCCACTTTATTCAAAATGATGGGTAATAACAATACTAACCAATTATACAATTATATAGGTTTTTAGGGTTCTTGTACACAGACCTGAAGAAGTCTGGAATGATGAAAGCGATCTTTGTTAACAATAGGTTATAAAAATAGAAATTGATTTTTACATGCAAAATGTATATGTATATATTTATATATATTTTTGATTGCCAAATGAACTAAGGTTGATATATTTCCAGCCATGTAGTATATTGTCTTGGATAAAATCACAGACTTAATAATCTACTTAATAATTTGGTTAATAAGAGGTACCGCATCATTATATAATTTTATTTAAAGTACATATATTATTAGGAAAGCTACTAAGTAGGGCAGGACCAGTTCGAATGTCACACTGATGGGAGAAGGGATGTGAATTTAACATGTGTACCAATAACACTTTGTTTTACAACACAATAAACCACTCCCATGCCTTATAAAAAGTATATATATATTTAGAAAGCTTGTGAGGAAATTATTACTCTATTTTTGTTTTACTTGGACCGCTTGTCTGTGTACTTTATAAAGGATTTTCGACTGGAAACAGACTGCCTGCCTTGCTTGGATTACTTTCGAATACTTAGTAATGCTGTACAATTATGTATTTTCTATTATTACTTTTTTGTTTTGTTTTGTTTTGACTTAAGACGAGTTTATGTTTGCTACTTCTACTACTATTGTCTAATCTGTTTAATATACAGTGATTAACTAGAAATATATGGACTGAAAATCTTCCACACAGAGATGTTTCTTGCACTGTTTTGTTTTTGGACCCACTACACTTTAGTTGGTTGTTTTGAGACTTCAGGGATACCACAGAGATTACTTGTTAAATGTAACATAAGATTTAGTAAAAAGGGCATGAGTTATGTTTACAAAATGAATACTTATACTATAAAAATGTCACAATTATCAAAGATCTAAGGCAGTAGTGAACAGCAATTTAAAACTGACCATTGGGCATCTACCAACACAAGGAAACAATATTCTGTAGCACATCTAATTGTAAAGGTGTTGTTTGGTAACATTAAGGCTATCATTGCATCATTTTATCCTTCATTGATTCGACCTGTTACTGGTTCTATAGCTCTGAAACAAGCCATCTGAATGAGGATGGAATAGGCAGCTGTTCCTTATTAGAATAATTAATGGTCTGGAAAACCAAAACTATTCAGAAGGGTTTCAGGAACACTCAATGTACTCTATTTCTTATAATTTGCTTAAAAGTAACATCTTCCTGATCTGTAAGGTAATATTTCATCCAACACTGTTTAAAAGTCTATGCTTAGCGTGCACTGTGGAGAAAGATAACACCAGATAGTGGAACCAAACATTAAAACATAATTTCTAGTAGAGCTGACAAGAGTATAGAGTGAAATGACAAGGCTATACTTGCTTGCCGCTCTTGGAAGAGGGAAGGAGGGAGGATGGGAGATGGTGTGGTGTTTGCATGGCAAGCCAGTCCTTACACCTTGGTGAACATTGAGATATACATTTGAGTCTGAAGACTAGGTATGTATGAAATTTTTACCCAGCGTCCATGTTTATGGTGGGGAACTAGACATTCCTAGACTACTTTTAATTGCAGGCAGTGGTTTCTAAATAGAAAGTGACATTTGCATGTAGGGAAAGGCTCATTCTAGAAAAAAACACAATAGTATGATGACTCCAGCTTTTCTCCCAGTTATGGCGAGATTTCATAGCCTGATGATTTTTTGCTTATTTTTTGAATTCTGAAAAAGAGGCAGAGAACTGATACATGTGGACCTTTTTAGACTCAACATGGGATAACTGTCTGGTTAAGTGGCTTCTACAGAGTCAAACATTCAGTAAAGAAAGGCTGAGAGACTCAAACTCTGGAGTGTATGGACCATCTGATTAAAAGCTCAAAAACCTAATTAACTACACTGACTGTTAGACCAATAGATTTCTTGTTTGGAGGGGTAGGACGCATCCAGTGAAGAGTTACAGTAGAGTACCGTAGTATGCAGTGGACTTGGAGAAGAAGGAAAACCTATGAACCCATGTAGGAATCCAGCAGTAAACTGAAAGAAAATAAATTTCAAAAACAGAAAATATATGCACATCAGGGTTGGTCTTACACTCTATGTTTCTAATGTTTAGCCAAATAGTCTATTCATGCAGCACAGATGAAGTCAAAAAAGCGTTGAAGCATGCCATGCCTGCAGCTAGTGTTGTTTGGATTTATTGGCCTGAAAGTACCCATAAAGACTTAAGAAATAAACCATTATGTCCATGTAGAAGCCATGTAGCCAAAATATAGGTATGTCCTTAAGGGGTCATTTGCATGAATTGCATGTGTTTCCTCTGCAGGATGTTTTTAAAGTATTATACTTGGAGATTCTAGCTTGGCTAAGTCTTTCCTTCAGTTTTTATTTAATGGTGCGCTCATGTGACCTTTTTACCCTATAATTTGGATGTTATCTGGGATATTTTGCAGGCACTCTAAGTTTTTGGGACATCAGGCTTTGTTTTAAGCTCAGTGTTTCTAAAGTATCGCCAAGAAATCCATTTATGCTGTACTGGTGAATCAGAAAAAAGGACAAAACATGGCATGTCTACAGTTATTGGGATTTGAATGTATTGGCCTGAATGTACCCACATAGACTGAAAAAGTCAGGCAGAACTCATGTAGCTGAAACATTGTTGTATCCTCGGAGGGTCATTTGCATATATCTCATGGGCTTATATTACAGGAGGTTTAATGTATTATATAATGAGGAATCTAGCTTGGTTGGGTCATTTTTAAGTATCTATCAATGTATGTATATATATATATATATATATATATATATATATATATATATATATTTATATATATATATATATATATATATATATATATATATATATATATATATATATTATATATATATATATATATATATATATAATATATATATATATATATATATATATATATATATATATATATATATATATAGATATATACACACACACACATATATATAATATGTATATATATATATACACATCTATCTATATATATATATATATATATATGCATATGGATCCCTATCAAATGCTCGAATTGCAGAAAGTCGAAGACCATATGGCCAAGACCATATACCCAAAGTTTTGCAACATTGACAAAAAAGAAAAAACATAAAAACAGAAATAAAACAATTTACCATGATGTTTTTACAAGGGGGCAAACCCCCCTGAATCCCCCATACCCCCCTGCTACTTAAATATACCAACTCCAAAATCGCACTATAGTAAGGAAAATGACAAAACCCAAGTTCTGCTCTGTATGGCATTACAAGTGTTCGATGTTGCAAAACATCGGACATATGGTCTTGGCTATATGATCTTCGACGTTCTGCAACTCAAACATCTGATATGGATCCATATGCATATGTTGTACATATATGCATATAACTTTTGGTTTTATATTGTTAGCTTTCATTGAAATAAGATTCATAAATATAAACGCTAATTAGGTGTGGGCTATGCCTCCCAAACCCCCCATACCTCCTGTAACTATATATAGACTAACTCCAGAATCACACTACAGTGGGGAAAAGGGGATATATATTTTATTTGCCCAACAATATTTACATTCAGTGAAATGTGATTCAGTGAGATGAGTTTTCAGAGATTTGAACTTTCAGTGATTTTTTTAGGTTGAATTGACATTCAGTGAAAGAGTTTTCAGTGAATCAAAGTAGACCCATATGTATGTATATGTATATATATATATATATATATATATATATATATATATATATATATATATATATATATATGTATATATATATATGTATATATCATTATCAGAGGAGGGTGACCCCCACACACACAAAGGGTGCATGTATGGGGAATGGGCTTGCCCATCCGAAAAACAATGTTTTAGTTATTTTTATTTGAGCTTTGCATGCATCAGGGTTGTTGCTCAGTATATGTATAGTAGGGTGTTGATATCTATATACATATCTAAGTATATAGAAATTATATATAGATAGATATGAGGAACAATAACTCTTTTTATCTTGTATGTGGTTGAAGAATGATTTGAGTGCAGATTATGCTGCACAAATTGTTGATGGTAAAAGTGATTAAATTATGCTAAAGTCGAGTTACAGATTATCACCTATAGCATTGCTCACGGTGATTTGTCTTTGGTCACAGTTGTGCGGCCATAGAGTTGGTATTTATCTAAATTGTGTTGTAAAGGCAGATTCTTCATATCAAGGGATCTGGGCCAAAGCCGGCATGTAAAACACAGTGTTTTACTTATGTATGTAGGATAGTTTTAGGTATGCAGAGTAATGATAAGACTGTCGACATAGGCCTGGCTGAGGTGTTGTTAACACAAGTGTAAAGAGCTTAGTTTATATTGCAATTGTACTTCAATTCTTCGTGCAGAGATTACAGTTTTCTGTGAAAATGGTCATTGTAGTATGTTTCAACCAATTGCACCTTTGATCAATGGTAATGTAGTTATACGTCTATATCTTTCTATCTATGTATATGACATTCAGTATGAGTTATGATAGTCGAGCTTTGTCATAGGTTTGATAATTTAACCCATGAGCTTATTAATCTATGAGCCCTATGAATCTTGATACACAGTGCACAATATCAATATACCAGGAACGGTGCATTTCTCATCTGCCTGAGTTGGTGTTACCTCGAGTGAATGACAGAGATGCCATGGCATATCAGAAAGAGTAAAGAGCATTCCCCTAGTCAGTATGAATATCACTTTGTTACTCCCTTGAAAGCAGGTCATTGGCTGTGTAGGATTCTCTTGGCCAGCAAAATATAAATAAAAAGATAAATACTTGAGCAATCACCCTGACTGTTTTCTCATTATTAAATGCACTTCACCATCTCTGGACTAAACTAGGTCTGAAACCAAGCCAGGGAGGCACCTTAAAATTTGTATTTTATCTATCTCATTTAGACACTTTTTTCACTCTTTTGTTGATTGAGAATGTTAACCAGACACAAGTGTCCTTTTGCCGGGTGATCCAGGAGTGCTGTCTGGCAAAATTGTTGAGGGTTACACCATAGGTAAAAAGAGGTGTAGAAAATCCAAACACTAACTATAGGAAGCAGATCATCAACATTTTTTAAATAACTTCTTTATTTATATATTAAACATTTCATAACAAACAATAGTATAATAAAGCCAAAATGCATAAACAATAACCATTGCACAAACCTATATATTATTGAAAACAACTTTGTCTAAGCATAAATACACTTAACTCATAGTCACATCATCTGTTATCATGTGTAACATCAGACTATTTTATTTATTTATCTATCTATCTATCTATCTATCTATCTATCTATCTACCTATCTATCTATTCATTATTTAATTTATTTATTGACATTTGATTACCAGAAAAGTCCATCTGTGTAGGAGCCCGTTTTCAGTGGAAGCCCATGGAGAAAAGCTCCAAAGTATTACAAAACATTTTAAGTAATTTCACAATATTTAAACATAATACAAAAAAAACTATAGCTGAAATATTTATTTATTTATTTACATTTGTTGACCAGGAGTGTACAACTGAACGTAGGTCCATTTTCAGCAGTGGCCTGGGGAGAAAAGCTCCATAGTTAAAATAAACAGACAGTAGTTATATTGGATTACATAGAGATTAAACATTTGATTAACATAGCAATTAATTACAAACATATTTACAGATGAAGAACATAGTACATCAGTAGACAACTAGAATCGTTATCTGCGAAGTACATAACAGACATTAACAAATGTTACAATAAGAAGTTCCTGCTGTATAATAAATACTAGGCTTATGAGCATCTGAGCTTGCTATAATCAAAGTAGTTAGTGGGGTGGAAAGAAAGGTAGTGGTTGGATGGGGTGGGTAATATTAGAGTGGGAGTTGCAAGGGCATAGCCAGCTTGTTTTTAGGTGCACTTTCAGTAAAGTTTTGAAGTGGGTGCATGATGGTATGGAGGTAATTGTGGGTGGGAGGGAGTTCCATAATTTTGCTATGGTGCCAGAGAATAGTGCTTCACCAGCAGAGTTATTGGCTTTAGTGATCTGCAAGTGATTTTTGTTGCTGGATCTTAGTGGTCTGGTGGTGCGATAGGGTTGGAGTAGATTCTGGAGGGATATACCAAATTAGACATAATATGAAAACCTTGGTTAACAATATATATAATTTATATGAGAATTATTTAATATTTAGAGAAATTTAAGAAGTTTGTGGAGAAATTAAAGTAGGCCAGTATAATACAAACAGGAATTGCGATATGAAATGAGAGAAAAACAGGCGTATGGAATATTTAGAGAGAAAGACAGGGGAGAAAAATTGATAGAAGTAAGGAAGTGAATGAAAAAGGGAGAGTAAGGAGGTACAATGTATGAAGAGGTACTTGTTCACATTTTTAGGATATAGTTTATTCTGTTGTTAAGAAAGAACAGAGCCAGCTTTTGACTAGGAAGTCTTTCAGAATGTTTTTTTAAGGATGGGAGGGTGGGTATTGATCTGATAGATACAGGCAAGTAGTTCCAGGCCTTATTAACATGGTATGTGTATAGACAATTTCCAGCAAATTTGATAGGTTTTTAGACAGACAAGAGTTTTTGGTCACTGGATTGTAATGACCGACTGGGAACATAGTTGTGTAGAATGTTATGTAGTACTGGATAAGCAGATGGATTCTGGATGATTTCATAGGTGGTAAGACACCATGTATATGTTAATTGATGGGGTAGTTCTAACCAATTTAGGCCTTTTAGTGCTATATAGTGGTGGATTCTGAAAAGGGTATTTGCTGCAAATTTAGCAATTTTATATGGCATTGTTCAAGATTTTATTTTTTTAAGCAAGGTCTTGAAAACAAACTTACTGATATGAAATTTGCCAATAATAACAAAATAAAGGTCATGCTGCTAAATGGTAGGAGCTTAAACCAAAAACTGCATACTCTGGAAGCACTTCTGCCACTAGAAGATTTAGATATCTGTGCAGTCACAGAAACCTGGTTCAAGGCCTCGGACAGTACCCCGGCCTTACACAGCTACAATGCCTTCCACACTTTCAGACTGCAAAATGAACATGTGAGAACCAAAGGAGGCAGTGTTTCTATCTATATTAGAGATAAATTCACCTCCCATCTAGTCAGACTGGACATCTCCATGGAATTACTCCAAGTTCAGGTTATAGTGGGCAAGACCCCCATTCAAGTCATAGCCAGTTATAGATCCCCCTCCATGAGTCATGACGCTCATGAAGCCTACTTTTACCAAACTGCAGACAATCCAAATATTACTAAACACTCTGGTTATGGGGGATTTCAATTATTCTACAATAAACTGGGAAACCTATGATAGCACAAAAGTTCCTTGACTTTAACTAAAATGTCCTGGAACAAATTGTTCATACCCCGACAAGAGAAACAGACATACTAGATCTGGTCCTCACTAACATATCAAAGAGATGCACTACCACAACTGTCAGGCCCTCATTAGTTAAGTCTGACTACAAATCAGTCACCTTCAAGCTGGCGCTAACATCAGAACTCACAAAGGGTGAACTCAGACTAAAACTATATCCTCCTAATTGAAGGTATAAATGCATTCTGAGCCACACCCCCAGCTGGAAGTGAAACTTGAGTATAACTGGCACACAAACTGAACACACACTATCAAAGTGGGTGACTCCACATCAACCAGGAGACTTGATACCAGTAGGGTGCCACAGGAGTCCATGCTGGGCCTCCTACTCTTTGATATGTACTTCTCAGAAGTTCAAGTCAAAACTAAGGGGTAGTGGCTGACCAAGTTTGCAGATGACTGCAAACTGGGTGCAATTATTGAATCCCGAAATGATCTCCCGGAGGGTCGTAGGTAAACCAATGATTGGTGTCTTAGTCACAGTCTCAAACTTGAATGCAAATAAATGCATCTTCATTCCCTTCAGCACAAACAATGTCCCTTCACACTACAAATCAGCAATACCCTAAGTACCAACAAAGTGGTAAGGGACCTGGGATCCCAAGTTGACTGTGACCTTAACTTCGACTATCATGTGTGCATAGTAAGTAAGGCTTTCCACATAACACACTTGATTAGTAAAGGCATTGCCTCAAGAGCAAAAGTGGTTATAGCCCCTCTATACTTGTCACTAATCCAGCCCACAATTGAGTATAACACCCCATTCAGTATGTACCGTACAAAGCACCTGCAACAATTGGAGAGATCTCAGAGGTTTCTAACTAAGAAGTTCAAGGGACTCCAGCACATGCCTAACACAGAGTGACTAAAGTTCCTGTCACTATACTCTGTATCATGTAGACTTTTTAGGGGAGACATATGCCTGGCTTACAGAACAATCTCATATCCAAACTTAATGAACTTGCTGCACATCTGTAAATCAAACAGGACTACGGCTACTCATTGTAGGCACCTAAATATGGCGTATGATTTAAATAGGACATGTGGGAGAGACAGACATATCTCCCAGCAACTACCACTTCTTTGAAATAGGTTACCTATTCATGTGAAACAGAGCACCTCTATGACACTGTTCAAGAGGAACCTGGAGGAGTGGTTGGGGCACCTTAAATTCTTTAAATCAGAAGTAAATCCAGCCAGTTAACCATGGCAATTGCTGTATAAAATCATGGATTTTATTCAAATAAGGAAAATAAAACAATAAAAGCAAAGCTAAAACACAGATAAGCACTTTCACACCTTTCTAAACATGCACTTCATCATATCTGGTTGGATTTACTTCTGTTTTACCTTTTCATAAGCATTTGAGCTGTAAAGTCATGTGACAAAATATCATGTGACTATGGTTTTACGTAGTTGATTAGTCCTTAATGTTTTTTAAAAATGATATAGGAAGATTGTTTTGATTGATTTGTATCTGAAGAAGCGTTGTGGAAGCAACGTGAAAGCGCTCATACTCCATTAAATTTTGTTTGCTTTTATCCTGCTGTGTTTATTGCCTCCTTGGTTTTGCTCTTATACCTGGAGATTAGTAAGGATGGCAGTGCCATAAAGAAATGTGAGGAGGAGATAAGTAATGGCAAGTGTAGTTTTTATTGCATCAATGAGAAAGTTTTTGGCTCTGTAAAGCATCTCTAGTTTCTAATGAGTTTTTCTTATTCAATTTTGTATATGCAGGTTGAATTTAAGATTATCATCCAATATGATCCCTAATGATTTATTTATTTTATTTTGTTTTTTCCATTTGTTAACCAGGAAATTCTGACTGGACCAGGTCCATTTTCAGCAGAGGCCCAGGGAGAAAAGCTCCGGCATCAAGTTATATAAATACAGTACATCCAGCATAATACACAAAACAAGTTACATCATGTATGCTGAGCATAGCAATATAACAAGAAATTAATAAAACACTCCAGGTAAGAGAAGATATAGAACATAGATAACATGGCAATGTCAGTTATGGATTGGTGAGAGAAGAAAATATATCAAGTAAGATTCTACAGTTAGAAGAACTCTTTCAGTCGACCGTGCCTACAGGGGATCAGAGTTCAGCATGTGCTCAGAGGGCAGTTTGGGGGGTTAGCAGCAGTGTGGGTAGGGTTATGTGATACAAGGGCATAACCAGGTACTAAGAAGATGTGATTTGAGGGAGTTTTTGAATATGGATGTGGAGAGGGCAGTGGACACAGATAGGGGAAGAGAGTTCCAATTTCTGCTACGTTGTGGGAGTAGAGCACTTTCCCTGCATTGTTGTTAGCCTTGGCGATGGAGAGGAGAGATTTTTCTCTAGATCTTAAGTGCCAGTTTGCAGTGTAGACAGTAAGTAGGTTGGATAATGAGGGTTTTTTTCAGGATATTTGAGAATATTGTAGGCTGTGCTCAGCTGGTGATAGTTAAGTAGCTGTGGTAGCTCAAGCCATTTTAGTTCTTTTAGTGCCGTACAGTGATGGGTTCTATAGGTTGAGTTAGTAGAAAACTTTGCTATTTTATTGTAGCATGATTCAAGTTTGTCTAGGTCACATTGTCTGATTTGGGTAAAGATTGGTGCTGCGTATAATAGAGTTAAGAGGAGGTGGGTTTGTGCAAGAATGACTCTTGCTTTTTGTGAGAGAAAGGACTTATGCCTGTATAGGGAACCTAACTTTTTGTGTACTAGTTTTATGGTATGTGAGATGTGAATGTCAAAGTGGAGATTGTTGTCTATTTCAATGCCCACAAGTTTGGTGTGGTTAGAGGGGGAGATAGTGGTGCCATCCTTAGAAGTTATGGTAAAGGAGGGGGGGGGGTTGATCTGTTAGGGGTAAATAGTAACAGTTTTGTCTTTTTGGGATTTAGAATTAGTTAGATACCTGATATCCATTTTTCCACTGAGTTAAAGGTATCTTGAGTGAGTGTATGTAGGGTGGTGGGGGATGAGGCGGAGCAAATTAGAGTTGAATCATCTGCATATTGTATGAGTGTGGCATGTTGTGTAGAGCTATTGAGGTTATTTGTGAAAATAGAGAACAATAGTGGGCCCAGTATAGAGCCCTGTGGGACTCCTACGGTGGTTGGAAGTTGTAGAGACAGAGTTCCCTTCCATTGGACTGATTGTTGCCTGTCAGGTAGGTAGCTTCTGAACCAGGCTATAGTAGAGGAGGTGAAGGATAGTGATAGTGAGTCTAGCAGAATGGAATTGGAAACCATATCAAATGCTTTAGAGAGGTCTAGGAAAATGGCAGATACATATTTGTTATCATTCTTGTGAAGGTTTATATGGTTAGTGAAGGATAGTAGGGCTGTGGTGGTGCTGTGGTGTGGGCAGAAACCGTGTTATGTGGTGGATAGTAGATTGTGTGAGTTGAGAAATGTCATCAGTTGCAAGTGGATGCATTTCTCAAAAATGTTGGATAGGGACAAGGGATGACAACAGGTTGGTAGTTGGAGAATCCTTAGGAGTTACTTCCTTTATGGAGAGGGATGATGTGAGACACTTTCCAGAGTTTGGGTATGTAGGATTCTAGTATGGAGCGGTTGATTAGTATGGAGAAAGGATATGATAAGGAGTCACTAGCCATTTTTAGGTATGCATCAGGTATGTTATCAGCTGCCAATGTGGTAGGCTTTAGTTTTAGGAGGAGTTTTTTGATAGTTGAGATGGACACTGGTGTTAGGCTGAAAGAGGGGGTGATGTGGGATAGGTTGAGTTGTGAATGAGGTAGATTGTTATTTGTTATTTGACTGGGCAGGGCTAAGATGGACTTGGTAAAATGGCTGTTAAATTGATAGGCTATGTCTAGTGTATTGTTAGTAGAGCTGGGTGCTGGAGTACTGGTTTTGCCTGGCTTTAGTAGGGAATTAATAGCATGCCAGAATGTTTGTGGATTATTTGAATATTTGCTTTGGGCACTAAGAAAATAGTTTTGTTTATTTAGTTTGGATTAAACCTTGGCCTTGTTTCTAAGCTGTTAACAGTATAGTCTTGAGCTAGGGATTTTGTCAGTTTTCCAGATTTTCCAGGCTTTATCTCTGGCTTTTATTAAGGCTCTATTGTCCCTACTTAGCCAGGGTGTGTAACTGGCTTTAACTCTGATTGTTCTGTAGAGAGCTAGACTGTCAAGGATGTTAGAGAATGTAGTATTCAAACAGTCTACTGCCTGGTCTAACCTAAGTGTCCGTAGTGGTTCCCAGTTGCAGTGGCTTAGGACAGTATTTAGGTATTGTGGGGTAAGGTTATGGTCATCTTGTATAAGTTTGTAGACTGCTGGTTTGGGGTTATTGGGGTGTTTGTGGAGTAGAAGGTGGGGAGGTGATCACTTAGGTCATCTGAGAGAGAGCCTACTGTATAGTTTTGTTTGGGATAGTTGGTTAGTGTCCACTCCAGTATAGGTTCATAGGTTCATAGGTTCATACTAGGCTATTTGCCCTGGGGCAATTATAAGCCTAGCCCGATTCTGTATGGCTTATGCCACCCCTTGATTTGAGTATACTGTGCCCTTTTTAAGGTTTAGTTTACTGTGCCTCTGTCTAATAGTGACATGGGAGTAATCCCTGGGACAAACCTACGATCCCCCATCCACTTATCGAGATTATTCTTGAAGAGATTCAGTGAGGTGCTCTGCCTCACATGAACTGGAATTCTATTCCAGAGCGAAGGGAGCCTCTGGGTTATGAACCTGTCCCTCCAGCAAGTTCTATTTATTTCTGTGCTGAGGTTCAAGTCCCTCGAGGGTGTGGCTCTAAGGGATTTAGATTTACTGAGGTGGAGCATGTCCATTAATTCTGGATTTGACATAGCTTTGTATGTCAGGCATAGATCGCCTCGAAGTAGGCGGTATGCAACTGAGTAGAGCTGGAGTTTTTAACCGAGCAGCATATGGCATCTGTTTGAGACCCTTGATCCTCTTGGTGAGATACTTTTGGGGTCTTTCTAATTGCTGCAGGTGTCGGGTAAGGTACATCCCAAAAGGGGCATTGTATTCTATGATGGGCATGATGAGGGATGAATAAAGGGGCACGATTACCTCTCTTGATTTAGATGTGAAACCCTTTGTGATGAGGTGGGCTATGTAGAAGGTCTTTCTAACCACTTTGGCAATGTGGTTTTCAAAGGAGAGATTGCTATCAACTTGGGTCCCCAGGTCTCTAATAACTTTCTCTGTATTTAATGGGTTTCCTCCTATGTGGTAATTTGTGGGCACATTGTTTTTGCCAAAGGGTATGACTATACATTTTTTGGCATTTAGCTTTAAACCATGGTGCTGGCACCAGTTATCTGTCTCTGTGAGAACGTTTTGAAGGATGTTTGTGTCAGCTGGAGAGTTGATTATGGCACCCAGTTTGCAGTTGTCTGCGAACTTGGTGAGCCATAGTCCTCCCACTTTTGCCTGTACCTCGGAAAAGTATATACCGAACAAGAGTGGTCCCAGGAAAGAACCCTGTGGGATGCCACTTGTGACCGGTTTCGAGTCTGACATGGCTCCAGAAACTCTCACTCTGTGGGTTCTGTCTTTGAGCCAGTTTTCGACCCATCTTGTGACATAGGGGTTTATATTTAAGCTGGATAGCTTGTCTATGATGCCCGAGTGGGGTATTGTGTCAAATGCCTTTGCAAGGTCCAGATAGGCTGTGTGGACTACCTTCCCTTCAGCTATGGCTTTGGTGACTGTTTCAAAGAAGTCAACCAGGTTCAAAAGGCAGGATCTGCCCTTGACAAAGCCGAACTGGGTAGGATCTAGTGTCTGTAGGTCCCCAATGTCTTTGTTTATGAGCTCCATGATGATCCTCTCCATAGCCTTGCAGACTAAGCTAGTCAGGCTTATGGGGTGATTGTTTCCAGGGTCCGTAGAGGCTCCACCTTTGTGGAGTGGGACCACTGTTGCTGTACGCCATTCTGTGGGCACATATCCTGTAGTGAGGCTGAGATTGTATAGCTGTTTTATTTGAGGGATTAGTTCCTCTTGTAGTTCATGTCGGACGCAACCTGGGATGCCATCTGGTCCCATAGAAGCAGTGTTTTTTGCTTTGGAGAGGGCAGCCTTCACCTGAGCATCTGAGATGTTTGGGAGGCAGCCCTCTGCCGGGATAGATACTTGCTCTTTTGGGGGGGAGGGGGTGGAGAAGTTTGCACTGAACCTGTCTGCCAGGTTATTGGCGATGTCTGTGGGTTCAGTGTATTTTTTGTCGTTTAGAATCAACTCAGAACAAGTCTGGGAGTTGCATCCCAGGTTTCTAACATAACTGAAAAAAGCCTTATGATTGTCTTTGGTGTCCTGTGCAATTTTTCTCTCGAAGCTGGCCTTGGAGGATTTTATGAGGGATCGTAATGTTTTGCTAGTACTGATCAGAGATGCCTTCCCTATTAGGGATTTTGCTCTATCATGTAGTAGCTTCCTCCTTCTGTTGTACAGTTTATTTATGGCAGGGGTCCACCAGACTGGACGCCTGCCTTTGGAAGATTGGGTCTTGGTTTTGTTTGGGATAGCATGATCCATGCATTCCTGGAGATGTCCGTAGAATGCATTTATATAGGATTCTTCAGTTTGGGCTGTAGTTTCCACTGGCCCTGGGGCCTTGAAGGATTCCACTTCAGTTTTGAGAAGTGAGAAGTTCGCTTTTGAGAAGTTTTTCACTGTGGTTTTCTGGGCTGGGGGTGGGGTCGGGATGTGGACATCCAGTGAAATTAATTTATGGTCTGATCTTACCAATGAGGGATATACTTCTGGTGTGGAGCATAGAGTCCCCATGTTGGTAATGATCAGGTCTAGTATGTTGTCCCCTCTTGTGGGAGTGGTGACTAGTTGTTCCATAGCATTTGAGTTTATAATTTCCAGGAATCTTTGGGCTAAGGTGCTGGGGCTTGAGTAGTGCTCCCAGTCAATGTTTGGGTAGTTGAAGTCGCCCAATATAATGGTGTTCGGAGAGATCTTCATGTTCTTCAATGTTTTCAGGATAGCTGAATGGGATTCCTGACTTTGAGAGGGTGGTCTGTAGGATGCTATAAACTGAAAAGCAGTCTTGCCCACCGTTAGTTGCACATGGATGGTCTCCGATACTTCATGCAATGCCACTAACCTGGAGGTGTGGATATCCTTGATAAATATGGAAACTCCTCCTTTGTGGTTCGGTCCGGGTTTTGGGGCCGAAAAGCATGATACGAGGTATAGCCTGGTAGTGCTGGGGTGCTCTCTGGAGCCTTGAACCAGGTTTCTGTCACTGCACAGATATCGATGTTCTCCATACTGAGGAGAGCTTCGAAAAGTGCATCTTGAGGTTAAGACTTCTGGCTTAGCAGCATTACCCTTAGTTTCTTGTTCCTTGTGCTGTTTATGGGGTGGGTTTGACTTTTGAGCCTTGCCTAAAAAGGCACTATGGGGGTGGCAAGAGCATTTGCCAATATCCAAAAGCCCAGTGTTGACAGGTGCAACCCGTCCCTAGCAAAGCAACGTGGCTTGTCGAGCATGTCATCCCAGGCTGACAGACACTGGATCCTCTTTGAATGACACCAAAATTTTAGCCAATTGTTAAAATCGATCATTTTGTCTTTGTACTGTGGCATCATTCTAGGTGAGGGTAAGATGCTGCTCAAGGTCAGGGTCATACCAGCCTGGGCTACATGATCAGAGAGCTCCTCTATGTCACTTTTCATGTAGTCCAGGGAGGTACGTCTCAGGTCATTCACACCAGCATGTACAATGACTGAGTAATATTTGTATTTGCTTTGGAGTGACCTGAGTGCTTGCGTTATGTGTCAGATCCTAGCACCCGACAGGCAGCTCACCGTGACCTTCTCTTTATTCAGCCTGGTGAGCGGGACGTCAGTGTGTCTGACAATAGAGTCACCTATAACAAGAGTATCAGGTGTGTTATTCAGCCTTAAGGGCTGTGGCTGCTTGGCACACTGACTTTGTGGGTTATGTGTTGTGTGTGTTTTGTTTTGAGGTAGCGTTTGCTTGGATGTCTGCTTTGGAGGTCTCTGTTGCTTAGGTAGATTTTTATTTAGAGCCTCTGAGTATGCTTTTGTGTATTTATGTGTTTGGATGGATTCTTTCTTTGTTTTCGTATCTATTCTAGTTGGTTCTTCAATTAGTTGAGAGAACCCATATAGATTGACATGTGTAGAGGGGCTGCTGGAGTTACAGGCTGCCCAGTTGGTGTTAAGATCTCCTAGTAGGATTGTTTCCTGAGGTAGATTGTCCCTTGTCCAGTGTAGGATGTCTTCTATTATGAGTGAGTTGTTGCCTGGCGGTATATAGCAGCATATTATATTGATCTTCTTGGTGTTTCTTATGGATAGGACAGAAAATAGGACTTCAGCAATTTGAAATGTGGAAGGTGTGTGCAGGAGCTGGTGGTTTAGGGTGTTTTTAAAGTGAATGGCTACTTGTCCTCCTTTCCTGTTTGTTCTATCAGATCTAAGTGTATTATACCCTGGGGGAGAAAGTCTTCATCTTGGATACTGGGTTTACAACAGGTCTCTGTAATGGTGAGTATACCAGGGTTGTAGTGGGCTATGAATGCATGTAGGTCTGTTAGCTTGTTGGTAATGCTTCTTATGTTGAGATTTAGGATCAGCAGATGAGATGTTTGTCTGACTGAGAGGGGACCTGGATTTGGGTGAATGTCACCTGAGGTTAGCAGAGCTTGTAGAAGTGTCAGTATGAGAGGAGACTTTAATGGCTGCATTATCAAGACAGTGGACTTTATATTTTGCTTTTTCATGACAGAGAGATTTGGGTAAAATGCAGGAGTTTGTTATTTTAGGGTTGAGCATGCATTCTGACTTACAAAGCCATGTTTTAGTGGCTGTTAAAGCTTCTGGAGTAATTTTTTGGAGGTGTGCCGATTATCACATATGCAAATGAATGTGGAGTCATCTGTATACTGTGTTAGAAAGGCCTGTTGTGTGGATGTGTGGATGGTCTTGGTGATAATGTTAAAGAGGAGGGGATCAAGGACAGTGCCTTATGGTACACCGGTGATGACTGGGAGGCATGGATAGAGGGTGGAGTGCCATATTGCTGACTGATACCCATTAGATAGGTAGCTTTTGAGCCATAGAAGGGTGGGCTGAGATATACCTAAAGAGGACATTTGAAGCAGAAGTTTGCTGTGACAAACGATGTTGAGGGTTTAGACAAGTCTAAACTAAGGAGGAGACTAGTTTGCCTTTATCTCTAGCTTTATGGACGGTATCTATATAGGTTAGAAATACAGTGTTAGTACTATGGACACAAGTTATGCTGTGTGGGGGGATAGGAGTTCTTCCAGCAGGAGGTAGTTTAGCAATTGTTTGTGAATATACTTTTCAAATGATTTTGAGAGGGGGATAAGCTTGCTATAAGTCTAAAGTTAGTAATGTCTTTTGAATTTTTTCCTTTGTGAAGAGGGATAATGTGTGGCTTTTCCAGAGAAAGGGATTGTAGGATTCCTAGATTTACCTGTTTAGAAAGATTGAAACAGGTTAGGCAATGCTATCAGCTGCTATTTTAAGGTACATACTTGGAATGTCATCAGCTGAAGTAGTGCATGGCTTGAGTTTGTTTAAGTGGAGTTTTATACAGGATGATGACACAGGTTTGAAGGTGAAAGTGGTTGTGGTGATATCTGGCTGCTGGGCAGGGTTAGTATTAGATGTTGCAGAATCCCTTGTTAGAGATACTATACTATCTATGAAATAAGAGTTGAATTGTATTATGGTTTTGAATGGTGAGTTTTAGGGAGAGGGGTTAGTGTTGAATTTTTGGTCGTGATGCAAGATTTCTTTAATGGCTGTCCAGAATTTTTTAAGGCTGTGTTTCCTATTATTCTGAAAGATATTAGAACATGATTTTTGTCTTCATTTATTTTTAGTACAATTGCAAAGCAATCTGAAGTTTTCAAGATATTGTGGTGCTTTATATTTTGTCATTCTTTCCATGCTTTTTCTCCATCCTGCCTTAACATTCTACTCTTTTTGGATAGCCAAATTACATTATTTGTTTTTAGTCTCTTACATCTAGGTATTTTAGATTGGGAAAATTTTGCTTATGTTGTGTAATGACAAAATTCTCAATGAAAATGTTTGGGAGGTAGGTCATGTGGCAAAACCCCTGCACTATCAGGGTCAATGTCATGACCACAGACTAAGAGAGGAAACAAAAGAGAAAAATTCTGCTAAACCATCATTTGAGGCAATAAATTCAATACATATTATCAGAAGAAATGGAGGAAGGACAACAAGGAGTCATAGGATCATAGGAAGTTATTAGGCTAATGGCTCTGGGGCCCTTACAAGCCTAATGAAAGTCAGTAGAAACCCACAAGTACGGCAGGTGCAAAGGCTCCAAAACGTACAATAGCAAAGTAAAAAAAGAGAGAAGCCAGCACCATGTGTGGTAAAAGAACATCCATTTAATGTGTAAAAATACACATAAATGAAATTCTAATAGCATATATATGCAAAAACAAATAACAAAACCTCCTAGGTGTTGGGAACCAACCCCCAAAAACACCTGAACCAAACCGGTTTTGGCCCAATCGTCTTCTTCAGTGAAGTGCTATAAATACTGAGTTCACAAGACTCCCTTATAAAACTAAAAAAACAGCCCCCAAGAGTATCCCATTGGATGATACTCCATACATTAATAATGTTCATTCAAAGCTGGGGAGAACAACCCTCCTAATTTAATTATCCATTTCCATTCTTTAATATTAAGTATGGAGTGCCAACTAGATTTATCCCTGCAATCACCCATAATACAGTCTATAATCGTGAACCTAAAAGATGCATGTGTGTGTGTTTGGAAGTATGTTTGTATAGTGCATTGGACTGCCTTTTGTTTCTGATATCACTGATGTGCTCCCCTATTCTAAACTTCAAAGGACGTGAAGTCTGCCCTATATAAAAGGCAGAACATGAACAGGTAGCCAACTAAATAACCCAAGAAGTACTACAATTAGCAAAACAATTAATTTTGTAGACATTGGGTGTGTTTTGACTGGTGAATTCTGTTGTTTTAAAAATCCTAAGACAATGTGAGCAATGCCCACATGGCATACAGCCCCTCAATATATCCCCCATGAGTATCCTTTGAATGTAGGAATTCCTGTTGTGCCCATTTCCTTTGTAATGAGAAAAATATGAGCCCAGAGTATGACCCCTCCGAAATGAAAAAGAGCATCTGTCTCCCAAACAACTTGAAAGCCTATCATCCCCCATCAATATATTCCAATGTCTGTTAATGGTCTGCATAAAAGCATTGGTATTTCTGCCAAAAGTGGTCACAAATCTAATAAAGATTTGTTCTCAGAAGATCTCCTGTGATATTCTAATAAATTGGGTCTATCCTGACCCGTAGCCCAGTTGCGTGCCCCAATAATGTTCCCTATTGGATAACCCCTATCTCGAAATCGAGAGATGAGATCCTGTTTGTGTTGATTATACATCTGGGTATCCGAACAGATTTTTTGAACACAGAGGAAATGAGATTTAGGAATATTACGAATCACATGTTGGGGATGAAAGCTACTAGCATGAAGGAGTGAATTATATTGAGGAAATTTCCTGCAAATTTGAGTGTCCAGAGTGTTGTCAGATGTCCGGCTGATAAGGACATCCAAAAAGATAATCTGAGTTTTACTGTAACTAAGTTTAAACTCAATACCCCATTTGTTTTCATTAAGATAGGTCGCAAACTCCTCCAGGTAAGTGGCATCAGACCTCCACACAAGCCAACAATCATCTAGGTAACACCTCCAGATATCTATTTCATTAATTTACAGATTGTGGCTAAAGTTGTAAATTAATTCCTCCTCTAAATAAGCCATGAAAGATCTGCATATATGGGTGCAAAAGATGCACCCATAGCTGTTCCCTGTACCTGCAAAAAACATTGGTCCTGGAAGTAGAAAACATTCTTAGTCAACACGTGTTCCACCAAACAAACTAAGAAGGTGTTGAAACCAGGTCTATATAATTCAGATACCTCCAGCCAATGTTGCAGGGCCATCAAGCCAGCCCAGTGTGGGATATTGGTGTAAAGGGATGTGACATCCAGGGTACATATAAGCCAATCCGCTTCCAACTGTGAATCAGATATAATCCTCAAAAATCGTATAGTATCCTGGATGCATGACCTAACAAGGGCCAGTAATGCTTTCAGATAATAGGTCAGATATTCTGAAAGGGGTTCAGTGAGGGAAGCCTAGCCAAGAGTTTATCTCCAAAAAGAAACCTCAGTCAGCACCTGTCAAACCTGTCAATGAGCAACACAGGTGGAACCCATGGGACAAATTTGTGGTTTCCCATCCATTCATTAAGGTTGTGCATGAAGAGGGTCAGTGAGATGTTGTGTTTGACATGTATGGGAACTTTATTCCAGAGATGGGGCAGTCTCTGGGAGACAAACCTGTCTCTCCAGCAGGTTTTGTTGATGTTGCATATTAGATTCAAGGCCTTTTGGGTGGGTAATGCATGAGGAGTTAAATTTATGGATATGGAGCATCTCTAGTAAGGCAGGGTCTGAGATTGCCTTGTAAGCAAGACACAGATCACCCCTGAGCAGTCTGTAGGATACCGAGTAGAGTGATAGTGATTTGAGCCTGTGTGCATAGGATAAGTGTTGGAGGCCATGGATTCTTTTTGTGATGTATTTCAGTGACCTTTCCAGTTGGTGCAGATGTTTGGATAGGTACACACCAAATGGAACATTAGGCTCAATTATTGGTCTAATGAGGGAGGAGTACAGAGAGGTAATAACCTCCCTTTTTTTCTGGATGCAATCCCTTTACTTATGAGTTGAACCAAGTAAGAGACTTTTCTGACCACTGATCGAATGTGAGGTTGTTATCAACCTGAGTGCCCAGGTCTTTCATCACAGGTTGTGTGCTTAGGGGTTGTCATTGATGTGGTAATCAGTAGGGGTCATGTTTTTGTTGAATGGTATGATGATACATTTTTTGTGTTTAGCTTGAGGCCATAACTTTGGCACCAGTCATTAGTTGCTGTGAGACCCTCTTGCAATTGTCCACAAACATGGTCAGCCACAGGCCTTTTGTCTTTGCCTGGACCTCTGAGAAGTAAATGTCAAACAGTAGGGTCCCAGGACAGATCCCTGGGGAACTCCACTAGTGACAGGTCTGCTATCTCAGGTGGAGGTGCCTATTTTGACATTGAGGGTCCTGTCGGTGAGCCAGTTGGCCACCTACCTGATGAGATAGGGATTTATGCCAAGTTGTGTTAGCTTTTTGATGATGCCTGAGTGGGGGATTGTGTCAATTGCCTTGGCCAAGTCAAGGAACGCTGTATGCACTGACTGTCCCTCATCGAGAGCCTTGGTAACAGTCTTAAAGAAGTCAATCAGGTTCAACAGGCAAGATCTGCCCATGACGAATCCGAACTGGGTGGGGTCAAGTGCTTGTAGATTGCCTATGTCCTTGTTTATGAGATCCATAATAATATGCTCCATGGCTTTACAGATCAGACTTGTCAAGCTAATGGGACAATAGTTTCCAGGATCAGTAGTGCCACCATCTATGTGCAAGGGGATGACAATGGCAGTTGTCCACTCTGCTAAAATGAAGCCCATACTTAGGCTATGGTTGAATAGGGTGCTCAGTGACGAAGCCAGTTCTTGCTGGAGATGGTGCAGAATACAGCCTGAGTCAGTGGCGGCTGGTGACTTCAAATTAAAGGGGGGGGTTTCAGGAGACAGCTGAATGGGTGGAGCCAATGGGAAGGGGTGTGACTAACTAGAAAGTGGTGGAGCTATGCTCAAAACCACAACTGGAACTTTAATTAAGTATACTGCCCTATGTGCCAAACTGTCATTATGAGAGTCCAATCAAGTCAAAATGAAGTGTAGAAGAAAAAAAAATATTTCAATGCATTGGCTACATGACAGCTTACTTAATATCTACATGGAAACACAAAGGCTGTGAGGCATGAAAAAAATAAATTACTTTTTAAATACATTACTGGAATGCCAGTCAAAATCAACTATAAAAAAAAAAGCAGCGCTCAACTCAAACCACTTCTCCTTGCACCGCAGTTCTAATTATAATTTATAGTCACCTTTATAAAATTACCAAGTAACATGCTGAAAGTAGCAATCTCTGTGATACCCCACTTGTAAAAATGTTTCTTATCCAGAAAAGACCTGCTGCCTGACAACAACTATCTACTTGTTTATGGGGAAGAAATGATCAAAGTAAAAAATGAACAGCAAACAAGAAACAAGCTCAAGATAAATTGCTTAAAGGATTACTGCACAAGTTATGGACCACACATGATAGATTGGCATTCTGTGTAGTTTAGGGTAAAGCCTGCAAAGAAGGCTGTAAGTCTCCAACAAATGTAATGAGCTTATGAAAATACTGTAATCCTGTCCTTTATTACAAATACTGTCATATGCATTTCAATACCTAAGGCTTATATGTTATCTAGTTACGTAAATATTCTCTGCATGGCAACAACAAAAAGGCTTTCAATGCTGGTAATTCTTTAACAGTATGCATATTAAAGTTTGCTTGCATCTTACAATCTCCGACAAGCTTACCTGATGGCCATTAAAGCATTGGTACTTAAACACAGAACAACAGGGCACTGTGACAGCATGCATTTTCTGAATACTAAGAAGCATAAATCAACAGTATAAAAATATGACAGAAACCAGAACATTCTGCAAAATCAAGGACAGATGACAAGCCACTGTTGTGCTTGTATCTACCTTGGCTGGGGGAATACTCTGCACACTTACACTGCATAACTGCTTCTTGCTTTACTTGGATACATCCAGAGGCACTACACGGGGGAGGGAGTGGGGTGTAACAAGTATGTCACAATTTGAAATGTCTCTGGTTGATGGGGTGGCTTTGACACTCATACCTCTCAACCTCAGAGCAAGAAATCTGGACAGAGCCATACATAAAAGTGGGAAACAGGCCCAAAAATAAGGACACTTTTAAACATTGCTCTTATAAACTTAGAAAGATAATAGAATAGTAGTAGGTCTTGCATTAGCATGAATTTTTTAAAGGGTATTAAATCTGAAACTCAAATGTCTGCCATTATTTTCTAACTTCAATCTTTAATGATTTGACACTAATGTGTCAGAAAACCACAATTTTATGAAAAATGGACCAACAATGTGATGCAAAAATATAAAATTGCCACACAGTACAGCTAGGAACCTGTCAAAGAAGGGACACTATTTTTAATATTAGTACTGTTAAGTTGAGCAGCTGACAAAATAGGAGAATCTACATGCATTTCTGAAATAAAAAAATAATCTATAACTTTAATCATTACAGTTATTTATAATTGTAAACCCTCCATGTTTTCTTCCTAAGCTGCCATTTTGCAGAGGGATTATTAGGGGGAGAGCAACATTTTGAGCCAAAATTGGGGACAGTTGAAAGGTTTGCATATTCCTAATTCTATAAAGCAATTTATTTGCACGTACCTCTCAACATCTTAATGCAGGAAATCTGGACAAGGTCAAATATATTGGGGGAACACACAAACAGTACTAAAAATTGCTCTTGTATAAACTTAAGACAGTTGATAGAATAACAGGTCTTGCTTTAGCCTGCATTTTTCTGAAGGTTATGACGTCTGAAACTCAATGTCTGTCATTATTATGACTTCATTCCTAAACGATTTGCCAGAAAACCACAAATTGTATGAGGAACAAACCAAAAATAAGCAAACATCGATTCATTCTGCAAAAATCTGGACAGTTGAGAGGTATAATTCAGCCAGGGCTGTCTTTGAGTTTGCTGCCCTTCCCCCCTCACAAAATCATGGTCAAATGGAGCCTTCCCTTGCAGCCATTCCAATGTCCAATTCCTTGGTTATTTCGCCACATTTACCATAAACACTGTAATGTGCATACTGCTTTACTTCTGTGATGATTTGGATAAAAGCAATGCAGTCTCACAATGAAAATAGATTTAGCATTAAAACTTCACTGCCCTTGAAACTCACATTCATTGAAACAGCATTGAAACCCACATTCAAAGAAAATACATTTTGCCAGTGGCAGATAAAGATTAACTTTGAGCTGTTTTCAAATCATAGGCCCCTTGCACATGAAACATACACATGTTCTTTGATACACCTTCCTGATTGCATTAAATTATATTCATTGTACAATACAGTACAGTTGTTAGAGGGCATTTTAAATGTATTGTTTTGAACATTTTTCCAGTAAACAATGAAACAAAATGCATGCACCAATAATGACAAAACTGCTCAATTCAGAACATTTCCATCATAAAAGTCTACTCAAACTTCTACAGTCCACCAGTATCAGTAAATATGCACAATGTCTGAAGAATTAAAAGTCATCTAAATAATTCCAGATTAATGAAATTGGTAACTAATGAAGAGGTTGCTGCTACCAAACAACTTCATATTTAACTGTTTCATCTACAGATAAAGTGTCTGTTGCCCTTGAGGAATAAATTGCCTATGTTGCATTAAAAAAATGATAAGCTAGTAATATTGCAATAGGGAATGGATGGCAAACTGATAACAGGTTCATTGTTACTAGGTATCTTCACCATGAAGGACTGCAGCATCCACCCCCTCTACAACACAGTACAGTTTTGCAAGACATCTACCTACTGTGGGAGTAGAACCCACAGCCTTCTGCATCAAAAGCAAGTACACTACCTGTTGTGCTATTGACAATGCAAGCAGACTTATCATCAGCAGCACTAAATGTTTGTTCCCCTGAAGCTCTCAGCTCCTTGTAAAATCTACTCAACACTCAGCTGTATCTCTGAACTTTGCAGCACAAGAAATCTGGAAAAAGACACAATTTATTGGAGGGGACAAAAGCCCAAAATCCAGGGACATGTTTTAAACATTGCTTGTATAATGTTGGAAAGTTGCTAGAGTAAAATGCTGTGTTACCACCATACATTTCATTGCCAAGGCTTGAACCCAGGACCCTGTGCAAAACAGTCAGAGCAACATAACACTATGCCAAATCAGCTGTTTTGTGAAAGAGAGGAAGACTGAAACTTAAATGGTTACCATTTAGGGAATTCAGTTCTCACCCTAGCTGTCAACCTCTTAGCACAAAACACCTGAACAAAGCCAATAATGGGACAATACAGCCCCCAAACATATTCAGTGAATTCAGTTCTCACCACGGCTCTCAACCTCTTAGCAAAAACCACCTTGACAAAGCCAGTAATGGGGGAATAGAGCCCCCAAACATATTCAGTGAATTCAGTTCTCACCATAGCTCTCAACCTTGGCACAAAAAACTTGGACGAAGCCAATAATGGTGAATACAGTCCCAAAAATAGGGACAAATTTCAAATATCCATCTTAGAAAATTTGCTAGAATAAAAGGTTTTGTGTTACCATGTACTTTCTGAAGAATATGAAGTCTGAAATTCAAATGCCTGTTATTTTTAACATTTGTTAACCAGGAAAGTCTGACTTGGAATAAAAGCCAATTTTGCATTTGTTAACCAGGAAAGTCTGACTTGAAACAAAAGCCAATTTTCAGCAGAGGCCCAGGGAGAAACACTCCAGACACATGTCTTTGTAAGATGGGAGGACATGCAGACTCTACACAGAAGGCACCCCAGCCAAGAATCAAACCAAAGAACCTGTAGCACCACTGACTGTGTAAGGAAGCAAAAATAATTTTTTTGCAAATAGTGGTGGTAGGGAATTCAGGCCCTTGCCACCTCCACCCAAGGTACAGGGTTCAAGCCTGAGTTATTCTGTGCCCACAATATGTTCTCTCACCTGGGGCATTTTGCACACACACCCTTCTCAGTCCCATTCAATACCTGAATTCACAGTCCCATTCAAAGCAAGATAACAGTACCTGAATACACAGTCTCGTTCCATGCAAGCTTGTTTTCAGTGTTCCAGTTTCCTCAGTCCCGTCCTTGCAAGCCCCTTTCCCAACGAGAGTAGTCTCCAGCCTGCAGCCGATGCAGTCTGGAGTTCTTCTGTTCTATGCGGTTGTCACCGCACAGACTTCTGGGCATCTGTAGGGCAGAAATGCCTTTCCCCCTATCTGGAATGCCTGAAACAGCAGTCTGCAGTTCTGTGAGTTCCAAGCCAAGCACGCATGTGTAGAGTTCTGGTTCCAGGACTTTGTGATTTGTTTTGTCTTTCTTTTTTCTTTCTTTCTGTAGGAGTTGGGAATTTGTGATTTCTTTCTACAGGTTGGGGGGGTGGGTGCTGCAGTCCTGCAGTCCTATAGCATAAGCCCCCCCCCCCCCCACCTGGAATGCTATCAGGTCTCATGGAAGCTGTGTTCTTTGCCTTGGATAGAGCTAGAGAAAGAGAATATGGGAAAAGTATAAGAGTAGAGAGATGGCAAGAGACTTTATAAATATAAACTCAAAGTAGATTAGCAAGAGCTATACTGATAGAGAAACACAGTAATAAAGTGTATACATACACAGTCATATAGAAAAAGTTATCATACCATTGCACAACACTAAGCACAGTATAAAACCATGACTATCTATCTATCTATCTATCTATCTATCTATCTATCTATCTATCTATCTATCTATCTATCTATCTATCTATCTATCTATCTATCTATCTATCTATCTATCTATCTATCTATCTATCATTCCATTTATCTATCTATCTATCTATCTATCTATCTATCTATCTATCTATCTATCTATTTATCTATCTATCTATTTATCCATCTATATATTTCAGAACGCCAGCAGTTGACATCACATGCTTATTAAAGAGCACAGGTTCAACATACATAAAGCTTATTGGATTTGAATGAGATTGATACAAATACAACACACTACCAAGTTTTCCATTGTTCCTAAGCTTTAGAACAAACAGAAATATATTAATGACATATGACATATACCTGCACTGTGACAGAAGATGTAACTGAGTGAAAGAAGAGAGAAAGGTGAGGTGGTATTTAGCAATGCATGCAACTGCAGTGACCCTGCCACCCTCAGGTCAAATTGTAACTGAGAGTAATCAGTCTATAGCTGGTACAAAGCAATTAACAAATATGCAAAAACTAGATCAGGCTTTCTTTCATTCCCTAAAGGCAGAAGCCTGGCAGCTAGTGAGACCAAGTTACTGACATATGCAGTATAATCTGTTGGCCAAGACAAAGGACAGTGGCCAACAAAAATAGTGCTCCTTAGAGGGCAAGGACAACTGCTTTGAAAGGGATGTTAAAGCCACTTTCCAGCACTGGGTAGGCACATGTTTGACTACTTGAAGTTAATACACAGCAACATTCTTCAAGTTAAATTTGTTTACATTGTACAACAACAAAATTCTCAGTGAAAATATCTATGAGTTGGGCCTTGTGGAAGATAGTGACCACAAGATATGAAAGGAAAGAAAAGAGGAAAACTCTACTAAACTGTCATATTACACTGAGGCAATAAAATGAATACTTATTATAAGAGATGGAGGAAGGACCACAGTAAGTCAGCAAGAGAATATGGGGAAAGGATGAGAGTACAGGGATAGTAAAAAAGTGTACAAATGTGAGCAGAAAGTAGGTTAGCAGGAGCTATACTGATAGAAAACCACAGTAACACATTAGTCAAAGATAAAGGACTGTCGCCAACTTAATAAGTGGTCCTTAGAGTGCAGAGACTACTCCTTTGAAAGGGGAAGCAACTTTCCAGCACAGGGCTGGCATGTATTTGACTGGCTGAAGTTAATATACAGAAAAGGTTCTTCAAGTTAAATTTGCTTACATTGTATAATGACAAAACAGTGAAAACATCTTGGAATTGGGCCTTGTGGCAGAGCTCTTGCAGTATCAGTTTGGATGTAGTAACCACAGGCTACTGTACAATGACAAAATTCACAATGAAAACATGAACAATGCACGAGTTGTTTACAAAAAAAAATAATTATTATGCTTGTATGCAGATTTTATACTGAAGAGCTATAACTAATAGGCAGACAGCAGGCATCAGTGATAACTTTTGCAGCATTATGTAAGATTCCATTTGTTACCATGAAGTACCATACGTACTTCATCTGGGCCAAGTTACTGAAAAAAAAAATTAAAGTAGTCCATATGCATAAAGTGGCATAAAAAATGAAAATTTGTTACATCTTGGCCACTATACTGGGGTCAGCAGCCTTACCTGACTTGTGTGTTTAGTTCTCATGTGAAATTGTGTTCCATCATGCTACTATATGGACATTGAGTGAGATATTTACATAAAATATGCAAATATGCATGCATATTATATTTACTGCTAAACAAATATAAATACCTACAAAAGGTGCAAATTAGACAGATGTTAGCAATACCTGCACAGATGCACACACATATGCACACATACTTATCTATAAGGACACAATCACCACCTCATACTCCCATACATTAACCTATGTTTTATTTCTCTCTCTCTCTCTCTCTCTCACACACACACACACACACACACACACACACACACACACACACACACACACACACACATGCACACTAGCCTGACTTTTCTGGATGATACACAGTCTGTAGCTAAAATGCTTGTCATTATATTAAAACATACATATTTTCTTTGTTTGATGATTCAGTGGTGCTATTCTGCTAATTCCCTTCCTTTCTTTTATTAACCTGTGGTTTTGTGTTAACACCATATCTTATATTAGTTTAGCTGCACAGTTGTAAACTCTGTTAATTTTTGTTATAGCACATTAATTTCTCTTAACAATCCCAATGACTGTGTTCCTTTGTTTTACCACTCTTGTAACATTTTAAATCTTATTTGTATTCTGTAATCTGTTTCTTTCATGTACCTTAATATCTCTACTAGTAGGTCTTCCATGAGATCATTCTGTTGTAGATTGGGGGCATCCTATTTATTTTCTGTTAAATGCTCTTTTCCCTTCTGCGCATGTCGAACTGGACTTTCCTGTGAGTTTTCAGGTCCAGAACATCACCCTGTAGCATATCTTCATCAGATGCATTTACTCCATCTACTGCTCCTCCGTCTGGGGACTCATTGTCCCATAATAGTAATAACAACACCCATTTGTTAACTAAGAAGGTCAATTGGACACACACTCCCTTTTTAAGGGTGACCCAGAAGAAATCACTATTTAAGTAATCTGATCAAGCTAACACAGTAGGCAAATATGGGCTGAAGGAATCAAACAATGTACCACAGGAACTACAGCTCACAACCTTAATCATCTGCACCAACTGCCATTTATGATGTTGTGACATTGCATGTGATGAAGTTTCCACATGAAATCCTTCACATAACAGTTGGACTAGCTCTTTTATTTCTATTTGTAATTCTACTTCACTAAACCCTTTATGAATTGCGTCCCATTTTTGTGGCTGTGTTTATGTATGTATATTTGTAAACTTCACCATAAGTGTGTGTGTTTGCCCGTATTCCTCTTTAAATATATTTGGAGTGACATTTTTCATATTGATTAGTTTGGATTTCTTTTCACATAAATATTATACTATATCAGACTTATTTCTATGCCATGTCCATGTTTCTTTTTTTTTATAACTTTCTATAACCTTTCTTTTTTTGTTCCATTTTTTCTTCCCATTCCAGGCATCTCAATGTTTGTTCATTTAAGCAATGTTTTGCTCTGATCTCTTGTGTTAAAGATTTTAAATTACTATCTGTAGCTTTCAACAGTGCTTATGCAAATATTCTTCTGCTTTCCTTTATTTTTTCATATTTTTGCTAGGCATACCTACAATCATTGCTGACTCTTCCATCATCTGTCTTTAGTGTGACAATATTTCATCTCTGTGAGTTTCATCACTGTGAAATGTACTGAGTGAGCTAGCAGTATGTATTGTTTTGTTTTTACCCCCCTTTTCTTTACTTTTGTGTGACTGTGGAGTTAGTATATATAATTTTATGGACGGTGTGACACTTTCCATCCACATCAAGCAGTGTAGGCAGGCTTGCCCTCCTGCAGTAAAAGATTTTGAATGTTTATGTTTTTTCAGCTCACCATTATTGGTATATACTTTGAGACAAATGGTGAGCTGAAAGACAGTCCTTTGCATTTGTTCAAGTCTTCTGTATGGCAATTCTGAGTCTGTTGCATAACAGTAGTAATACACAATCTCTTTCTTATCCTCAACAGTCCACTTTATTGTCTCTGCTTTTTTCTGGACCTCTTATTTTTCTACTGCAGAGGAGCCATCCTTGCTGCCAGGCTTCCCTAATCCTGGCACAGAGCTATATCCATATTCTGGGAATGCTATACCACATTTCTTTCAAGTCCTGGCACCAGAAGTGGGCACTTTTTTATCCTCGGACCAGTGAATCAATTTGTATTTTTTATTTTTGACTTACCTTTCTCCATGATATATCAAATGCTGTCTGTATATCAATGTTACCTTGGTGGAAAGCACTTGCCACATACATTCTTACTGAGTTGAGTATTTGAAAACTTCAGCCATTGAGTGTTAGAAAACAGAATGAGCAGTTTGATCTGCTTGGCTCCACACTGTTTCTTTTATTGCCATACCCTACTGAAACTAACTGGCTCCTCCTTTTATAGAAGGAACTGTGATTACCACATACATGCTATTGAACTGGCCATGGTCTTTCAAGAAAGCTGTCTGTGTGAAACATTTTTTATAACACTAAACAAAATACTTGTTTAGGAGTCTGTCTTTTGTCAGGAAGAGATAAAACACAATTAATTCAGTTTGGTTTGAGTATGATCAAATTCTGAAGAAAATGAATAATGGCACAAGCAGTGGCACAATGATCATGCATTTTTCTAAGGTCTTTGACCACACTGGCAATTCTCTGCTGGTATAGATACTTACAGCTACTAGTTTTGAAAAACATCTATGTGACTAGTTTAGAGACTTTCTGAATATTTTATACTGATTTAATTATCAGTTCTCAGGCTGAAAAAATATCAGCACACCTCAGATGCTTTCCAGGAGTTGTTCCTTGCTACCCCTTTGGCTTTATTTTACATGTATTCAGTTATACATGATCTCTTGTTATTGAGCATTACCACATATGCTGTCACCAGGATATTTGCAGCAGCTTCTGCTGCTAAAGAGCTGTTACAGTTTGACCTTGCAATGTTAGTGGAGTAGCTTTCCCTGGTATCTCTTCATTAACCTGGACAAGACAAAGGTGTGCTCTTCAGTGTCCAAAGAAGGTTTAAATGTATGAAATAAGATGACAGTAGTGCTGGTTTCACCTGTATCCCTTGACAAGCTATTCCTTGTTATTTTCTCCTTGGCATCTTTTTCAAGCCCCACCATACTGTTTAGTATCACTTAGACTGTCAAACTAGAGAGACGTGTGCAGGCATTTCTGCAGGATCAGCCTAGAGATGCCTCAAGACATCTAATATTGCCTGCTTATATTTGCCTCAATAATTAGAAAACTATGCTATTAATACAGCTGTGTTCCCCTCTTGTAACCTTTGAGATGAAATCTTTCAGTAGCACAAATGTACATATCTCAACAAGCAAGCAACACATACAGAACTGCTTAGCCACATAAGAAAGCTCACATCTGGAAGATTAGCAATTAAAAGATGCATAACAGAAGATTAGATGAGATCCCTGAATTAAACGTGTAAAATTGCAAAAGACAATACTGGTGTGCTACTGATGTCATTTAGTGTAGAAGTTCTCCAAGAGCTTTACAAGTGGTCTTATTTATATCAAAATAAAAAAAAATGGAGATGCTAGAATGAAACATTTTAACTGTTTATGGGATTCAATAAACTCTGTGCAGGCTCCATGCAAAGCCTACACTAAGTTTACATGTGTACACAGTGGTACATGTCAAGAAGCAGTGCACACCATCGAGCAATACATACTGCGCACCACATATAAGCAAGGTTTCACAGCTGGCAACTGTGTTGTCGGCCAGGAAACTGTGTAAACAAATGCAGACAGCAATTCTGTTTAAAGAAGAGAACCTACGGTCTGTGGTTTTGCACCAAATGCCACAGCGATCACCAGGACTTCACAGATAGCTCACAATCTGTTAGTTCAGCACATTTGCACAAAGGCCAATATAATGCAGGGACAATTAACCAGAAATATGGACATATTTGACATAGATGTCACATACAAATGTGTTAGATTGAAACTTAAACATACCTCTCAACCTCTTTTATCAAGAAATCTGGACAAAACCATAAATAATGGGGAGGGAGGGCCAAAAATAGGGACAGATTCTAATATTGCTCTTACAAACCTAGAAAGTTGATAGAGTGATAGGTTTTATAGCAGCATGAATTTTCTGAACAGCATGAAGTGTGAAACTCAAATATCTGTCATTATTTTCTGACTTCAATACGCAATGACATGCCAATGATTTGCCAGAAAACCAAAGTGTTATGAGGAAAAGATCAAACATATAGCATAAAAACTGGGCATTCTGCACAAATTAGGACAGTTGAGAGGTATGATTACTCAATTGTATGTAATATTGAGTCACATCAGTCTTTAGATCATCCCAGTGATATGGCAGAAAGCCACAAATTGGATAAGGAACACATCTGGACATCCTGGGAACATCTGGACAGTTGATAGGTATGAATGCCAAGTGTATGGTCCAAACACAGTACAGGACAGTGTATCTACAGTGCAGATATTGTGATATCCCATTCCTGGTATTCTGTACTGAAGAAAATCATCAGTAAGGGGTCATGGATTGCCATGTAAAATACACTTACTCTGCTTATCAGTAATGGTGCATGGTGATGTTTAGGAGCTGCTAATGTGCCAAGACCTGTATTAACCTCTGTCAGGTAGTAATCTCATACCTGATTTCTTCATCATATGCGGTTCTGCCAGAATATCCCAAGCAAATGTTGATCCCAGGGAACAGCTCTCCTACCCACTGGGAGCCTGATCCTACCATCCAGGAGACTTGGCCTAATACAGTGGATGTAGTGCTGTCATACCTGATTCCTTCATCATCTGCAGTTCTGCCAGCAAAAGTTGTTCCCAGGGAAAAGTTCTCTCACCCACTGGAAGCCTGATCCCACCATTTAGGAGATGTGCCCTCTTACAGTGGATGGACATGTAATTAATTTTGTATTTTATACTGTCTGTATCCCCCAGGCTTGGTCTACACAGGTCCCTAGTACATCACCTCTCACCCTCCTACCACTCTCCCTAATATCTCTCTCTCCTATCTACCAGTTCTTAAACCAAAAGCCCTTATATTCTGTTTTAGGGAGACACTATAGAAACCTTTTGTAATCTCCAAGCTTATTCAGTCCTCTCATCCCACCTACTTTCCTCTGTCTGAGTATCTCCTCTATTCAGTTCTCTCTTCAAAAATCTAAAATGGAGCCACTTTAACACTTCCTTAACTTAGTAGCTCTCTCCTTCCTCCTCTCAACTACTGTTTGCCCCCCACTAACCCTTTCCAATCTCTCTAAGGCAACTGTATTTTCTGTTGTAACTCTAGTCATCCTCTGTCCTTAGCTACTCCAGCACAACAATGTACCTGACTGATTGTTTTTCTACTAACATATCTTCACAAGGGGCCAGGGCCAGCCCACTCTGCTCAGCCTTCATGCCACGTGGGCTCAATCTGCTCCTCTATCCTACCCCCATTCCCACCCACCCAACTTTCACTAAATTTATACCTATAGGCCACACCTACATAATTACCAGCCATCACTCAACACTCAACAATTAACCCAAAAAGTACTAACACTAAATTTCACTCCTTCACAGCAGTAGGCAGGATTCACGAGTCCTCCGTGTAAGACTTAATAAGTCTTACACGGAGACTGCAGTTGAACAGTATGATGTCAGCAAGCCATGAATATTCATGAGGGCACGCTGACTCATCAGTAACTCTTACACAAACTGAGTATGAAAGCAGGGGCGTGTCAGACTGCTGAGCAGTCTAAATGGTCACGCCCCTGCAAGTTGTTACAAAGCACAATGTCAGCACACAAGAGCAAGGTCGCTCAAATGTACTTGCACCCAACAGCACACTCCGTGACACTGGAAACCCCAATCAAAGTTATAAAACGTAAAATATAATTTTTTTATTTTTAATCCACGATATAGCTGCCTAGCCTGCCCGTATTTACGCGTGTGTGTGCGGGTGTGCCTATTGCCTAACCACAGTTAGCAATTGTGACAGCGAATAGCATATAAGAACTAATTATTCAAATTCTGCCAAATAACAGTAGTATAATGGTAGAGCATTAGCCTAAAGAGTAGGCATTCAAGGTTTGAGCCCCACCACAACCCTTCTTATTTTTTTTATGTTCCAAATCAGTATATGAAATAATACCTGACATATATGATTAAAATATTATAAAAAGCAGTGAAATGGCCAATTTATTATTGAAGAAAATATATATTTTAAAGGCTCCAGATTTAAGCAGTGCTTTGCCCAGCTAAATAGGGTTGCCCAAAGTTTAGCAGCGATTTATCCAGTGCAATGTGTATGTGCGGACGTGCACGCCGCGCCAACCAGGGCACTGTAGGGACACATATCCTACACAAGGGTATCATACAGACAGATGCCTGTCATCTGATACATGCTGTATAATAGTAAGCCGACTATGGCATAGTCATCCACATGTACTATACTTACTATCCCGTCAGCACCACATAGGTGGTAGCCCTCAACATGTATGTTGGGTACCAATGTGTACATACAGCCTCATGTTATGTCATGTGTCCCTTGGTATCCACATATCCATAGGTATTGTGGAGTTCCAAGGTGTATCACATGAGACATCAGAGGCCTGGATGCATATCCACAAGGCGGTTGTACACCTATAAAGACTGTCTATTATTGTCAGTCATTGTTGTGTATGAACATGTCTGACATATACCCCAGGCATATACCCTCACTCACACTACTGTTAAGTAACTGCCATGGGTGTGTGTGGCACAGATGACCCTGGCCACGGATCACGACAGTGGATGGCAATGGCACATACATACATATGTGACCTACAATTTGAGAAACAGCGGCACAACCTGTCAATGGCAACAAATGTATTCATGTAGTATGCAGGCTTAACACCTATGTACTGATTAAGGGAACATGTACACATATATATTTGCCACGCAGATACCTGATGTGTGCAATGCACTTACTGTTGTAATCATGATATGTCATAACATAGTAAAAGCAAAATCCACACTGCATTGTCCAAGAGTGACACACACAGAGTCAGCACTTACAGGATTCAAATCCCTGCCAAAGTATGCTATGACACTAGAGAGAGACGCATTAGCACAGCATGCTATTTGCTTCACTGGGTGGCTTCTCTTCTCCGTCTGTATTTTTAGGGTGCTGACATCATCAGTCTTTCCAAAGAGGAATATACGTCTTTAGTGTGTTTTCCCAGTCTTCAAAAAGGCCACTCCTTTCAAACAGAATTGCACACACACACAGTCAGCGCTTACAGGATTCAAACCCCTATCTACATAGGTTATACTACTACAGAGACATGCATTAACATGGCACGCTATATGCTTGACTGGGCATTTTTCTACACCTGCTATACTTGTAGGATGCTGACATCACCAGACTTTCCAAAGAAGAATGTAACTCCTTCATTGTGTCTACAGTCTACAAAAAGGCCACTCCTCTCAAAGGATGTGATGCACATACACAACACCCTCCATACACACACATTCAGCATTTGCAGGTTTCAAACCCCTACCTATGTATGTTATGATACTACAGAAACAGGCATTAACATGGTGCGCTATATGCTTTAGGGGACATTTGTCTACACCTGCTATACTTGTAGGATGCTGACATCACCAGACTTTCCAAAGAAGAATGTAGCTCCTTCATTGTGTCTACAGTCTACAAAAAGGCCACTCCTCTCAAAGAATGTGACACACATACACAACACCCCCCCATACACACACATTCAGCATTTGCAGGTTTCAAACCCCTACTTAACTATGTTATAATACCACAGAGACAGGCATTGACACGGTACACTATATGCTTTACTGGGCATTCATCTCCACCTGCTATACTTGTAGGATGCTGACATCACCAGACTTTCCAAAGAAGAATGTATCTCCTTCGTTGTGTCTACACCTCTCAAAGGATGTGACACACATACACAACACCCCCCCATACACACACATTCAGCATTTGCAGGTTTCAAACCCCTACCTAACTATGTTATGATACTACAGAGACAGGCATTAACACGGCGCGCTATATGCTTTACTGGGCATTTGTCTCCACCTGCTATACTTGTAGGATGCTGACATCACCATACTTTCCAAAGAAGAATGTAGCTCCTTCATTGTGTCTACAGTCTACTCCTCTCAAAGGATGTGACACACACACACACACACACACACACACACACACACACACACACACACACACACACACACACACACACACACACACCATTTGCAGGTTTCAAACACCTACCTAACTATGTTATGATACTACAAAGACAGGCATTAACACAGCACACTATATGCTTTACTGGGTGTTTCCTTTTCACCTGCCACATTTGTAGGTTGCAGATATCTTCTGACTGGTCATGGTAAAGACTGCAGTAATTGTAGGAATGAGCCATGTGTGTTGGATGGTGTCCAATAGCTCTGTGTGAGCCAGATGGACAGGTGTATGAGTGATTGTATGTTTGGCCATGGGATATCTTCTGTGTCCCTGCTACACAGATGCACAATGGACTGTACATATATGGGCTATCTTGTGTGACCTACTTTTCACATGCACAGTATTCAACTTGGACATGTTGCACATGCCAGACACACTCTGTCTAGGTTTGTACATGCCCTAGGGCAGATAGCCTAGGATCAGACTCTGCACCTATGATAATGTTCAGGATTCACACCTGTTTATTGATGATACCCTTTGCAGGTGTTTATTGTCTTAATTTCCCCACTTTCTATGAATAACTTAGGTATCTGCAGCAAAGATGTGATTATGACAGGGTTCGACTATATTGTATATGTGTCTATTGTCATATAGCTATGTGCACAGGCCAGATTGCTGGATAGTGTGTGGTTCCTGGGTTGACACCTGTAACTGCCTGATAGGTATGGACCATTGCTATACTCTGACATGGCCTATGTGTGTGAGCATGCCCAGTGTAACCTTTCAGAATGTTGCTGACTGAGTTCCACTACCATAGTTGATTTATTCAACGTTTTACCTGTAGCTAAAAGGCTTGTAGTCTGCTCATCTGCAAAATAAAACACCCCTCTCAGTCTCGAACCCCAGACCTTGGACACACTAGACTGCATGAATTATTACTAAGCACAGCAGATATAAAATAATTTGATGTTGTAATAAATATATCATTCCTTACAATGAAGGAATGTAAAGGAATAATAGAAAGGCCATTAGACAAAGCCTGTTCTGTGAATCCTTAACAGCCAGTGTTGTGGAATTGCATTACAAGACAGTGATAAGAGAAGCAGTCATTCTAGCAAACAATAACATTACAGAGGCACTTTACAAACCACACACAGTATCAGGGCACTACAAACACTCGCATATCTGAGTGCGGCAGATGCCATAGCTCTTAAATATGTTCTATGCAAGTTCATGATTGTTCAATGTATGTTAGCTGTGTCAGGCTCACTCCCTCTAGAAAGTATTGCCGTCATGTATAGAGGTGGGGTATTACACAATGAATACTGATATTAATAACAGTAGACACTGCTTGCAACTGCAGCCACTAACATTTTTTTTGTCAGTTAAGCTTTTTAAGTATTTACTTCTCTTAGATAACTCCAGTGTTGCAGTGTTTCTTGACAGAAACATAATGGGCTATTGTTTTCAGAGTTTTAAGTGCTGGGCTGGGCTGGGTTTGTGTACTGCCTGTGTGATTGCCTGATTCTGATTATTTCCACCTGCTAGCTCTGCTGAATCTCCCTGGTTAACTTCCTGCTGTTTGTTGTGCTTCCTTTTCCCTTTCCATTCCCTCAGGGGGGCGGACACAGTGTGCACCTTCTATTTCTTGACTTTAGCTAGAATACCTACTGACACACCCCTTCCAGTGATGAGCAACTGACAGCTAACACATGACACTCTGCTCCAATGAGATTAGCTTCTTTCATACATACCCCCCTCATGATGTCACCTATATCCTACTCTGTTACTCCCCTTATCATAGTCTTACACTCCACTGACTGTGCTCATTTGCTATGTAGACTTGGGATTCACTATCCTTACCCTCATTTGCATAGGATTGCCTACTAATGCTTAGACTGGGCTCCCCCCTTAGCAACCCCTACTCGGTAGCCATGTTGTCTTCAGCCTGCCATTGCCTTGCATTGTACATTACAAATTCACATAAAATCCACATTTGTGGATTTTTATTATTAGTTTTCTGGTTTTTAGAGCATAGCCCTTTAGTGCAGCGCTGCGCTACGCTTAAACATCGGAAATCGGACAAAAAAAAATATATATATTTTTTTTCATTTTGCATCAGGAAACATTGCCAATGGCCATATATTTGGCCATTGGCATGCTTCCTCTACTGGATGCAACCTTTATTTCGAGCTGTCACGGCTCCGTTTTGCTATTTGCAGAACAGTACTCAGTTGTCAACTGAGTACATTTCTGCAGATAACACTACTCTTACTCGGACAGGTTCGGGTTTCCTGAATCTAAAATCTGCCTCCTTTCCATGCCTTTCAGCTGCAATTGAGGTAATTTGCATGTCCCGGCCCTGTCCGTGTAAGAGATGTGTTAGGAGCTCTCTTGCACACCCCTGCAGGCTGTTCCTGGATCGCTCGTCGGACATGATGGCTGCATGGAGTCTTACTCTACTCTTAGACTCCATGCAAGCCATCGTGAATCCAGCCCAATATCTGAACAATCCTTTCTTGGTTTGTGACTTACTGTAGAGTTGATTGGTAGGAGAAGTTTTATTTGAATTTATATTGTATTTGTTATCACTGTCTTTCACTGCTTGTAAGTAGGAATCGACTGCTTGTTAACAAGATTTACTTTGATTCATATTTTGTTGTTTTTACCTTTAATTTCACTGCTGGTTGTTAGAAAGGGATAGTTTTTAGACAGGCAAGCTCTAGCTGCCCCAAGGGGCCTAGACAGTTATGCATTTACACAAACTGCAGAGAGGAAAATCCTGAGCATATCTGAACAATCCCATCTTGGTTTGTGATTTATTTATCTTTATTGTCAAAAAGAAGTGCTACTGAGTGATAGTGAATTACAACTTTTGTCTGGCTTGTAGAACTTGTATGGTCAGAACACCTTACTGTACTTTATTTAGTTGTATATTGCTGGTGTGACTTTTTTGTCATAGACGTTGATTTAAGTTCTCTTTGAATTCTCTGATTACTGATTTTGATCTTTTGTAATATTTTATTCATTTGAAGCTGAATATAGATTCCTTTAATGAATATACAATTAATGATTTGCTAATGCACAAATATCTTTTGCAGTGTAATAAATGCTATGTATATTTAAAGGTAACAGCTGATAACAATGGTAATCTGTGTTTCTCGTGTCAGAAGTTGGATGATTTGCTTACCATTGTTAGAAGTAAATCTAGACAATGATAATGATTGCACTTGTGCAATTGGCATGGGTTGGAGAACTGGTGTTTCATATATCAGTGACTGGACTGCTGAACTTAATAATGTTAGGCATAGAACAAATAGAACACTTTTAGGAAATGATGCATCTATTTTCTGCAAAGATCGTTCAACCCCTATGAAACAAAACAATGACACTGACAACTCTGGAATTCTGGATGCAAGTAAATCCAGTTTGTTTAGAAGGAAACAAAAAAGAAAGAAAGGAAGAAGTTCACAACAAATAACAAGGAAGAAAAAGAAACTGATTAATGACTGTAAAGGTAAGAGAATACATAATAAAAAGGACATTGATTTGTTACGTAACACACAGGTTACAGGAAATGATGATATTTTTCTATCAGAAAACCTTCAGTCTACAGAAAAAGGCAGCATCTTTCTAATGAAGAAGGTAGAAAAAAGAGGCAAGAGGGAGGTGAAAAGGAAGAAATCAAAACCGAATGTGGAAGGATTGAAGAATATTACTGTAAGAAAAAAGAAGAAAAGACAGATGTTAACTACATGGCTCAAGCTGTGGATTTACAACACCAGCTGGATGAGAATTTAATATGCATTGAAAACAGTGGGATTAATAAGGCTAATAATGATGAAGATTTATCTTTTGCAACAATTGATAGAGCAGATATTACTGTATTAGAAGCTGAAGAGTCTTCAGAGCTGGCCAGCAAAAATATTTTTGTAATTCAATTATTAGAGGAACTGATAAGTATATTTGCAGAGATGATAATAAACACTGAATAGTGTTATGCTTGCCAGGAGCAAAAATAGAAGATGTGAGACAAGCCTTGGAATGACTTAATGTAAGGAAGTATGGATCTGTTTTTATTCATGTTGGTACAAATTATGTCACACGCAAGGATTCTCTCACTGTTAGTAAGGAACGGACAGCCCTCTTAGATAGTATAGCCTGTACTGGTGTTAGGACATATTTTTCACAAATCACCTGTAGAAAGGATAGTCAGGTCACTGTGAATGAAATCATTTTTGGAGTAAATACCTACATGGAAAAAAATGTCCTGTTTTAAAAAATGGAAATGTGTAGAGCATCCAAGGATTGTTTTGGGCACATGTGTGTTCAGACAGGATGGTATGCATTTCTCTAGATCAGGGAACAAAATTTTTGCAGCAGACATTTGCAATATTTGACAAACACTAGGCAGGATATTTGCTATGTTGAAAATGTAACAGCCCACAGATAGCAACATTTGATGCAGTTCTGATGGTTGTTAATGCTGGGAGCAGTAATAATATTTTTTTTTTATTGGAAAAATTGCTACGTTCCCACAAGATTGATGTTGTTATTGTTTGGGAAACATGGTTAAAGAACAATGACTGGAAACCAGTTCTGTCAGGGTATAAATGTTTTTACTATAACAGACATTCTTATAAAGAATCAGGTGGAGGTGTTATGATAGGGATTAAAGATAGTTATGAGACCTGTGATTATTACATGTTCAATGATAACATCAACACTATAGACTGTGTAACTGTGACAATAAATACAACCCTGGAACATATAACAGTTGTTGGAGTGTATAGACCACCAAAGTCAATTGCAGATGACCTAGAGAAATTTCTTGCATGAAACACAGGAGGGAAGAATAATATTATCTGGGGGACTTAAATTTACCAGAAACAGACAGGAATAATATTGATTCTACAAGGGTAGTAAGGAAATTATTCACAGTGTATATTCAGGAATAACAATTGCTTCAGATTGTAAAAAAAATGTGTCTATATTAGATAATTGAACACTCAAAAGTTCAACTGTCATATGGTCGACACCATATGATCGAATTTTTGAAAGTTCGAACGTTTTAACAGAGATCTCTGTGCAGCATGTAATGGTAAGATTTCCCTTTTCAGCACTTTAGTGAGATCTCGGAGTTGGTATATTTAAAGAGAAGGGGGTATGAGCGATGCAGCCCTCCTCATGGGGGGTGCCCCCTGCATAAAATGTTCAGGTAGGATATTTGTGTAGTTTATTTTTTTTATTAGACTTTAAAACTTTTAAAAGTTCGATCATATGATGTCGACCATATGACAGTCGAACATTTGAAAACTCAATTATCTAATATCAACCCTAAAAAAATCCTACAGGGGGACAGAACATACTAGACATTCCCCAGGATTCAATAAATTCCATGCAGAAATAGTGCTATTCCTGCACAGAGGAAACCTTGTCCATTTCTGCATAGCTTTAACAGCAGCACACCTTACATATTCATGAAGACGCGCTACTGCTAAGGCTAAATGGACATGAACACTACTGAGTGCAGGGGGTGTGTTTAAGTAGTACATGCACATCTAACATGCCCCCTGCACTCAGAAAGTGCCATACTGCACTTTTTAAAAGCTTTTCAGTGTCTGCAGACACTGAAATAGATAGTGGAACAAGAAATTAAAGCAGGGAGTGTGTGACAGGTTCTGTCACACACCCCCTGCATTGTCAAAGTGCCTCACAGCACTTTGTAAGTGCTTTCAGTGTCCACAGATACTGAAAGCAGAAAGTCTGGATAGGAAGCAATGCAGGGGGTGTGTGACAGTCACTTTGCAAGTGCTTTCATTGTCCATGGACACTGAAAGCAGATATGTTAATAGGAAGCAATGCAGGGTGTGTGTGACAGGTACTGTCACATACCCCCTGCATTGTGAAAGAGCCATACAGCCATACCCCTCAACTGTGCAGGTTTTCGCAGAATGCCCAGATACCTGCCTCACATACCTCTCAACCTCCTAGAGCAAAAAATCTGTATAAAGCCATAAATAATGGGGGGACAAAGGCACAAAAATAGGGACACTTTATAAATATTGCACTTACAAACTTGGAAAGTTGATAGAATAAAATAGCAGGTTTTGCATTAGCTCAGATTTTCTGAAGGGTGTGAGGTCTGAAACTCAAATGTCTGTCAGTATGTTCTGACTTAAACCCTGAGTGAATTGCCAATGATTTGCTAGAAAACCACAGTCATATGAGAAATGGACCACAAATCTGACGCAATAAGCTGGACATTCTACAAATATCTGTACAGTTGAATAATTTAATCATTATAAATTATAAAATGATATTATTAATATCCTCCTTTTTTTAGCCATTCTAAAGTATGTTTAAGCATAGGTGAGTGGATTTGCATGTTAGACCCTCTGCTCAGCATTGCTTAAACATATCATAGAAATTAAATAAAAATGTATAGCTAGCATCTTAATGATGAGATAGCATAGTGGTTAGAGTCCTGGCTTTGCATGCAGGCATTCACGGGTGGAGTACCAAGACAAGCACTTTATTTTTACAAGGGAAAGGATTGTTAAAATTATTATTTTTTATGTTAAATTATGTAGTAATTGATATATGTTAACCAGGGTTGTGTAGCAAGTCCAAAATTGAACTGTGAGTGCATATAACATGTGAAATCACCCATGTGTACACAAGTGTCCCATACAGTATAGTCACACCCCAAGTTAAGCTGATTAGCGCACTGTTAAGCAATGCTCAGCAACTACCCCTTTAAGCACTGTTCAACTCAGCTTAGCAGATTTGTGCACTGCTTAGCTGAGCTTAGCATTTTCATAATGGTCCAATAACAGCAAAGGGTGGGAATATGGCCTTATTAAAATCGCACAGACAGAAATACAGCCATAGCCTGTTGTAGTTTGATCCTGCAGGAACCATGTCGGGTGTTGGAGAGGGCATGCACTTTCGGGCACAGCACTATAGCATTTTGGAGTCCAGGGTCATGGCTGAGTTCCTCGTATCAAACCATGATGATAGACTGCTGTGGGGCCAGTACCACCAGAGTATAAATCAGAGGCCTGAGACCATCTGGCACATGACTTCACCAGTGTTACTGATATCCTCCGAACTGGTGAGCAGGTATGACATCACTATGATGACCTAAAGCGGAGGAAGGGAGCGCTCTTGGCCAAATGGATCCAAGATGCTTAGGACAACCATGCTCCAGCAGTTTGTAAGTATCACAGATATAGGTGTACCAGATTCTAGCCTGAGTGTGTGATAGACAAGTATGCATAATGTTTGTTTCTCATCCCTACGGCTGCAGTAGAGAGGCCTAGTAACATTAAGGCCCATGCAGACAGACTGGCATAGACGCATCAACAGGCTGGTGAGTACAGATCTAACTAGCAGTATATAGCGACATAAAGTAGAAGGAGCACATTGTTTACTGCCAGTAGGAAAAGTGTGTACTATGTCAAATGAATAAATGATGTTTGTCACACTAATATTGATCCAAATGATATCCATTAATAAAAATGTCATTTCATTGTAATAAAGATGTATAACACAAACTGTTGTGTTTACTTTGGTACATTGTTGGAGAAATAGAATGTGTACAGACTCATCACAGCAAATATGGCATTGACAGCATGGAGTAACTGAGGCTGTTCTGAGAACCAGCTAGTATACAAAACAGTAGAATGTGGAGTTGTAAACCAAGATATAAAGGATATATGAAATATTGTATGCACTAAGGTATGAACCCTGAATAGTAGTGTCTATAGTATTATATAGTGTCCCCTGCAGCATTGCATTCTTGTGTTAACCTTTGCATTCCAGATAGTATTATTTCAAAGGCTTAATACAAAGTACAATAACTATCTGCCATGCATAAATGTATTAATCAATCATAATTAGGCATTAATCAGTCAAGCAAGAGCTATCAGTTTCCTAGTAGCTCAGTGTGAAGGACAATAGTCCTGTTGTTCATTTTAGTACACCCAGACATGGTTCGTATCCAGGGAGTGGTACTGATATGTGTGCTTATATACATTAAAGAAATCCTAAATATTTGTAGAAACAGTCAGAAAGTGTTAACATATATTTTATCCACAGGTTTTACAGGTAAAGAAATGTGTGTAGTAGCTGTATGAAGGGTATACTAATAGACCGTGTACAACTGTTCCACTGTCCAAACCCATATGCCTGCAAATGACAGCAGGATAGGTAGATACACCATGCACTCTCCCCGACACATATCCCTCAAGTGTCATGCTGTCATGGCTAGTGGTCACTGCTGCCAATAACCTTGGACACAGATAGGAATCCAGGGAAGTATGCCAGTAGCAAACTCACACAACATTAGTGCACAGTACCCCTTCTCTGTCAACTATGTAAACCTGACATGTACATGCCGCCTCCAGTAATATAACCATTGTCCCCCCTTCTGCCCCACAACATTACAGGTTGACAGTCTAATTGGTATGTATGTGCTACAGAAGCTATGGGCCATAGGTAGATGTAAAGTGAGGGCAGACCTGTAGAGTATTGAGTAGTACAGTTGTGAAAAATAGAAGTCTACACAGTTGTCAATGGACTTTTTTCTCTCCACCCACCCCTCATCTGCATCAATAATTATTATTCATATACTACGGGTATGTTGTTCTCAAAACATATTGTTGGGACATGTGTTCTATTATTGTTTATATATTTAATTGATTGCATATTAATATACCTTGTTCAAATACTATTATTGGTAGCCTGTGGCCATCAATGTAACTTGCATGCTGTTAAAATGCTTACTGTTGCTCCATTTATGCATGTGTTCTGTTTGCTATGCAACTGTTTCACATCTGTTGGTTAAGGTTAATTGGAACACCCATGCATGCTGTTATAACTAATTTTGAAATGTTTTGTTCATGACTAACTGATATAGCTTGGATAACCTCAAAACCATAACACGTTTGGGAAGGCAGATCCCAGCAGATCTACCTGTCCCACCCCATCTGGCCATGGCACCTGGGCCAAGCATGTCTGGAACCCAATCTGGAACTTCCTCATCTGCTGGTCGTACAGTACCTTTGGATGGAACTGCCTCATGGGGACGTGGCGCTTCCCCCCGGGCACAGGCACGGAGAGGAGCCTGTCACCCACCGCAAGTTCCTGGGTATGGTGCACAGTGTCATCTGTTCTGAGTTGGATGAACATCTGCACCAGATGGAGGGCTACCTGATGCACCTGGAGGGGCAGGCTGCCCATGTTGTCAATCTCCAAGCACAGCCATCTTCGGGGCCATGAAGGTGCAGTGGTGACTGCCCATGGGTGGGGACCTCAGTTCCATGGTATCCATTTGGGGCTCATGGGCCTCTGATTCCTAACCACACTCCCCGTACAAGGTGTTTACCCGCACATGTGTCATATACCACCCCTGTCTGCTATCTCGTGTGTCTTGACTGTCTGCAAATGCAACCTATCCTTCCCAACCTACCTCCCGAAACATATCTACAGCCCTTCCCCAACATCCCACTCTCACCTTAATAAAAAAGGGCATCTGTCCCACAAAAAAAATCATTGCCCCATACATAGTACTACATTTCACCCCCCATGTCTAGTGACATAAATCAATCAACACTGAAATTAGCCTGCAAATGTATGTTGCCAATACTCCTCCCTGTGGGATGTGAGACTGTAAATCCAACATTTTCAACATCAGTCACAGCTGTTGCTGCAGTAGAAATGTAGAGCTATGGTCCTTTCCTACACCCATCTTGCACATCCCTAGCTAGTTTTCCTAATGATCTACCCCCCTGCTTGCCCCCATTTTGCCACTTTCCTATCACCCAATTTCTTTTCTTTAATTAAACTTAGCACAGGTGTAAGAAAGAGTAAGCACTGCTAAGTGAAGCTAAGAGGACTTAACCATCTGTTAGCATTGCTTACCTTTGTGCAAAACCATGCAAACCCACTTACAACTGCTTAAAAGAGCTTTAATCACTCTGTCTCCATCAGCCTTTGTTCTGCCCGACAACAAAATAATCAGCACAGATAAGTCTCAATCCCAGGACCCTGTGGACTATAATCTCAACAATGTACCACTACACCATCTGAGCTGTAGGGATTTGTGATGCCTTTACAAACATATCATGCATTATGGTCATTTAACATGAATGAAAAAAAAAATCACCACTACCAAGTCTTGAACCCAGGACTCTGTGCACTAAATTCACAGAACTGCACCTCTATATCATCTGAGCTGGAGGAGCTTGTAAATGTTTTTTACAAATATATCATTCATTACAGTCATTTAACATAAGGGAAAAATATATATCCGTAGTACTCTTATATACGTATATACATGTATATATAAATACACATATCTATATGTATATATATATATATATTTATATATATATATATATATGTATATATATATATATATATATATATATATATATATATATATATATATATATATATATATATATATATATATATATATATACATATATATATATATATATATGTATTTATAATATATATACTATATGTATATATATATATATATATATATATATATATATATGTGTGTGTATTTATAATATATATACTATGTATATATATATATATATATATATATATATATATATATATATATATATATATATATATATATATATATATATATACATGCATATATAAAAAAACAACCACTTACTGCAAGACATCTGCAAAAAGCCTGACAAAGTGGGGGGATAAAGAGCAAACAATAGTGACATATTTGAAATATGGCTGTTCTACATGTAGAAGTCTGCTAGAATAGCATAGTTTGATTTAACATATATTTTCTGATAGATTCCAGGTTTGAAACACAAATGATTGTCATCATTAACAGATGTCAATGCTGATATCATTCCAGAGATTTTTCAGAAACCCACAACTGTTATGGGGAACAGACCAAACACATGAGCCATACATCTGGACAATGTACAGTGGAGAGGTATGACTGCAGTCATGTAATAGAAGAGAAAAAACACTGAGTGCTGCCAACCATTTCAACTAGCACCTTCTGAACCACAGTAAGATCAATACAGCACTACCCCAAATCAGCTCAGGGGAATTACCATGTATTTGCAAGTATATCATGCACTACAGGGATGTAACTGTAGGGAAAGGCAGGCATTGGTGATAAATTGTCCATCCACCCCAATTTGCACCACAGACACAGCAACATACCAGTACCCCAAATTAACTCTACAGTATAATGACTGTTTTAACAAACATATCCTTATTGCCAGTCACACACTACACCAACATGTACTGCCCCAACTCACAGTCTACTGAGAATCCTGAGGTGTTACAGGACATTTCTCAGTCTGCCCCTACAAACATATACACCTGATAGACCACCAGCAACTGTAGCAGCATGCACAGTCAGATAAAAAAGGATCTACGACACCCACATCTGCTAGTCTCCCTACTCGGCCAAACAAACATTTACACACAACACTGCTGCACAATCTTGACAGTCTGTTACAATGGCCAGACATACATAGCTCTCAACTGTACAGATTTCTACAGAATGTCCAGGGAGTGAGACCATATTTATGGCCACTGCTGCATAACATGTCCAGGAGTCTGCTAAGTCACTGGGATGATATCAGTAGTGAAGTCACTAAATAATGATATACCATACCTCTGAACCTCTTACTGCAAGACATTTAGACAGAGCCTGACATACCTGGGGGCAGGAACTGAAAAGAGGGACATATCTCACATAATGGTGTTATAAACTGAAACAGTTGCTGGTGTTACAGGGTGTGTTGTAGCATAACATCCCTGAAGGATATATCTAAAACACAAATGGATGTCAACATTCACTGACTACAATCCTCATATTATCCTACTTATTTCTCAAAAACAGAAATTGTCTATGGAACAGACCAAACATAATAGGCAAACCTCTGGGCAGTATATGGACATCGGGACAGTTGAGAGGTATATCAGAGACATGTCACTGTCAGACGTCAAGTCACACAGAAAATGTATGTGCAGACAAACCCTGTTAATCTAGCAATCTTCTATGTGTATAACAGCAATACTTACTTACAATTTGTTCCCAATTCTGGAACGTTGTCCCCCATGTTGTTGGGCTGTCTCCACATTTCTTGTTCTGGGAGGTATTTCCACCTACTGTCTATGAAGCTGTACCTCCAACATCTCCATAATGTTCTCCTCACAGGCAAGGAAAAGGTGCAAGGCCCACATGAAGGACTCAGTTGCTATGGCATTGGCCAATGAAAAGACAACACAGCTGCACTGGATGCAAGTAGCAAGTGGGAGACACCGATTGGTGCACAGGCCATCACCTCCTCATGAGCATTACCTACAAAAGGCAAGCTGCTGCTTATGCAACACAGGTCTGAACCCATCTACACAAAGACAGACTGCGACTAGACAAACCTAAACATTTGCAGAATTCTGAGGAAACCCTTCAGCACTATAACAGGTAGGTCAATCACTTACGCTTGTAATGGAATGCAGAAAGGGGGATGCAATAATATGAAATAAGAAGTTAAACACTAGGTCACAACAAGACCTGCTGGACTGACATGCTGCTGTCCGGCACCTATGGTCATTCCTGCTGGCCCTGTCTGCAGTGACATAGATCACAGCACTGGCCCCTGATTCACCCCAGCAAAGGTTAGCTCATGTATGACTACTACTAGAGTGTCTGTTGTCCAATACTGACTGTGACACTGCTAGGCCAGCTACCTGAGATGTTGTAAATATCCATATGTCACCTGTTAATGCTACCATGATACATATGCTTGTCTTATAAATGCAAGAGACGTATATAGGGTATGTACATAGTAAACAACAGGTGCAAAAGTGTGTGTTGAACTGTAAGTGATATACTGAGCCCATACCTGTCAACTGTCCAGAGTTTTGCAGACTGACCACATGTTTTCCTCCTATTTGTAGTCAATGCCTCATACAGTTGTTTATTGTCTGGCAAATTACTGGCAACCAATTAAAGACTGAAGTCATAACATAATAGCATACATTTATATGTCAGATGTCATATCCTGTGGAGTAGCCCTCTGAATGTGAGACTGTCTTTGCTAGCAACTAACTGTGTTACAGCTAGATGTATAGCAGATGTCTTGCTCTAACAGGAGCTAGGTGTCTTAGCATGAAACCCATTTCAATGCAAGTGTATCTTGTCCTGTAGGATGCTGACATTTGTGCAGTCACTGATACCTGCTTTGAAGCTGTGGAGAGCCCACTAACCTTGTCAGGTTATTCATCCCATCATACGTTTAGACCCCAAATGGAGGGCTGCCAAGCCACAGGAGGTGGAGTTTTAAACATTATCCTACACATACACACCTCCAGGCTGGCCAAACAGTATGACATATGGGAGACAACCTGAGTTCAGTTAACTGTTGATAAAACACCTACTCAAATCATAGATAGCTACAGACCTCCAACCATGACTCTGGACACCCAACACACCTATCTGGACTTGCTGGAATATGTCAAGATTTAACCTTCTACCCTGCTCCTTGGTGACCAATGCTACCTGAACATGAATGCACAGAGATTTCTGTGCTTTGTCAATGGCAATGCAGTGGATCGGCTGGTTAACACTCCTACAACAGGTGGAAATATCCTATACCTGGTTCTGATCAATATGAGTAGCCACTGTAGCACTCCTTAAGGTGCCATCCCCCTTGGTAAGATCTGACCACATAGCCGTCACTGTTCAGGTCACCATCTCCCCTGCCCGCCCTTCCCCGCCCTTGTCAGGGTCAAACAAAATAAACTTTACAAAAATGACCACAAATCTCCTCGAGCAGGTAGAAGTAGCTTTACAGCCGCCGTCCGATCTGTTGGAAGCAGCAGTAGTGTCCAAGCCCACACCACAATACTATGTGAGCACCTACATAGCTGTATGGACTCAGCAATACCTGACAGGATAACATCATCTCTCTCAAGGTATGGTAAACATCTGTGGTGGACAGCAGCAATACACAAATACCATAATAGGTGGAAATAATTGCTGGACAGGGCCAAGATGGAGCAGGTGCCTAATTGGAAGCAATATCACCTTGGTCTGAACAAGCAAATAAGGCTACAGGTGAATTATCCTAAAGCTATCTTTGAGTGCAAATTGGACACATCCACCTAGGCCAATAACTAGGCTTTCCACACATATGTCTGCAATCCCAGGGGCAACACCCAAATCTGCATAGATATAGCCAACCTTCTGCAGACAGGTGAAGGGTAAACATCACCCCCTGTCCCCCCTTGGTACACATGTGCATGCACAGCACCTGCCCCACTCTCCTCATCATCAGGAAGCTGGTCCGTAATGCCCTGTCAAAGGCTACACACAGAAGTCTCCATAGGCCTAATACCATCTCTGGCTGCATCCTACATGAACTCAGGGATGAGCTCTCAGCTCCATTGCACACTGTAGTCAACCAAAACCTGAGCACCAGTGTCATCCCATCTGCACAGAGGACAGCCACTGTCATCCCTATACACAAAGATGAAGCAATCTACTGACCCAGCCAATCATATGCACATCAGCCTAAATAGCCTGGTCTGCAAGGGCATAGAAGGCAATAACAAGGACATTATGAACAGGGACATTGGCAAACTCAAAATGCTTGAACCCAAACAATGTGGTATTGTCAAATGGAGATCAGGCCTGTTGAATCTGGTTGACCTCTCTGAAGTGATCAACAAACACAAGGACTAGCCCAATTCTCTCACAATAATCCCCAGGTGGCCAGGCTACCTAAGCCTATACAGCTAGGCATCAACCTGTATGTTACCAGATTGGTAGCAAACTGGCTCAATGATAGTACCCACTCAGTCAAAGTAGTGGAAGCCATCTCTAGTAGTAGACCCTTCCAGAGAAGAGTACCCCAGTGATTGGTCTGGGGGCCTCTACTGTTTGAGATATGCATTTCTGAGGTACAAGACAAAAGCAGTGGTCTGTGGCTGACCATGTTTACAGATGCTTGCAAACTGGCCACTGTCTTACATTCCCCTACTGATGTGAGCATCCTTCAAGAGGCCCTCACCCATATTAATGATTGGTGCAAGAATCATTGTCTCAAACTGAATGCCAGGAGATGCATCACTTTCTTTGCTGTGGTAGATGCCATCCACACTAATTATGACAGTAATAATGTACTAAGCATGCAATCAGGTGTGAGGCAACTTGTCCACCCAGGTTGGTAGCAACCTGATAGTTTCCCACCATGTGGGCACTATTGTACAGATGGCTATATACATGGCCCACCTCACAAATACGGGTATGTCATCCAAGAACCAGGAGGCCACAGCATCCCTGTACTCCACCTTTATCAGATGCATTACCTAGTACAGTGGCTTCTTTGGCATGTACCTTGCCAAGCAAATGCACCAGTTGCAGAAACCAAAGAGGTTCCTGACCAGGCAAATCCAGGGTCTACAACACATATCCCATGCAGATAGGCTGAAAGCCCTGTCCCTGTACTGAGTCTCATACAGACTGATCATAGGCAACCTGTGTCTGGCATACAAGGCCATTCGCAAACCAGCCTTGATGGCATTTCTGCATATCTGCAAGACAAACCCCACTCACAAACACCCACGTAAGGCCCTCACTTTGTCTGTAACATGTATATTGCCTGTTGGCAGGATAATGCAGTGTCCAACACAATACACTGTCTGTAAAGTACACTCCCTCTCCATGTCTAGCAGAGTACGTGTATAGCCCTCATGAAGAAGAAGAAGCGAGATGACTACATGGGAAATGAACAAGACACCACTGGGATCCCACCTGTGTTCCAGCAGGACAGGGGACACAGGTGCTGGCTTTGAAGGGACACGGGCAAAAGTCTGGGCTGGGCTTATGAAGGCATCAGGACCAATAGCCTGGTATAATTTCATGAGGCTATGCACCTAGTACTTTACATGTTTCTTGTATGTATTGTAGACTGTCTTGCACTGTTGTCTGAAATGAATCCCTGTGAGTCTAAACTATGTAGGTACTGCAGTGATGATGTATACTCTTGTACCTTCATCAGTTATCATCACATATCGTCACACCTTGTCATTATGTGTGGTCTGTATAGCAGTAGGTCACCTCTTACAGTACTTGAATATGCACTTGGTGACACTGTATAGCTCACTCCAATATCCTTGGCCTTGGTCACAATTAGCATTCTGCTAATAGGCCCGTCACACAGTAGGATTTGTCACCCTTTGTTGTGGGCCTTACAGTAGCTGTTAAAGAGATGGAATGTGGCAGGGAGAACTACCGTAAGATCTGGCCTGAAGGGCCCATAGGTGTCAAAGCTGTGCCAGACTTTACCAGGAGTGTGTGTGTGTGTGTGTGTGTGTGTGTGTGTGTGTGTGTGTGTGTGTGTGTGTGTGTGTGTGTATCAGCAAACATAATACTGCAGGGTATTACTTTACATGTGTTGTCTTCCCCTCACAGTTGAACATAGGGGTTGTTGTCTCTCCCCCTCACAACCTGATGTCCATGTCTTAGCGGACTCCCATGATGATGGTGGTCATAGTGAGGCACAGCTGGGGTTATTGGGGCCTGAATCTGTCCCATTGTTTGGTAACCCACTGTCACCCACCATGTCTCCACACACAGTCAGTATGCCCACAAATACCCAGTCCCCAGCAGTCACACATAATGGACTTTGGAGGGTGGTGGCATGTAACAAGCTAATGTGTTGACTATGGCAAAAGTGAGTGTAGACTCCAGCCATAGCCAGACAGCAAGTGAGGTCACACACAGGCAGATGGACAGGGCTGCTTGATGGAGATCTGTTGCCCATCAAGCCCCTGCGCAAGTGCCACAGCAGGTGTCACCAGACGCATGTTATGGTCCATCATGGAGGCACAGGCACATTCTGAATGCAGCACCAGACAGATGTTCAGGGTCATGACTGCAGCACTTCCTGCCATGTGTAACGACTTCCATGGTATTTGTGATGCCATGCATCATTTGTCCAATGGCGTGGATAGACTTTGGGATGAGACATTATCACTGCTTAACTTTGCAATGTCTGTGCTTGTGGTGGGAGTAGGACATCAGCGAGGTAGACGTAGGTCAGCAGCATGATCAGTTGAGAGCACCCATGGCCGAACACATTCACAGTCCCGTAGTGGCTGTACTACCAGCACTACCAGAGTGAGGGTGCTGTCCACACCACACTGGAGCATTCCATAGGCACTTTGTCCTGGCCAGCCACTTCAGGGTCGCAGATCCAGCAGACAGCAGTCACCATCAGGGAGTAGTACTGCATGTGTCCTTGGACCCGGTGGCACCAGTGAGACTTCTGGCAGAACCAGTTCCTGCATCCCTGCTGGGAAACAGTGAACTGTGCATCCTGCCATGTACAGTCCATGGCTCTCCAACATAGCCCTGTGTCGGGCATCCACATGGCTTGATGGTGTGCAGACAAACACTCACACACCTCTATCACAGGCTGGTCACCACCAGACATGCCCAGCTCCTCTGCATGGCCCACTTGAACACCACCCCTCCAGACACACACACACAAACACACACACACACACATACACACAATGTCAGCCATATGGCCCAGCCTATCCATCTGGCAATCCAGCACCACACCCTGTGCATGTGATGATACTTGTGCCACAACCCTCTTATCCATACCATCGATGCAGTGGCATGATCATATGGGTCTGATGCACAGGTTGACTATAGTACAGTGTAGCAATGTAATGCTGTGTAAGGTGCTGTCTGCTGACAATAGTTATGAGTACACATCGAGGTGTATGTACCTTGTTAGCCATGATGCACTATTGTTGTTAGTACTGCTGACTGAGTGTAGTGCCACATGCTGTATTCTGTTTGTGTTTCAGGTGTCTGTGTGTCTGCAGGTTGACGGCCTGATGACAGCAACAATGATGAGTAAGGTGGAGTGGAAATACAGTGACCTTTTCATAGTCAAGGTACAGCTGTTTATGTACATGTTTACCAGCTGTGTTTATATGCAACAGTGTGTGATGGGCAGTTGTAGCAGACAGTGTGACCTTGCATACATACCCTTGACATAGCCACCTAGCCTTCATACATGTCACATGGGTGGCCTGTAGGACCGCAGGCTCACACATACAGAGGAGGTTACTTGAGTACTGGCACTAGGTCCCTCACAGTCATAGCTATTACTTTAACTGCAACAGATTCAGCTATCAGCATGTTGCCCCTACCATTTCTGTCCCATCCACTCAACCATCATGCAGTTGATGAGGGTATTCCTAGTCCTGTGTATGACAGGTTTGTGGTTTATATTCGTGACACAGGTCACCTTGTGTTAGTGTAACCTGACAATCACCAGCATGTGTGTCTGTTATCTCATATGCATGCCTGGCCTCTCATGCTGGTAGTGCACACAGAGTCATAGTCCTGTACATGGGGCAGCTGATGAAGGTCTGAGCACAGCCCCTACTGGCACAGTCTTATGAACAATAGCACTAGATACATAACAAAAATAGCACAGTGGTACAGTGTCTGCCACTACTATTCAAGTGGGAGACAATTGCAGGGGCTGTTAGGATTGCTAATGGTAGGTTCAGAGGCCCTTAACATGTTAGACCCATCTGACACACTCACACACACACACACACACACACACACACACACACACACACACACACACACACACACCACTGCATGGGGACATGCATTGAAACACACATGCACATGAAGGTGATACTTCTCAGAGTAGATGACCTACCCATCTATTAATGTACAATACACAGTGATATGACCATTGCATGCACCACAGTAGCTTGTGTCAGAAACTGTGTAACTGTGCTTGTAAGGCAGATGTCATCTATATGGGCTGACACTAGGTTGGCAATGGTGGAGTTCACATGGTGGAAGAGGCACACAGAATGATATAGCCATCACATACAAACACTAAAGACAGGATAGGGGCTGTGTATACAGAAACACATACACAGTTGCCAGTAGACATATTAGTAACTCCATGTATCCACTTGTATGTACTATATTGCTGCATACACATGACATGCTCCACATAGATTATATGCCTGGGACATAACACGCAACCTCTTACAACAGGTAATCTTGTGAATGCCTTCATGGATAGTGGGATAACTTACCACACATAGCGATTGGTCTTGTCTACTGCTCTACAAACCTCCACAAATGATAGCATGACAGACTTTGTATCAGCATGATGTGTCAGTCAGGTACGATGTCTGATGCTGGCAAGTGTGTCACTATGGTAATTGTGACATATTTGGCAATGATATCACAGGAATGCTCATTGTTAGGGGAGACAGACCACATATAGGTTGCAAACATGTGGATATTCCATGTACATCTGTACAGATGACTGGTATGGGCTGTATAGTGTTACATGGTGCATGTGAGGCTGATGCCATTAACAGGCTCTTTAAAGTAATGTCATGGCTAGGGGGTCAACAGGCCTTAAAATTGTATCACCTACACACACAACAGCCACAGGGAATATGCTTCACAGACACACATACAAACACACACACACACACACACACACACACACACACAAAGAAAGGTGATGTGATATTATAACCTCCACCTCAGTACTATCACACAATGGAGCTCACTTTCATGCTGGCATATGCGACTGGGTATTACCAGTATGCCACTGTCCGCAGCAGGACATCACTCTATGTCATTCAGGGTATCCCTGTTTATGACTCACTCTCTGTGTGTCCCCCTGTGTCTCTCTCTCTTGCTCTCTCTCTATCACTGTCTATCTCTCTCTTCCCCACATCTATTTGTGTGTATACTCGACATATTGTTATATGTTGCCCATATATATATATATATATATATATATATATATATATATATATATATATGTGTGTGTGTGTGTATCACATGCATCAGATGCAGATATATCACATACAGGCTACCTACAGCTAGCTGAGGGAAATCCTGTCTGATGGGTGTGTATAGGGACAGTTAAGGTGTACATAGCTGTCTTTATGCAAAGACAGATATGCACAATACAGTTATATAGTCTAATGTGGGTTACAACATGGCCTGTGATTCTCTAATTATAGGAGCATGCCCAGTATGACCTTCTATAGTGAGAGTGGGACACCATTCTGGAGTTAGTTGTACTCTGGTCCAGAGTTGTGTGTGCTACAGCCATACCTCTCAAAAGTAAACAGGACTTTTCTAGAGGTACTGGATTTGTATTAGCAGACATTTTCTGACATATCTGAAGTCTGACACTGGAATGCAATGTATCATTAACTAGTGGCAGACATCCTCAGATCATCACAGTGGTTTAACAGAGGAATACAAGATGTATGATGCACAGACCACTATTATGAGCCCAACTATATGCATTCTTGCCCAAAAAGGCCAGTTGAGAGGTGTGGCTACAGCTGGTTGACTGATGAAGCTGTGTAAACAGTCCAGCAACTTGGTGATATACTGGCTGGGGATCTCCTGCTTGTGTGGTATTCTTCTTAGCTGAATAGTCATATCCTAGTGTGGCCATACCTCACAATTGTACATTTGTTGGTGTTTGTCTAGAAGTTTCATCCAGTCTACACAAACTTGTGTTTTTATGTCAAGTTAGTTGCATATAATTGAAGACTGACATTGCACAATAATGACAGACAGTGTTTCAAACTTCATAACCTTCAGACAATTCCTGCTACTGCAAAACATGTTATTCTTCCAACTTTATCAGTATGTAAGGGCAATCTTTACAACACATGCTATCATTGGGCCTTTGTCCTACTTTTATTTATAACCTTGTCCAGATGTCTTGCTGTCAGAGGTTGAGAGGTATGGATGTGCATACAGAGTGCATTCTACTCTGCAGAGATGTCCATTATATGTGTAGTGTATTCCACATAGCACTGCGACTTCCAAGTATGACAGTGGCAGAGCATTACAGAGTAATGTGGTGAACCACTGACAGACAGTTGTGTATAGGTTGATAGGTTCCTATGACATTAGTAGGGCATTGGCCCTGAAGCCCTTATAACCCACGCAGATGAGAGTGTAGCTCATGTTATGACATGTCAGCACCCAGAGCCCCTGTCCAGCAGGGACACAGGTGGAATCACAGGACTGTATTTTTTGTTTCTCATGCACTTATACAGGGAGCACAGCACTAGAGGTATTGAGACACTTGGCTTGCTGTTGACAGAGAGTGTATTCCACAGATGGGGAGTGTGTGGTACATGTATCTGTCACAACAACAAGCCACACCAATATCACAGCCCAGGTTGATGGAGTGGGCCTTGAGTTCCAGATGTGCAGCAGCCACATCAAGACAGGGTCTGGATTGCTTTGTATGCCACACAGGGTTCACCTCAGCAGAGTCTGTATGGTACGGCATATAGAAGAGTTTGTATGGCACAGGGTAGAGGGACAGTGTTGTTAGCCTGCATAGGGTGGGTGTTTGGAGTTTGGAGTAAGGCCTTACTGTCTGGAAGACCCTGGTGTGTGGAGTCTACATGATCTGTGGTGTGTAGGTTTGTGGAGTTCTTATGTGATTTTGCCACTGAGGTGTCCATTGTTTGGGTTTTTGTTTAGTTGCAGACCTCCACTTACATGGGTGTGTGCTATGTATTTGCAGGTGATGTTTACTGACTCCATACACTGCATGGCACCTATGTTACTGCATAATTTGTTCTGGTGTGCACATTCTCAGTTTGTGTGGCCAGTGGTTCCCCTTATGTGTGTCTCTTTGTCTTTCTGTAGTCCAGTCACAGGCTTTGGCCACAGTGGCTGCTTTTATGTATTTGTAATGCTGATGTGAGTGGGATACATGTCGTTACATCACACACAAGGTTGTGGACTTCACACCTCTAAGTGCACGTATTTAGAGGGTTGTCCATCATTGCACCACTCCATTTGCTGTGGTCCTTAGATGGTTTATGTTGCTATATGTTATTATGAGGCTACATGTGGGCCTAGCTGTCATATCGTCACAGACTGACATCTAGACAGGCCCAAATATGACAGTCAGACAAAGGGCACACATGTGGACAGAGTGTTAATGATGTTCTGCCAAGCATAGCTGGGAGACCGGTTTGGTAATTGCTTGTTTGCTGTTATGGGTATGACGTCTGCTTCCACACTGTCTGCCATTGCTGTTTTGATATGATCCTTTCTTGTTTTGCAAATAGTTGAAGGGCAATAGCAATGTTAGGACAAGCACAACAGATATACAAGGCATACTTGAGCTCTTTCTGTAACAACCTGTGTCATTCCAGGGGTATGGCTGTTGGTCAGTAACATGTCAGTGCTGACACAGAAAGGTGGCAGCCTTTTATAAACTGGCAGTACACTAATCTTCAGGTACCTGCTGTCCTACTAGGTACCATACCTCTCATCTTCTGAAAGCCAGACATCTGAACAAAGCCATAAGTAATTGGGGGGCAGAGGCCTAAATATAGGGACTATTTTCAGTATTGGTCTTACAAACCTAGAAAGGTGATTCAATAACAGGTTTTGCATTAGCATGCATTTTTCAATAGGGTATGATATCTGACGCTACAATCTGTCATTATTTCTGACCTTAGTCTTATGTGATTTGCTACTGAATTGCCAGATAACCAGTATTTCAGGATATACAGACCAAAATATGATGCAAACCTCTGGGCATTCTGCAGTAGGTCTGTACAGTTGAGAGGTATGGTAGGCACTGAGTAGGTTACTCCAAGCTGTGTACTGTCCATATGTGTGGCCCCCCTGTGCATGACCTGTCCAGCTTTCATGCAATAACAGATACTGATGTCTGGACAGTGTGTACAACTCCTACTGTAGGTGTAGCTGACATGCAGGATAGTTGGCACTGCAGTTCTTGGAACATGGCCCTGACAACCACAGTATTGTACCTAGGCCACTATGACACAACAGCTGGAAGTAAGTGCTGGCCACATCCTGACAGTATTAACCACACATATACATAGCTCATTGACCCCTGCATATTGTGGACATGCAACAAGTTATCATGTTGATTGGGACAGCCCTGGCAATGTGTGCTCTGCTGCTATTTCCCTACAAACGTGCATGTTACTGCAAGTCTATGGGAATATGGGTGTGGGGGGGGCACACCTGTCAACTGTACACATTGGCGCAGACTGTGCTGATATTTGCTTTACATTATGGTTCCATTCAGCATATTATTTTGCCCTGTCTTGGAGACTACAGGCATATCACTAAAGACCACAGGTCAGATTGCAATGGCATACATTTGAGTTTCAGACTTCTTACGCTTCAGAGCCTTACTGCAACTGCAAGACCTGCTGTACTAGCACTGTGTAAGTCTGTAGGAGGGTATTTCACCATTGTCTCCATTTGTGGGCCTTTGCCAGACATTTCTTTATGGTTTTATATGGCTGACTTGCTGGGTGAGGTTGAGGGGTGAGTATGGGGCACCCACACTAACATCCATGCCTGTGACCTATGACCCCCACCAGTTAGTCCCCCCCCCCACATATACTGCAGTGGGATTTGTCACCTTGAGTACTACTGCATAGTGTGGGGAAGCCAGTATTGGGAAACATTTCCTGGTGTCCCACGTAGCTGTCAGTTGTCTGCTGCTATCCAAGTAGGCCACCCCATTCTCTTGCATGCATGCAGCGATACCATAGATATGCTACCAGAGCATACTACTCCATTCATTTATTGTTAAGAAGACTGACTTACCTTGTGCCTGTGGCAGTTGTGAGGACAGTGCTTGAGGGCTGCCTATGTCAGATGCATGCAGTACACTGCCTATACTGGGAACACCTCCATCTGCCTACAGGTCCTGGCTCAGGAGGTTCCTCCTCTGAGTCCCTCTGTGCCTGTGGGGACCTTGGAAATGGTGAGGGGCTGTGTGGCCCTTCCTCCTGGCTGTTCCTGCTGCAGCTGTTTCTGCAGGATCATTCTGTGTAGTATGGCACATCTTGAACATGTGTGCACATGTGGCTGGAGAGTACTGCAGGGCTGCACCACATATTTCAAGCCAGCGGAACCTTAACTTGAGCATCCCAAACACACGCACTATAATGATCCTGGTTTGTGCATGTGCCTCATTATGGCCTTCTTGAGTGGGTGTGTGTGTGCATTTCTGATGGATGTCATCATCCACAGCTGCAGTCCATAGCCAGCATTCTGCACCAGATGACCATACGAGATATCCCCCTGGCAAATCCCTGGTACAACTGTGAGGAATGCCAGATATGGAAGTCGTGATATCCTCCATGGCTGCCAGCACACACATTAATGATAATGCCCTGGGCATTACACACAACCTGGCAGCTGCTGGAGTGAAAGCCCTTGCAGTTTACGTAGACCCTACCCTGCTCACCAGGTGGTTCTTTGATGTGGATGTGCGTGCAGTCTATGGCACCCAGTACCTCCGGGTAGTCTGCTACATGGTGGAAAAGGTGCATATTGCTAGTCCTCTCCTCACGGGTGCTGGGGAAGTATATGTGCTCAAGGGCATGTGGTAGCATGTCATACAGGAACTGGTGGAGTACCCTGGATGCAGATGCCTGTGAGACCCTCATGATGTCTCCAGTATGTCTTTAGAAAGTACCTGTAACTAGTATTCTTAAGGCTACACACACCTTGGTATCCACTGGGATGGGTTCCCCTCTGTTGGCTTTGGGTCTGAGGTGAGGCCAGCACAGCTCGATGAGTTGTTGAAGTATGTCCCTGTCCACCCTGTAGCACTCTACTATCTCCAGATCATGTAGTCCCTGGTAGGTTACCCTGGGTCTGAACACTCTTCTTCTTAATATAGGGCGGTTGTCAGCATTATCCTCCTCACCAGCCTCAGCCTCTAGCACATACTGATGTATCAAAATGACAGCAGCCCCTAACATTTTGTCTGTTAAAATTCCCCCGAGTGTGTACACCAATGGTGCAGAGTTTGTGGGGATAAAACAGACTGAAAGGTGTTTGCATAGTTTATACTGTTGTGCTGCAGATGCTGCCTGTATGACTGGCTGACTATGATACATTCCTCCTGCCAGCTATATTATTTGTACTTGATTGCTTTTATTCTATTTCTCATTTTTTTTTTTCCCATTCCCATTTCTGCTCCTTTTAAGCTGGCATGCCACCCAAACCTGCTGCCCAGATGTAAGCAGTTGTGCTATTTCCATTTTTTTAAGACCCTGTGTGCACCACACAAACCTGTTTATCTAAAGTAAACACTTTTAAACAGAAATGGCTCTACCCTGGAAGTGAACATGCTTCTCATTTCATGGAATAAGTAAATACAGCCTCAGACACACACCCTTGCTTAGTTGTGCTTAGCTAAGCTCAAATGGAAGCAGTGGAGCTCCAATGTGCTTACACCAAGCATGACACACCCTCTTTTCATGTCAGCTGCTTCTACTGCTTACACCACTGCCTTATAGCTTGTACATGGTTAGGTGCATCCAGACAATGGTCTCCCATTTTGTTATTTAGTAAATTTTGCTCATTTGCATACTCCACTGCCTTAGTCCCTTGTTACACCACTACACTAAAGCCTTTCTCCTTAGCGACTAATGTTACTTGTTATTGTTTTGGTTCTGCATGCTGCCCACTATAATGGCAAAATGCAGATTTCACTTCAAATTATCTTTTCACATTTCTTTTTATTTTCTGCACGATCTCGTTTGCACGCTACTGCGCTACCCTTAAACGGCCGGAATTGGCCAAAAAAAATTTATTTTTATTATTTTGCAACTATTTTCCATGATGATGGCCATATTATTTTGCCATTGGCATGCCTAATGGTCATAATACATGCTTTACTTTGAGCTGGCATGCCCCTGTTTTGATTTTTGCAGATATGTTCACAGTTAGTAACTGAATCCATTTCTGCAATGGACACTGTTCTGACACGGATGCCTGCCTGATTACTGAATCGCTAATTCACCTCATTTGCATGGTTTTCAACAGAAAATGAGGTAATTAGCATTATTTAGTGGTGTCCATGCCAGAATAGTACTGGCAGGCTCCTGCACACCCCCAGCCTTGTTTACTGAATCTCTCGGTGGCCATATTCCATGTAGAAGCTGCTACACTATTCTGGCATGGGAAAATGCTTTATTGAATCCTGGGGATTGTTTGTGCTCCCAAAGAAATTACTGTAACTTCAAGTCAAGTTTTACCACCATTGATGTGCAGTGATCATGGGATTATAAAGATTAATTTGTTGCTAGATAATTCTGCCAAATTTAAATCTAAGCCAATGCACAGAAGGTTAATTACAGATTATATGGAAGCAAAACAGTCACTATATACAACTAACTGGAGTGACATGTTCAGTGGAAAAAAATGCAGATGGAATGTGAAAAGTTTTGAAAGAGAAATTGTTTGAGTGCAAAAAATCAAAAAATGTTTAACATCAGGGTCTAGGCATACAACATTAGGTGGATATATTTTCATAAGTACAAGATATCTGATTAAGGTGAGAGACAAAAAATATAACAAATGGAAGAGAGGTCAAACTACAACTTTGAAAACTGAAATAAACAAGCTGGACAAACAGATTAAGCATAGTGTGAGACAAGATCAAGAACATTTTTAAGAAAATTGATATAAAGATATTGAACATAATATGAAACCTTTTTATAGATACATAAGATGTGGAAGGTGCAAAGACACACAAATTGGTAAACTGTATGCAGATTCTATAATTTATTCTCAAACACAACAGATTATAGATATATTTACAAAATCTTATGCAAAACAGTTTGGCTCCACAAAAAGGGTGGTAAATTGTCCTAGTGACATCCAGGTAATCCCAGATAATGGAATCAAATTAGATTATATTGAAAAAGAACTGCACAAACTGGATCCAAACAAAGCACAGGGAGGAGATGGAATTAGTAACAATGACCTGAGAACACTTCAGCAAGAACTTATAGTGCCATTATATCTATTATTCGCTAGGTTATATAAATATGAGGAGATTCCTCGAGATTGGAGACATATACTTATTAAGCCTGTTTTTAAGGGAAATGGGAGTAAGACAAACCCAGTGTCATATAGACCCTTAAGTCTAATTTCATGTTGTAGAAAAATAATGGAGAAGGTAATATTGGATAAGTTATTGTCAGAACTGGATAGGTTGGGACTTGAAACCATATATCAGCATGCATATGTTCAAAACAGATCTATTACCACCTGTAACATGATGTTCTATAAAATATAATAACAGCTATGAATGAAAAATTGTGCTGTGATGTAATTTATATAGATTTAACTTCAGCATTTGACAAGATCATACACACAACTACAACTAGGTATTGATGTACTCTTGATAAGATGGATAGCTACTTGTCTTACAAATAGGACATGGCAAGTATCATACAGCAACCAGACAGGCAAAATCCTTGGTTACAGTCAGGGTGTCCCACAGGGCTCTGTCTTTGGCCCTTACTTGTTTAGATTGTACCTTTCAGACCTAACCTTTTCATCTGAGGTGTTCTACAGTCTATATGCAGGCAACCTGAAATTGGGTGAACTGATTACATGTGTTATGGATAAGGTATGTATCTGTCTGCACTGAAAACTGAAAGATATCCCCTGGGATTCATGAAGCTTGGCGCAAGGACGGCATTACTCTTGCACCGACCATGAGGTGTAGAGATGGCGCAGTAGTGCCATATGCATATTAATGAAGGCACGCTGCCGCCACATCCACATGCATAAAAATCGTGCGTGAGTGCATGGGGCGTGTCTAAGCATCGCAGGGAGGCGTGGACATGTCGGCTGTTTACGTGCAACCTAAAATACTGAATATTACAGCCTGCCTCCAATAGTAATCACACCTGTCAGTGTCCGTGAATAATGAAACGTATGCAAAGCATGGAAGACAGTTTTGCGTACACAAAAATAAGAAGCAAACACAAATGCACATAGCTGAATATTGAGTCCCCATCCCTCGAACAAATGACATTAAAAACCCTGTGCCCATATTCTATTGTAGTGTTGATAGTTATACCAAGTAGAAGTGAAAAGCATCATGTTAGCGTGCCGCCAATAGCTAAAGTCTAGCCCAATGGTCAGGGTTACCACCTGTCCCACATTGTGAGGGACGGTCCCCCTCTGGGCAGTTGTGTACATGCCAAAACCATTATAAATGTAAAATATCCTGCGATCGTAGGACATAGTTATATCCCGCATCTTATGTAATAGTCACATACAATAGTTATTTCCGTATGTAACATACTTACATGTTACAAGAAACAGAATAAGCAAGTAAATGAAACAGAAGAAGCAGCTAAACTGCTACAACAATAAGCTTACATTTAGGCATAAAACAAAAGTACTATTCATTGCACTGACCGTGGGTATGTGTTGGCCTATAAAATCTGATGTGTGTCCCGAATATATCCCATCCTGGCCATATGAAAAGATGGCAACCCTACCAATGGTCAGAGCATTCGCCCAAAATCTGCCCATTTGCGGTCCAAGGCGTCCTTGTCAGGATGGGCCAAGGATGAATGGGTATTACCCAGGTCTACCTACCATGTCATGAAAGATAAGTATTTGCGTGTACCTATGTGAGTGATGTACAGCATGTAGAAGGTGAAAAATGCTAGGGTAGTCCTCACAACCATACAGGTACCAGAGATATGTAGTGTATGCAATGTGTTTCCTTGACCATGCCATGGGCTATCAACCAGAGAAGGGATGGATGGAGTGTGTGGAATATGGGTGTGGGAGGGACGGGTAATGTAATAAATCACCAAGGGGAGACTGTGTTGGATGCACAATAGGTGAACTGGAGGTGTATGAGGGAGCAGTGGGTGAATCAGAAAGAAACTCAAAGAACAAACATACACATCTGCAATACAACCTGACAGGCCATACTGTAGAACACAATCCCACAAACATATGAATATTAAAATGTACAGAAACATCACCTGCACATACCCACATAATGGTCTGGACTGAACTGAGCCATCCAACTACAACACACCTGGATGCATAACTGAATACCCATCATCTCCTCTACAGCACACAACCCCCCCCCCCATTCCTGAACGTCCACCAAATCCAACCATACTCGGGCTGCTAGCTTGGCGCAGCCATATCTGCACATGGTGACCACTACTCATATCTAGTAGGCAGTCTCACCCTAGGCAGTGTCAGGATTGCAAACTATGTATCCCTTGCATGTAAAACCCTATCACATTTTCGTAAATCCAAAAATATCGAAGGTTATTGGCTTGTTCAATTTTTGGATATCCCTCATGTGATAAGTATCCTGTGTAAACATCAGACTTGGTGTCATAACACGATGTCCAGTCCTGTAGACATCTGGACACAAGTTGTATGTGCAGTAGTGGTTCACAAAACTGCTCAGCCTCCAGCCAGTCATGCAAAACCTACTAACCGGGATTAAACACCTAACCGTGATGCATGGCTCCCCACATGAATTATCGAGAATATATGCTTTACACATTCGCATAGTGGCAGTTGGATATAGGGTGATTAAGGCGCTGACAGAAACAGGATACCTCCTGTGCCACTTTGTGAGGGACAGTCCCTGTTTGGGTAGGTGTGTCCTGACCAAAAATAATACTATGGCAAATGTCCTGTGATTGTAGGAAATAATTATGTACCATATTTCATGTAACAGTTGCATAAAACAGTTATTTCTGTATGTAAAATATGTAAATCTTACAAGAAACAGAATAAGCAACTAAACTGCTACAAGAATAAGCTCTCATTTAGCAAAATAAGTAAAGTTCTAAACCCTGTACTGACCGTGGGTATGTGTTGGCCTGAAAAATCTGGTGTGTCCCGAATATATCCCGTCCTGGCCATATGAAAATGTAGCAACCTTACCAATGGTCAGAGCATTCACACAATAACTGGCCAGCCTCTTAACCCCCACTAAAACCAGTGACCTTTGGAGGAAAGGTGTTGAATTACACTGAATGAATAATTACAATAATTAAGAGTAATAGAGGTCTTTTACTTCAGAAAATAAGTATTAATACATATGCCCTGAATCTGTCAACATTTCAAGTTAAAAGTACTAATATTGTAAAAGTGTCCGTGATTGTCCCTGATTTGTCCTTGCCTTGTCCATGTTACTGTTGAAATTAGTCCCTGAGTGGTTGAGAGGTCCATACACATATGTACACCAATCAACTGTCACATTTGTTGCCAGTACTGTTGAATACCTGTAGTGAAGTCATATATCCTAGCTACCATCCATGCGGAATGTACCACGGATGGTGTAGTGGTCAAACCGGTGACTAAGGTGTGTCTGTTTCTGGGTCCAAGCCATGCAAGGGCCGCTAATTTTATATGATGGCCAGAGGTGGGCAAACACCTGCGTCTCTAAACACAGGTAGAATGGTAACATTGGTACTAACTCTGTCCACGTGCAAATTCTGACTTTCAAATGGGTACAGGACTGTTCCGGTCTCCAGTCACACAAGCCTAAACTCGGATGACCACATGAACACCCTGACAACCAAACACACGTATGTGCCAGGACTATAAGCTTTGGAGTTCTGAATATCCTCGGAATGAGCAAACATGCAGCACGGGTATAGAGCAGTAGGGAATAGGGAATGGCGCATGTGTAGTACTGCGGTTTTCCCAGCAGGAGAATGGATGCCTGCTGCGTAAGTGAAGTGTTGAGGTGTGTGTTCGGGTAACTATGAACCATGGGTATACATATAAATGAAGCAGAACACCAATAGTGTAGTGGTTAGAGCATCCGCCTAACGTAAAGGCATTCCCGGTTCAAGTTCGACTATAGCACATATCATTTCCTTGTGGAATGAATGTCGCTGTGCTGTAAAGCCAACATTTAAACATGTAAAGGTGAATGTGTGTTTCGCATGGGGCCATTAACCGGATTCCTTCAATCAAAGTGGTACTGTCATAATGAATAAGGCACATGTAAGCACAAATAAGCGGCAGTAAACATATGTAGCTCACAGTAAGCATATGTGAGTGTGCCTGCGTGGGTGTAAGCAGCTCCCAGCATAGCAAATGTATGTTTTTATGTATAGATGTAATTTATATGCATATATAAATATATATATATACACACACACACACACACACACACACACACACACACACACACACACACACACACACACACACACACACATATATATATATATGTGTGTGTGCGCGCGTGTGTATAGATTTTTATCCACAGACATGAAATATATATATATATATATATATATATATATATATATATATATATTTGAAGAATGAATTCCGTAAGAATAAAGCATACACAAGGGTTGTGAAGGGAATCTAGAGCAACTAAGGTATAGTATAGTGCTTGCAGCGTATGTCAGATAAAGCTGCCCGAGAGTGAGAAAAGCACCGCTATTCACACAAGAGGCAGGGTTCTACCAGTGGGCGTAACATCGTTGAATTGTTATGTCTACATTACACACAGATGGAATGTAGTCCATGTTGGGGCCACCTACACTTCTAAACCGCAAATAGCCGTAATCCATAACTCCAGGAAAGGCACGCATGTGCAAATATAAATGGCAGGAGACCCTGTGAATACATGAGGTGGTACAAAACGTGTGTAGGGTCCAAACGCTCTGGAGAGGGCAATGTATAAAGGTGTGTCATGGCTGCGATATCAGGTAGATAATGGTTGTTACACGTGGAAACTCAACAAGGGTGGGGTGAAGGAACTATGGTTATGCGATTATGGATCCAGGAGTGCCAGGGTTGGTTGGGCCAGTTCCAATGGACCGTCCCGTGTAGGTCAGCTAGTACGTAACAGGTATATATGCATACACACATGCAGACAACAATATGTGGAAGTACATTCTCTGTAACACATGCATTCCATTTATTGACATAAATAATATGAATGTGCACAGACAAACAAAGACAGTAGCTGGAATAATAGGCTGTACAGATGAGGAACAGGTCAAATGACACTGTATCACATCCCAGTTACCATTGGTAATCCTTACATGAACATATTGCAACATCTGTCCTCTGTATAATGTGCTAAATACCGATTACAAGATAACCAGAGTGAAGTGTCGGTGTCATAATGACTAAGGCAATAGTATGCTGGTGAAGCATATATAAAACCCAATACGCATGTATAAGTGCGTATGGCCTGGAAATGTATTGTTCAACGGACACACAGATGTATCTATCTATCTATATATATATATATATATATATATATATATATATATATATATATATATATATATATATATATATATATATATATATATATATATATACACACACACACACACACACACACACACACACACACACACACACACACACACACACATATATACACATATACACACACAAAAAAAAAAAATATATATATATATATATATATATATATATATATATATATATATATATATATATATAAAATATATATATGTGTTACTGTAGATATACACATGTACATACCTAGGTTACGTTACAGCAATTACGGGTAACATATGTTAGACCGGGCATATGTTAGTGGGAGGTCCAATAAACAAACGTCTACCTTACACACACACACCCCCCACATAGGAAACAGTATTAGCAACTATAATGCTACAAGAATAACCTTTACTTATGCAAACCGGTGAAGTAGTCTATTTTCTACTGGCTGTGGGTATGTGTTGCCTTGCCAAATCTGACATCTCTACATATTGGTCCTATAGGGCTACCACCTTTCCAAATGGCCAAAGTGGGACCTGCTCCATCGAAATGTCAGACGTACCAGGTCAGAACATACCTACAGCCGTGTATAGTACAGAACTATGCGTATTAACACAAATAAAAGCTTAGTTTAGTAGCAGTCCAGTTGCTTATGATACTTCACATAACATATAGAAGTGTCATATATACAATAACTGTTACATGCAACTATTAGAGAAATGTAGAATATAATATTGTCCTGTAATCAGGACATTTGCTATGTCTTGATTATTTTTAAATGACACATACGCCTAAGGAGGGATTGTCCCATGCAAAGTGGGACAGGTGTTAATCCTAAAGTCTCACCTTGACCAATTTAAAAGGTAGCAAACCTACAATAGGTATGCGGTAGCATGACCCGGCAGACGGATGTGGGTCCTAAAACACATTTACTTGTCTGCATTGCAGAGTATCAGTTCCCATGTATCAGCCAGATGGAAGCAGATTGTATAAGGAACACGTATATAATATGATTAACTCACTGGACAGGCCGCCGATTCCGTACAGTTGAACGCCATGCCGTCTCCTAATGGTCAGCCATACTCGATACTGTAGTCATGTAGTCTGATGTTATAGTTATTACAAGGGGTCGCGCCCACCCAGCGTGAGTGATACATGCAAGCACCAATGTTGGTGCATGTGCAAGTGAGGGAGCGAGCGGGTGTAAGCGTGTTTGGCTGCCAGTTTGCAAGTATTGCACTGGTAAAGAAATGTGGAGTCTAACCAAGTGTAAGAAGCTGTAACCAGAGGTCAGCAGTGCTTAACACTGCGCAAACCCACGCACAACCACTCCCAACTGCTTCAATGTGCCTTACTCACTCCGTATCCATTGGGCTTGTTCTGGCAGCAAACAAATAACTGTCCTTTGCAAGTGCTGGTAGCAACACCCTGCACACACAGCTAATGTGAATTACCAATACACCACGGCAAATATACAGACAATAGACAGTACCACACACATACCATACAGCACATTCAACAGTATAGCAATGTACCGGCAGATATGTCCGGACCACTTAGACCTGGCCGTCTTGTGTTTACATGTCTGAGCATGCCCAGTATGACAATTCCACATGGTGTCGACTCTCATCACCGTCATGCCTTCATGTGTTTGAGCATGCCCAGTATGGTTAACTGTATCGCATGTGTTATATGTCCAGGTAATCAGTACTGTGGTGCCGACCTCTGCATTGTACACTGACAGGTGGCATGCTGTGTCTGCAGGGTATCCATCGGTCATGTGGCATTGACTGTTGCTACATTTCTGCACAGCATGCGGGGATATCTGACTGTATCCACATTCCTACACAGCACCGGGGGGGGGGCGCATCTGACTGTTACATGTGTACATTAGAAGGGGGGCACAGCTGACACTTGCACACTTTTGCTACTACTGTACTGGTATGTTAGGTACTCCATTTCAGTGTGTAGACCTACCTATTATGCTGGCTAGAGGCATAACAGTGTACTCCAGATCTTAGCTTTAATCACCAACATATTAGTTTCAGACGTCCTAGCCTACACAACCTACATTCAACTGCCTGGCCTGCTTTAGTCTGTCTGTGTGGGTCTGTGGGGGGGGGGGGTCATCCACTGGGCATATTCAGAGGCCATAGTACAGCATTTGTCTGTGTTAGTCTACACCTGTCTAGCTGGTTGAGACTTGTATGGGCTGTATGGACATACATGATGCTCAGCCCATTACCCGCAGTGGGTTATGACACCCTGTGTACTACTGGCTACTGTGGTGACCCTGGTATGTGTACAGATGTCATGGTGCCACTATGGACGTCTACTGTCCGCTGCCTTAACATTCAGCCACCAAATTCCCTTGCATGCTCACATCCATACTATAGCTACAGGTAACAACACATTCTAATACAACTGCCAATTGGTAGGTTGATTGACTTACCTTGTGCCAGACCTGAGGATGGTGCTGGAGGGCTGTCTATGTCAGATGCACACAGTGCACTTCCTATACATGGCTGAGCACAGGTAGTGTCATGTTTGGCATCCCTTTTACTGTTTGTGTGAGTCAGAGAGGGTGACATTCCCTGGGTACCTACTTTGTCAGTGCATATGCTATGCGTTGCCTCTTTGCCAAGACCAGGTCATACTGGGCATGCCTCCTTCTGCCTACTGGGTCTGGCTCAGGTTGTTCCTCCTCTGATTCACTCTGTGCCTGTACAGGCCTTGGCATTGGTGGGGGGCTGTGTGGCCCTGCCCCATGCTGTTCCTGCTGCAGCTGTTTCCGCAGGATCATATTGTGTAGCATAGCACATACCATAACAATTTGGGTGCATGTAGCTGGTGAATACTGCAAGGCTCCACTGGATGTGTCCAGACACTGGAACCATGACCTGAGCATCCCAAACACATGCTCTGTTATATGTCTGGCCTGTGCGTGTGCCTTATTATGGCGTAGTTGTTCAGGTGTGTGTGCATTTCTGATGGGTGTCATCAGCCACGGCTCCAATGGGTACCCAGCATCCCCCACTAGGTGATCGTAGGGGATGTCCATATTGGCAAAGCTGTGATACAGCTGCATCAGATGGGTTCCCCTTGGCCTGTTCGATGTGTCAGGTGTGGCCAGCACAGCTCAACAATCTACTGTAGGAGGTCTCTGTCCACACCATAGGCTCCACTATCTCCAGCTCATGTAGCCCTTGGTAGGTTACCCTGGGTCAGTACAGTCTTCTCTGTCTCCTCACTGAGGGTTGTTTGGCAGCATTCACATCCTCACCACCCTCAGCCTCCTGCACATGTTGGTCTATGTTGCCTGCTGCAACCCTTCTCATTTTGTTGAATTGTTTTGTAAAATTTCCCTGCATGTATACACCGGTGGTGTAGAGTGTGGAAAAACCCAAGGGTATGGTACTTGCGCACTTTATCATAGTGTTCTGGGCTGAACTGGGCCTGTAATCTGCTGATTGTGATAATTATCACCTGTTTGCCCAGCTTGTTCACCTTGACTACTCTCCTACTGTTGTTGTCTCTTCCAATTGCGTGGCAAAAAAAGGGTTAGGG